>NW_027555625.1:3194759-3679759 GCF_003287225.1 Phascolarctos cinereus
AATTCTGCCTCAGACACTTGACAGTTATTAACTGTATGACCCCGGGTAAGTCACCTGATTGCCTCACCAAAAAGCAAAACCAAAACAAAACAAAAACCCAATCAGTCTGCTGGAGAAGGTGGGAAGGAGTACACAGCTGTTTTCAAGGGGCTGTCTGTCATGTGCCCACAGAGAGGGCAGAAGTTATGGCTGGATGTCAGCAGAAACGTCTGCCAGGTACTCCCCTTTGGAGGTCTTCGAGCAAAGACTGAATGATCAATTCTGAGGAAGTTGTCATGGGAATACTTTTAAATGAATGAGTTGGGTTTGATGACTGAGGAAGGCCTTTCTAACTGAATCCGTGATCCTATGAGCTGCAATTCTAAGTATAGTATTAAAAAATTTTTTTTTTGAATGTTTAAATTTAATGTTTTTATTTTTTAAAACAATGTTTAAATTTACACATTATAGCTCTTGGTACAGATATATCAGAGAAGAAAGATTGTGTGAGATCAATGTAGTTTCCAACATTATCATTCTGCCCAATTTGCTCTCTCTAGAGTTCTTAGTGATCTCTCTAAATCCAGTGGCCTTCTCTCAGTCCTCATTCTCCTTGACCTCCCTGCAGCTTTTGACACTGTTGGTCATTCCTCTTTGATATCCTCTTTTCTCTAGGTCTTTGGGACTCCCCCTTCCTCCCAGTTTTCCTAATTGTCTAACTGCTCCTTCCCTATTTCTTTTGCTGGCTCCTCCTCCAAAGCCCTCTAACCAGAGGTATCTCAGCGCTTTGTCCTGGTCTCTCCACTTCCCTCTCTCATCAGTTCCCATGGATTTAATAACCATCTCTGTTCCAATGATCCTCCAACCTCCCAATACTGCCCCTCTCTCTCTGCTCATTCCAGTCTCTCATCTCCAACTGCCTTTTAGACATCTCAAACTAGATGTCTAGTAGACATCTGAAATTCAACATGTCCAAAACAAAACTCGTGATCTTTCCCCTCTAGGTGCCCCTTCTCCCCCTTTACTTTCCTTGTTGGAATAGAAAGCAATGCTCTCCTCCCAGTGCCCCAGGCTCCCAACTCAGGAGCCATCCTGTGCTCCTCACTCTTTCTCACTCCCTAGATCCATTACGGTGTTAAGGCCTGTTGAATTTCCCTCTGCTGCATCGCTGGTCAATTTCACCGTTGCATCATCTCCAATACAATCTCCAATCCATCCTCTTCTCTCTTCTGACACTGCTCCTACCCTGGTGCAGACTCTTATCACTGTAGACCTGTGGACTATTGCAGTAGGTGGGGGGGGGGTGCTGCCTGCCTCAAGGCTCTCCCCTCTCCAATCCATCCTCCATTCAGTTATCACCAAAGTGATTCTCCTAAAGCACAAATCTGCCCTTGTCACTTCCTACTCCTTAAACTCCACTGGCTCCCTAGCACCCTCACGAGTACATACAAAATGCTCTGTTGGTATTCGGTGCCCTTCATACCTAGCCCCCCTCCTCCCTTTCTAGTCTTCTTACACCTCATTCCCTAACATGTACGGTGACACTGGTCTCCTGGCTGTCCCGTGAATAAGACCCTCCATCTTTCAGCTTGGAGCATTCTCTGTGGCTGACCACCATCCCTAGAACACTCGACTTCCTCTACTCCAACTGCTGAGCTTCCTTCAAGTCCCAACTAAAAGCTCTCCTATGGGAAGTCTTTCCCACCCCCTCTTCATTCCAGTGCCTTCTTCTGTCATTATGTCCTACTTAGATTTGTATATATTTCCACGTTGTTTTCCCCATTAGATTGTAAGCTCCTTAAGGGCAAGGGGCAGTATCTTTGCCCCTTTTTTTGTATCCTCAGTGCTTAGCATAGGGCTCAGCACACAGAAGGTGCGTAATAAGTGTTGATTGGCTTATTTATGATTTTGCAGTATTCACTTTTGATATTTTTTGGGGGGCAGTTTTCTCCTTTAATATTGTAGTTATTGAATCAGTTGTTTTCTTGGTTCTGTTGACTTTGCTCTGCATCAGTTCATGCTCCTTCTATTCATTACATTCATGTACCACAATTTGTTTAGCCATTCTCCAGTTAGTGGGATTCTCTTTTGTTTCCATGTCTTTGCTATTACAAAAAAATGCTGCTAAAATAAATATTTTGGTGTACGTAGAGAATTTCTTCTTACTAGTGGCCTCCTTGTGATATAAGCCCAGTAATGGAATCTCCAGGTATGGACATAGAAGTCACTTTATTTGCATGATTCCAAATTGCTTTCCCACATGGTTGTACCTAATTCACAGCTCCACAAGCTATGCGCCATTGGCAGCTGGGTGGCCCAGAGTCAGGAAGACATGAGTTCAGATTTGGTCCCAGGGACTTCCTCACTGTGGGACCCTGGGCAAATCACTTCATTTTTGTCTGCCTCAGTTTACTGATCTGTACAATTGAGATCATAACAGCACCTACCTCGAATGGTTGTTGTAAGGATCAAATGAGATAATTTTTGTAAAGTGCTTAGCCCAGGGCCTGGCACATAGTAGGCACTTAACCCTTGCCTCCCTCCCTCTTTCATGCCTTCCTGTCCTCCAGCATTGATTGTTGCTTTTTTTTCCTCGGCTTTGCAGGGTGTGAGGTAAAACCTCTGGGTTGTTTTGATTGGCATTTCTCTTTTTAGGGGCTTGGTGCAGTTCTTCTGAGAAGTGTTTGTTCTTATCTTTTGACTATTTATTGGGGAATGGTTCTAGGTCTTATAGCTGTCTTGTCACTGATTTATATATGTTGGACACCAAATCCTCGTCAAAGAAATTTAATAGAGACTTTGTTCTGTGTTAGCCACCTCCCTCCTGGTCTTAGGTACCTGCAGGAGCTTTTCAGTTTCGGATACTCAAAACCTTGTTTGGTTAAGAATACAGCTCCTACCCCCAGATAGTTCTTAAACAAAAGTACAAACCTGGAGTTTGTTACAAATTCCATTTTTGTTTTTGTTTTTGTTTTGGCTAGGCAGTGGGGTTAAGTGACTTGCCCAAGGTCACACAGCTAGTAAGTGTTAATGTGTCTGAGGCCGAATTTGAACTCAGGTCCTCCTGAATGCGGGGCTGGTGCTCTATCCACTGTGCTACCTAGCTGCCTCCTTTGTTTTTGTTTTTTTTTTTTAAAGATGATTTTTTTAGGAAGACTTGAGACAGCACAGACTGGATAAAAATCATCTTTATTAATTGCCCAAAGTTGTTTAGTGACCCTTTTCAAATAAAATAACACAAAACACAAATTGAATCAAAGTGGCTAAGGGAAGATGTCAGCAAATCAGTGACTTGAGAGTTTTCATTATGATACTTGCTAAGAAGTCACCAACAAGACAGCATCTTGAATCCAGGTTGACTTTTCCCTTTGTACGTTCTGTGGGCAGCTTTTTGTTGATGGTTATAATAGAGCACAGAGCTGTATTTTACTAAATGTTCTTTTAGGCAGAGCCCTGCCTTCCAGATGCTCTAACAAAGTTTGTATACTTTCCATCATCAGAGCTCAAGACTAGATTCTTTGTCACTTAGCGCTTTATCAAAATAGGGTGCGGAAGGCCTGTTGAGAAGCAAAGGCACCACCTAATATTGTCTTACACCTTCTCTGGGCAGCTCCAAAAAAGTATTTTGAAGCTGTCATCTCATTGAGTCTCATGTCACCTTTTTCAGATAGGTAGTTAGCTAGCATTGACATAGGACCTACTATGTGCCAGGCACAATGCAGAGAACTTTACAGATATTCTCTCTTTCAATCCTCACAACAACCCTGGGAGGTAGGTACTTTGATTGTCCCCATTTGACCGGATCACATAGCTAGGAAGTGTCTGAGGCAAGGTCTGAACTGATTTAGGGATTCCTAACCCCAAGCTGGTGCTTGGTGCTATATGGTGTCTCCTAACAAGGAATCAATCCTCTAATGCTTCCAAGTGAGTTGTTTATAGTGTAGAGGTTTTATGATGTATTCTCTTTCTTGTGGCCGGGCACATTGTGGCCAATTTACACTAGTTGAGAGAGATCTCCCCCTGAGTCTTGGAGAACTCTTCAGGGCATAAAAAGGACAGGAATCATTAGGATTTGCCTGGTTGGCAGAAACAGAGATGGGGGCAGCTTTACACACACACAACACACACACACACACACACACACACACACACACACACACACACACACACTCTCTCTCTCTCTCTCTCTTCTCTCTCTCTCTCTCTCTCTCTCTCTCTCCCTCCCCCTCCCTCCCTCTCTCCCTCCCTCCCTCTCTCTCTCTTCCTCTCTTCCCCTTCTCCTGTGAAAAAAGAAAGTGAGTTTGGTCTGACTTGATTTGTTCTTGGTAAGACCATTGGCCCTTCTTGGTTGCTGCTTTTTCTATCTTTTTTTTTCTTTTTTCTTTTTTTTCTTTTCCTACCTTTTCTTCAGAATTCTAGAATTTAGGTCAGACTTACCATTGGGCTCGCTAGCTCCTGATATGAAGAACCTGCCTTCCCAGGCAGGTTTTTTGAAAATTAGGGCATTTGCTTGTTGTCTCCAAGCCCTGTAATATTACAAACAATCACATTCACACGTTTATTCAGCACTGTGGATTAGTAGTTTCATAGATCTGGTGATTGACTTCCCTGAGTTTGAAGCCAGGCCGTGTGGTGTTATAATGGCTGACCTTTTCACTGGAAAGAATCCTTCTTTTGTTCCCATGTAACCTGAGCTGTCCCTTCGCCTTCCCCTTCCCTTCCCCTTTCCCATTCCTCTGAATTATCAACAATCCCTTCCATAAGCATTTGAGTTCTACATTTTTGTCCCCCTCCCTCCACAAGATGCAATCTGATATAGGGTCTGCATATACATTCCTATTAAACATATTTTTACATTAGTGATGTTGTAAGTAAGAATTAGAACCAATAAGGGGAACCATCAGAAAGGAAACAAAACACAACAGAAGAAAAAAATAGCAAATAGTGTGCTTCAATCTACATTCAAACTCCATGGTTCTTTCTCTGGATGTGGATAGCATTTTCCATCATGAGACCTTTGGAGATCGTTGCATTGCTGAGAAGAGCTGAATCTATCAATGTTAGTGATCGCACAACGTGGCTGTTACTGTGTACAGCATTCTCCTGGTTCTGCTCACTTCACTCAGCATCAGTCCATACAAGTCTTTACAGGTTTTTCTGAAGTCTGCCTGCTCATCATTTCTTATAGCACAATAGTATTCCATTACATTCATATACCACAACTTGTTCAGCCATTCCCCGATGGATGGGCATCCCCTCAATTTCCAGTTCTTTGCCGCCACAAAAAAAGCTTTTATCAGCAGTTTCTTGATCTCGAGTATGATTGTCCTACCAAGTTATGTGGTGTGTATGTGTTTCTGTTTATTCGTTTCTCTGACAGTGTTCTTGGTGGTAGTACTTCACATAATAATGTGTTGTCTGCTAATGCTTACCACATCCCCCTCCATGGAGACCTCCTGACGTTCTTTAATTTTTGGGAGAGTGTGGTCTTCTGTTACTCAGGTTGTTGAAAAGAGAGACCTTTTTCAGGAAGGAGTTTGGTTTATTAAAAGCATTGACTGGGTAAATTCCTAAAGGCAACTGAGCCCAATCCCTTGTTCTGGACCCAGTTTGTTGTGCATCTATGTTTTCCATTGGTACTGCTGGACCAGTGTCATGAGCCTTTCATACAGCTGCACATCCCAGTACCTCAGAGGCCTTCTTTACCCACCCATTTGGTTTTTCTAGTGAGGATACTGAGGTCAAACTCGTTGAAATGCTTATGCTTGTCTCTAGGATGTTCTTGTAGTAAATGGGAGCATCCAGAGGCCCCTCACTTTCTCCACTTGGACCTCACACTGGACATTCTTGGGGACTGTCTAAACATCCTTGACGCGGCACATCACATGGCCTAGTGTAAAGAAGAGGCTTTTGAAAGCCTGCCTGTTCCCTTCTTCCTTCATCAAGGATAGCTAGGATGTATTGTGTAACTTACTCTCACCATATCTTTATTGTTGGTCCTCCTTTTTTCAAGGAGGACCTATGACATCATGGGGTGATGTTTTGACTTGCACATGAATTGGATTTAAGTGAGGCAGGTTGCACCAGTTGTCAGCCTCACTCTCTCCTCCAGAGTCATCAGAGTCCATCCGGGATGTCTGGATGATTTGGGATGCCCCGGGATCCATGGATGACCTTGGTATCTTCAAAGCCTTACCAAGCTCTGAGGGCCCAGCGTTTGCTTCAGCCATCTTCATGGCTCTTGGAACAAATTGTTCCCATTCACCCATTCCTGGGGGATATCTTCACGTTCTGGGAGTAGACACCCCCTGACTCATTGACTGGCTTGAGGTCTGTCAGTTACTCTCAACCTGGATTAGCCCATCTCTGGTTTACTAGGGTGAGGCTGCTCTGTGTACTGCAGCTTCCTGCCCGGAAGCACCGGTGAGAATTGGGTGAAGGGGGATGAGCAGCCTTGGACACCCCACCTACTCTAGCTCTTAGTACCACTGGAAAACAGCCAAGGTGGAGCTGGAGTGCTTAGTCAGCCACAGCGTGGACCAAGTTGGGTGCTAGGTCCACGCCATCTTTAAAAATTAAAGATCTGGAGGGTCATGGACATACAGGAAGGGACTATTGACTCCATTTCAGTGATGGCAGCTGGTAATGAATGTGTACTGGCTGGAGGACTGAGCAGCCTAGGCCCCCCATGCCCCTCGCTCTCCATTCATTGTCTTCCCTGAAGGTTGTAAGCTCCTTCAGGACAGGGACTGTTTTTCTTTTGCTAATTTTGCTAGTGTTTATCCCTAGGGATGCACAGTCCTTGGCGTGTAGTAGATGTTTAATAAATGTTTATTGACTAACGCTGTTAGCTTTGACCTCTGCATGTTAGTAAAGGGGCTGGACCAAGTTTGGCTTTTCTGCCGAGCTACTTCAAAGCCCAGCAGCAACTCGGGAACAGGCCACCCCCTCATTTGCTTCTTTGAAGTCAGTTAACTGACTCATTTGCTCATTGCTGTACTAGGGGATGAAGAGAAGGGGCTTTTTCTTTCTTAGCAAGTGTGATGTTTATCAGACGCGTCGTCTGCCACACACTCACGCACGCAAGTGTGCATGCCTTCTGACGCGCTTTTCTGATATCCAGATTTAATAGGTACATCTTGTAATGTAACAAATACAGTAATTAGGATCTACTTCTTTAAATTATAACAAAATACCCTTGGTGTATTTTGTAACTTATTCTCACCGATTTTTATGGGCCTGTCCTTCATGTTCTCTTCTTGAGGGCTAAGGCCCAACTTAGCACCCTGAGGACATACCTTCAGAATCAGTCTCACAGCACCCTCAAAATTGTGATGCCTTCAGCATAGATCTCCTCTGTGTAAACTGGGTCTCGTCCAACTACTTTTCCCATCTGTTGTTTGAGGGTCATTTCTTCACGTATAATACTTCTGGGGCCACGATGCACCAATCCAGATGTGGTTAAAAAGAGTTTGATATAAGCACTTTTTAATGGGTATTTTCCATTTTTCATTATGCTTTCAGTTTAGTTACTAGTGAGACTTTATATCTAGACTTAAGCCTTATACCTTTGCATTTCGTGTTTATGATATTAAGAGGCAAAGTAAAAGAATCAGGACAGAATTACAAAATTTAATGTTGGAAGGGAACTTGGTGGCCTCCTAGTTCAGCCTCGAAAGAACCACACCACACAGCAGACAACTGATCTCTAGCCTCCGTACAAGGACTCTCAGTGTAGGGGAGCCCCTCAGCTCCCAAGGCAGCCCAGGGGACACAGTTCATAGGGTTTCCAATAGGCCTAACTTTGCTCCTTGGTAACTTTTACTCTTTGTTCCTAGTTCTGCCTAATCTCTGCCACATAAGCCTTTCAAATAGTGAAGGACAGCAGTGGTGTGCCCCCTTCCCCTTTGCCAGGCAAAACATCCTCTACTTATTCAGGTGATCCTTATATGCACTCATCTCTCCCCACTCCCTTTCCCATTCTAGTCACTCTCCTCTGGATACTTTTCTCATATTAGTAGTCTTCCTGACCATCCAGGACAAACCCAGTGCTCCAAGTGTGATTGAACAAGGATATAATACAAGTGTAGAGACCCTTACCTCGGGAGCTTGCTCCTCATGGCTTTGCTGAAGCCATTTTGTTACCTGTTTTTAAGATGCTAACATCTTTTTCAGATTGAATGCTGGCTGTCTTTGCCATTTAATGTTTAGAACAAAGTATAAGACTCCTTATATTCCACCTTATTAGATTTGTTTAGGATATATTTCCTTATGTGAAGATTCCTTGTCACCCCCAACCCCCAGTCTTTTTTTTCTGTACTCAACATCCCATTTTCTTCACCTGATCTTCAGTGTGACATTGCAGTCTGACTTTGAGTCAGAAGGCCCTGGATTTGTATCCTAAGTCAGAACTCTCTAGTTATGTGACTCCAAAGCAAATTACTGAAACCTCTGAGTCTTAGCCCCCTCTGCCTTAAATTAGTTAACAGCCAGCATTTATATAGTGCTTTAAGGTTTGCAAAATGCCTTACAAATATTATTTCATTTGATCCTCACACAGGATGCATTTAGGTAAACAGAAGATAGTGTTGGTGATGAGGTCATGAGACATCCAGGTTTTTAGTAGGAAGTGACTCTTGCTGTTGCTGTTTCCAACTCCATTCCTCCCAAGGACTCCCTGCCATGTCTGATACCTAGGGAGAGGGGAAAAGATAGGAATTTTGCAAAATCGTTTTCTATTTGGACAGTTCTGTCGCAAGCAAAATTGAGTTTTGAAGCCCAGTTAAATGTGGAGGCTAATGAATAGACTTCATGTTAAGCTTCATAGTAGATCTTTACTTTGAAGGAGTTAAGACTCATGAGTTGTAAGTAATCATTTTACATTACAGTTTTTGCATATCCATACCCCTTTGGTGCAGTTTGCTAAATGTAATAGCTCAAGGGAAGCAATACAAAATTTTAGCCAATTTCTTTTCCACAAGAGATGATGATTGCCTATTTGTAACCTTAGGGATGTTTCTAATCCAAATGCTTGGAATTAACTTTTTTATTTGTTACCTCTGCATATTTGCCAGAGTTTGCACACAACCTGTTTTCACCGGAGGCCTATTATACACTGTTGGAGTGTTCTTTCATAGAAGAAATCGAAAAGGATAATTAGCCCATGAGAGGCATATGGTGTATTAGAGAACTTGGGAGACTGGAGATGCCATGCCTGGACCTATATGGTCTTGGGTTAACTGCTCAATCTCCCTGAGCTTTGGCTACTTTTGTAAAATAAGGTGGGTGGATTAGATGTGAATCAGTTCAGCTTATGCTCTTCAGATCTCTTTTTTTTCCAGCACTTTTTTACACCCTTTTAACCCTCATTCTAGTGATTTCAAATTCTCCCCCTGCTTGGAAAAATATATCATCCTATTTAATTTGGGATTACAATTCTTTTTCCATAATCGTGGTCATCATCATAATATAGGAAGGGTTATGTAATTACAGGAAGGGCCCAGAAGCAACCACTGGAAATAGCACTCTATTATTTATGCTTCGTCCACTGCATCTTCTGTTGATTCATTGAACTTGTGTTTGTCCTGTATTATATGGAGTCAGCTGTTTTTCTCCTCGGGGAGATTATAGAATCCCAGGCTGGCTGGGAAGGGGTCAGGGACCAGTTGGATCTGCAGCTGTCGAAGAATCCCTTCTGCCTTGTTCTCAACAAGTGGTTGGTCGTCTCATCTTTGCTTGAAGAACTCATGGGAACCCACAGTCCAGGCACACTTTCTAGGGCTTTTGATTGGATTTTTACTGTCCCTGTAATGATACGGGAATCTAACTTGTTTGCCGACCTAAAGTTTGCGGACTTCATCGTTTGCTTTTCCGGTCCTGCCAGAACCTCTCCCGTTCTTCCTAGTCTGTCAGAGGTTGCAGGCATTAATCCCCTGGCATCCTTTTAAGTCCTCAAGGATATGGTTTGCTTTGCCCTGCCCTGGTGACTTCTCTTTTCTCTCACTTCATTTAGCCCCATTAGCCATTTGGGTTCTGTCCTTTGTGAGCCAAAGAGGGTGCCTTCTCTTGTCAGTTATCCCCCCTGAGTGGGTGGTGGCATTGTCTCCTGATCTCCTCTGCTCCCACCAGGAAACTGCCCATCTTCTTGTTGACCATAGTTGTCCTTGTAAGCTGTGAGGGCATTCTGAGCGTTAGCATGACCACGCTAGGATAAGAGCTCTGTGGCTGTGTTTCTCCTCTGTCACTTGCCCTTTCTTCAGGCCTGTGTATACGTAGCTCTTAAATCCAAGTGGATTTGAGTTCTGCACGTCCCCCTTATTTTTGTTGGACAATTTCCCTTTTTCCTCCTCGGGCATTGTTTCTTTAGAATTTCATTCTCAGGCTCTTTGCATCCTTTCTCAGTTTACCTCCCTTACAGAACTTTGGTCCGTGAGACCCTCCTGCTTCTCCTTTTTCTGAATCTTTTGTTGAAGTTTCTTCTCCAGAAGTCTGATGTAGATGTCACTTAGGGTCTGACGATCATTTCCCCACAAAATTCCATTGTCTGCCCCAGTAATCCAGTCAGTTCTTCCTAGTTGACTGGAATCTTAGCAAGAATAGACTCTTGCTCTGTGGATTCCTCCCCTCCTTAGAGAACATGAGCAGACATCCAGGTCATTGGGTCTCAGTCACTACTGCATCTTGCCCTGTACCAGATCTGGGTCGTTTTCCTCTTTCTGTCCACCCCGAGGATCACTGCCTTGCAGATTGTGTGTGTCCTTTAGGTGACCTCTTTAGCTGCAGGTGTGATGGCGTCCCTGCGCTCATATATTACTTTACTTTTAGCTGTATCCAAATACTTTGATTTTCATTTTATTAATGAACATGTTATTACAAATCACTGGCATGGGTGTGTCTCCCCACCCCCTGTGCCTTCCAGTGGCTCCCTAACAAGCCCAGGTTCAGATTTCATAGCTTTTGAAACTGTGCTCTGGTCCCATCTTCCTGTCAAGTTAAGGTTGGCGTTGAGAGGGCTGTCAGAGGCTGAAGCCTCAGCCCCTCTTTTCTTCCCCACCCCTCCATAGTCAGGCCTCTGGAAGAGAAGCTCTCCTGGGCCAATATCCTGGTCATTCCTGCCTTGGTCCTAGTCCTTCCCTCAGGGGTGGGGAGCAAGTTGAAGGCCTCATGATGTCCTTTCATTCTTCGCTTCTGGGCTCAATGCATCCACTGTTTTCAGCACATCCTTTCTTCCTCACCGACCTTATTTTCTGGCTAACTTTGGCACATTTTCCTATGTAGCTTAATGCCTCCTATCCTTCGCTTGTTCAAACCCTGCCTAGCGGTCAAGGCCTAGTGGAGTTGCTCAACTCCTTTTACTTAGCTACTTCATCAGTTTTGTATTTTGTGTGTGTGTGTGTGTGTGTGTGTGTGTGTGTGTGTGTGTGTGTGTGTGTGCATAGGCAAGGACTCCCTTCTAGTATCTGAAGTGCTGTCAGGAGCCATGAGGGAGGGCAGCGAAGGCCTTGCCTATAGTCTGTGCAAAGCCATGAAAGTGGGAGAGATGGCATGCTGAGTTTGAGGAGAGCCTTAGAGGCGCAGCTGAGAGGTGTTTGCTTTTATCCTGGGTGGGGAGGGCAGTGGTTTCAATTCTGTCCCCTTCCTCCAGGGCATCTTGTGATGTTTGAAGGAATTCACCTCAGAAGTTGGGGCAAACTTTGATGTGCTTCTGCTTATTGTTGGTATTTGTTGGCGGGGTAGCACCAGAGCTGAGCCTTGTGGGGGAAGGCAGAGACCTGGAGGGATTCAGCTGCTCGTTTGCCTTTCTCCATCCTGGAGAAGTAAGACAAGGGCCACTAGGTGGTAACATATTGAATATAGGAGTGTATAATGAGGAGTAGACACGTGGAGGTAGTGGTGGGAGCTGGTCTCTGCTGACAAGGGCCCTTGACTCTTGGGTGCAGAGGCAGGCAAGTAGGAGGGAAGAAAGAAGCAAGAGTAGACCAGTAATGGACAGTGAAATGACAGATAAGGGAGAAGGAAGACGTTGCTGTTGAGGCACGTAGTGGAGGCTGCTCTTTGGTTTCAAGAAGTCATTGCTGAGTGGCGAGGAGAACCCCAGCAGCCCCTCCCTTTTAGGGAAGCTATGATGTGTGCCCGAGACATGAGCATGGCTAGATCTACTCCGTGATCTTTTGTTGGCATATGTATGGTATAGATGGGCATAAAAAAGGACTGAATGAAACCTCAGTTCTATTGGAAATGGTGAATTCAGAAGTCTTCAACATAAAAAATGAGCTGTGACCAACAGGGTTATGAGCACGTCTTTGTTAAGAAAGAGGGAACTCCTGGGCTCTGCCCCAGGTTTCTCACCAAAATTTGTCTTTTCTGTGTGGGTGGTGGGGGTGGGCAAAAATGCCCAAGGCTAAAGATGAAGGTGCTCTTCTCCAGAGAGAGTCTAATTTTTTCCTTTTCTTTTTATTGTCCAACAGGTTTGATCTGTGGATGAAATGAATCATGATTTCCAAGCTCTTGCATTAGAATCTCGGGGAATGGGAGAGGTAAATATTTACAGACACGAACATTCACAGAAGACTTTGGACTCAGTCCCTGGAAACATCAGTGAGAAATTTATTGACACGTTGAAAGTAATAGTAGTGTTTCTAAAGTGTCCCAAACCATACTTTTTGCCCCCAACCCCACCCCTTGCCCCTCCAGATTTTCATTTACAGCTCCTTGTGATTGTGGGTTTTCAGTGTGGTGATTTGCATCTGGGGTATTCACTGAGTTTGTCAGAGAGCTTGGGGCTCAGATAGAGCTTGAACCCCTTGGTTAGCTTAGTTTTGTGCTGAGAGCTGCAGGTCAGGCCCTTTCTGCAAGTGCCTGCTCCTGAGGGCTGCTGTTTGTGGCCAGTCATGGGTCAGTCCAGTGGCCTACAGCCTCCTAAGCTTCCCTTTTCTCCTCCTCCCCCTCCCCACCTACACATCTCAGAGGGAACCTGCCTACTACGAGCTGAGCACCTTAAGGTTTACAGAATGCTTTCCTACCTTTAACCATTTAATTCTCCTAGTGACCCTATTACATGAGTGATTATAGGGATTATTATTTCTGTTTCATACATGAATCAGCTGAGGCCCCAGGTAGGCTCCTTGTTTTGGCCAGGTCACACAGTAAGTATCCGTGAGGATTTGAACGTGGGTCTTCTTGACTCCCCAGTTCAGCCCCCTTTCACACTAACACTCCTTAGTGCTCCACTGTATAGAGATCCAAGAAGCATTAACAGATGACAGTAAGTGTCATAATGGCTTCCATGTTGTTGTCTGAAGTATCTCCCACAGTACTAGTGCTGATGTTAGAATTGTGTCATCCTAAGCTTTCCAGTAGAGCTGAGAGCTTGCCGAGGTTCCCAGTGTTCAGGCCCAGCTTCTCCCTAATAGGACAAGGCCAGGCCCCCAGCCTCCCTTCTCCAAAAGCACTGCCAAGCAGTCTGTTGTATAGCCAAGTCAGTTCTGGGTTCCAAGGATAGCTTCAGCACAGCCAGCCCTGCCTCCTTGCAGATGAAGGACATTGGCATCATAGAAGGGAGAGAAAAGAGAAAAAGGCACAGACCTTGCATCATGGTGCTTCTTCTCCCCCTCCAAGAAGCCCCATGTACCAGGCTTGGGACTGGCTGCGCAGTTGAAGGGCCCAGGTTGTGCCTCCCCACTGGCCCCAAGCTCGTCAGTCATGTCATTCACAAGCACCAGCCACATTCTTTGAAAGGGAGAAGAGGGAAACCCAGGATGTGGGGAGAGTCAGGACAACCCCTCAGCAAACCACTGCCCACAGCCTCCCTACCAGTTGGGGAAGGGACAGCTGGACAGCTTTCCTTCCAAGGGAAACGGTGCAGTTTTCTTAAGTGAAAAGTAGGTACTGCAAAATCCCATTTACTGGTAACGTCTTCCATAGAGAAGTGAGTTTTTTGTGACGTTGGAGAGGCTGCAGCATTCCCTCATTCCCTTTCAGTCGTTTAAAAGACACCATGAGAAACTAGTGTTGTCCCAAGTCCAATTTCGTTCTTTGTCATCCAACCCCCTCAATCCTGCCCCTGTGACAGGTGACTCCGAAGCCCGTGCAGCTTTTCTTCTCTGGGTATCTGTCTCCCACCAGCCTTTCTGTCTTTCCCCGTCTCACAGGCAGCTAGGAACCTTCAGGGATTTCCTTCTTTGCCTGTGGGGGTCTCTCACCAGCCTTCCTCTCCTCCTGCCCTCTGACAGGTGAGGTGTTTTTGTTCCACCCCAGAATTCCTTCCACTCTGTAAACTTAAGTGTTGAAGTAAGTAAGTGTCAGCATCCATGAAGTTTTTCTTTGTTATTTTCTTAAATCTCCAACTCCTGTTTTTCTGAAAAGGTCTTTTCCATAGAATGACCTGGGTCCGAACTGTTGTGCCAAAATGGGATTTTGCTGTTCTCAAACTCAGCACATTGGCTTTCCAGGAAGTAACTGGAGCTGTCTCCACAAAGGTTCAAAGCACTGCATGTCTGTGGGATGCCCCTTTTTGATGATGTTGATAATGAGGACGACGACAGTGTACTCTCCTTCGGTGCCAGAGATAGATAAGTTTAGTGAGTCACTAGCTCCGGACTTGGCTTTTGCGGTTTTTCCATTAGTGGGGACGAATTTGCGTTAGTCTGTCCACAGAGCTCCACCTGTTTCAGCTTGTGACCAGTGGAATGTTTTGTCTCAGTGGCCCCCAGAAAGTGGGATATCCTTGTTGACTTAGCCTTCTGAGCAGCAGAGTTCTCCACCCACTTCGTTTAAACTTGTCTCCAAGTATAGGGGATTGACCCTGTAGAAGTGTTTTTCTGTTGTAGCTAATAGAAGAAAAGCTCCCACCCCATGATCATAGCTGAATTGGGCCAGACTTGGGGAATGAGTTGGGGGTCATTTTCCCTAGCTTGAAACACAACCCTTCTTGACTCTGCCTCTCTCTTTTTCCTCCATTATACCATTTATTTGGGTTTAGCCCTCTGGAAGGGGAAACAGGGAGGGAACGTAGGTGTCAACGTAGGTGTCCGGTGGTCTTCTTGGTAAGATGGGGGTAAATGGAAGAGGCCCACTGCTGGACAAAGCAGAGGCTATGTTCTAGCAAGGTGCTGAATGGCACATTAGAGACCAATGTGCTTGACTTGACTTTCTGGCAAGATCCTAGAATATCTTTTTTTTTTTTTTAAAGGCAGTTGGGATTAAGTGACTTGCCCAAGGTCACACAGCTAGTAAGTGTCAAGTGCTTGGTCTGAGGCTGGATTTGAACTCGGATCCTCCTGACTTCAGGGCCAGTGCTCTATCCACTGTGCCACCTAGCTGCCCCCATGTCCTAGAATATCTTATCAGAGAGCTTCTTTGTGAACATTTAGAGAAGGAGCCAGCGGGGCTTCTCAGGTGTCAGTTGTGCCAGAGCAGCTCACTTTACTTCCTGGACAGAATCATGAGACTAATGGGTCAGGGCAGAGCTAGAAATAACATCTGTGTTTCACCAGAGAATTGGAGGAAGTGTCTCCATAGCTTTGAAGAAGGGATAGGAACATGGCTTAGAAGCTGGTATGATTCTGCTGGAATGGTTAGACCCAGAGAAGTGTCAGGAGGGAGTTTCCACAAATGCTGAACAGCCAAAGAAAACTTCCTTAGGGTGCTGATGAGGTGGTCACCCAAATGGGGGTGGAGGGGTGCCCAGGGAGGTGAGGGGCTGGGATAATAGTTGTCAAGAAAGCTAATTCCTGAACAAAGGCCTAATGGGATTGTCGGGGAGGAGGGAGCACGTTTTCAGTAGAGCCAGATTTCACAGGGGACTTGGGCCCAGATAGTCCGATTGGGCTTCAGGGCTTTAAAAAGAAGGAATTTGTGGTTTTTATGAATAACTTTGGAGTTAGTGGAATTAAAGAATGTAAAAGGTTGCGCAGGGCCTTCCTGGGCATGTTTTTGGCCTGTTGATGTCTAAAAATGAGCAGGTTATTTGGAAATTGAAATGAACCTGTTAAAGCCATTCCAGGAAGAGGCAGACGCCATTAAGGGCCGCATCTGCTGCTCTGCCCTCGGTGGGCCAATGGTGTATGGCTGGAATTCAGAGGCCGTTTCAGAAAGGCTTAGGGCATAATTTTTTTTTCCCTTTAGTAGCAAAAATGTCACACTCATTTGAATATTTGACTTACCAAAGCAAGCATCTGTTGTGAAAATCCTGGAATGAGGAATTCACTTGAGGTCAGTCAGTGTTGTCCCAAGGGAAGGGCATACTTGTGATAGTGATTCCAGTTCCTCATTTAATGTAAGGGCTTTTAAAAAACAAATTTGAGGGTATAGACTGCTAGTTATTTGGGATAAATGACATGCATCCTCACTACAAATCTATAGCAGTTACGTGCCCTTTGTATGGCATAGGTTAGTTGTGTTGACTAAGGGAGAAAATTGGCAGACACCTCAGCCTTCATCGGGGGTAAAGTCCAGTGGAGAAGCTTTCTTTCCTTTTCCCCCATTGAATCTGGAGCAAGCTTCAGTGAAATGAGCAGTACTTAAGGTTTACGTTATAGGTAGGGAGAGTGTGTGTGGTTCAGTGATTGAGTATGCGTAGGATTGAAGGCCATTTCTGTAGGACAGGGCAAAGATGGGTGGGCACAGTGTTATTGTTAAAGCAATAATTAGACCACGTTAGAGTTAGTAAAGGTTGGCTCGTTTGAACCTTGTGGTATCTACATTGGGAGGTCGGTACTAGAGGTATTAGATCATTTACAGGCGAGGCTGAATGAGGCTCAGAGATTTCTCCTGCACCCACACAGGACTGATCAGGGCAGGGCTCAGAAACAAGGCTGGTGGTTTCCAGTTCGGGTGTACGTCTGATTCTGCTCACTGCCACTGTCAAAACCCAGAACGACCCTGGAGAGCAGAGGGTAGAATGCGAGACGTGAAGAAAGGCAGGGAATCCTTCTTAGAGATAGAACTGTGTTCTCAGAATATTGGAGAGGCGGAGTAGGGGGTAGGGAAAGAAGCTCCAGATTCAGAAGTGGATGCTTGGCTTCCGCTGTGATCACCTCTAGGAGCCAGAAGGGGGAGACAGTGGGCATGGAACATCGCGTGTGGCAGACTTTGTGAGGTATTGATTAATTTAACGAACTATTTCTTTTCCTCTTTTTTTTTAAATTAAAAGAAAAAAGTAAGGAATGGATCTCTAGGAGAGAAAGTGAGGATATGTTGGAAAATGTGGGTCATGTGGAAAAAATAGTCCTAACATTTTTTGAAATAAATAAGGGGATTGTTCTAGATCAGCAAATCTCAAACTTTTTAGTCTTAGGGCCCCTTCATATTGTTTTAAATTACTAAGAACATCTAAGAATTTTTGTGTATGTGGGACAGAGCTGTAGATAGATATTTACCATCTTAGAAATTCAGATGTGTCAGTCAGTATGATTATGAAGCTAGCCTTGACCTTGTCTTCCTGTCCCCTGTGCTGTCCCCCTTACAGTCCCCTCTCCTTTCACCCCTGGTCCCCGGTATCCCCTGAATGTTTCCCATGATCTGGCCAGTGGTGGGAGGTAGCCTAGCACTCAAAGCACGCCACTCTGCTGGGGCGTCAAACTTCAGTTCACGTCCAGCCAGAGGCTCTGGTAGCTCTGTGGCCGTGGGCGAGTCAGCTTCCATGAGTGTCAGTGAAACCAGCCACATGGGCGGGTGGAAGGGCCGTCGGGTCTCTTCCCTCCATTCCCCGGGGAGCAGATGGAACGGGAAGAAGCGACGTTTTCTGCAGCATCTTAAGGTGCACTTCCTCTTCTGGAAAGTTAGCGCTGAGCAGAAGTGACGGATTGTGGGAAGGGCTTCATCATTGAGCAGCGGGCATCCCATTGTGCCAGGAGGGCTTGGGGGGCTCTAGCTTTGTTTCTGTGCCCCCAGCCCCATACACACGGCTGACTGATAGGTGGTCATGGGTTTTAAGGGGTTTTTAAAAATCAGTAAAACTAAAAAATTTTTTCCTTTTAATACACTTGTTGTCCCTGTCTCCTCTCCCCTCCCCCAGTACAGTGACTGCTGATATTTTCACTCCAGCTCCCCTTTTTTGTCTTTTAGTGTGTACTTGGACTTGACCATTGTCCTCCCTGTATTTTGGCACTGATGTTGTCCCCTACCTAGTACAGCCAGTGGAGAGGCCCCATACTTCCTTTGTCCTGGGTCCACGTGGGGAGGTTTTGCAGAATTGCTTGTTTGGGAATTTCCTTCACCCAGGCAGTTCAGAAACAGGCTCTGGCTTCAGTAGGTCCCAGGAAGGTGCCCAGGCCCAGGCCCTCCCAGCTGAATTGGAACCCAGGTCTTCAGACCACTCAGTCTGACCCTCTTAGCTCATTGCATCCATCACCTCTTCCTTTTTTTTGCCTAACTGTTAAACTCCATGCTGTCCTTGTGCCCTGATGTGTTTGGCTGCTCTCTCGTTGTGGTCTGTCTGTGTCGCTTCCCATTCCTAGTACCTTACACAGCTGTGGACACATTTGTACAAATTCATGTTTTTAGTTTCTTGATTTGAATGTCAGCCCTCACTGTGGAATCACCAAGTCAGAGGATGAGCAGTTTGATGCATCTGTTTTGAATAAGGCAAATGAGTGGGCTGCACCCCTCCCAGATTTTCTTAGAGTAGTTTTCAGTATTAAATGTATTAAAATGCTTTCCCTTTGACTGCATGATGAATCTTGGTGTTTACAGCAAAGCTTAAACGTTATCATTTTTTTCTTTCCAAAATAGCTTTTGCCTACCAAAAAATTTTGGGAACCTGATGATTCCACAAAAGATGGACAAAAAAGCGTCTTTCTTGGGGAAGATGAATGGAGAGAGACTGCTTGGGGTACTCCTCGTAAGTGATGACTTTTCTGTGAATCAATCATTGCTCCACTAATCCTCATTTCCCTGTGCTGAGCTCCCTAACAAGATGGTATTGACATTCTTGCTGGTTAGGGTTCAGTGTTTTAAATCAAGTTCTGGAGCACATACCCACCTGCCACTTTCCAGATCCTTAGCTAACAGCCCCCTTGTAGGGGAGGGTACCCCCAGCAAGTGTACCTGAACTTTGTCTCTAAGAAGCTGATTAGACAGGAGGCATGGGTTAGAGCGGGCCACACCGGGAAGGCTACTAAGATTGCCCGAGCTGGGGAGGAGTCCCATGGTGCAAGCGACGTGGAGGAAAAATGAATTGTTCAGTTTGGATTCTAAGCCCTGGGAGTAAAGAGAATGACATGGCCTGGTCTGAGCTGTGATCTTGTCTCTTTAACATGGCAACTAGATGTGCTCCTCTGCTCTTAGGTTCCTGGAGCCTTTGTAGCTTCTGTGCTTTCTCACCTGGAGCACCCTCTGCCCGCCTTTTCTGGGTTTCCTCTGCTCAGCGTCCTCTGTCTGTGCTGTCTGGGTCCACTGCCCATTGGTGTTATCTCCCCTAATGGAGTTGGGGGAAGACTTTCCCTCCAGGCCTTCTCTAGCACCCTCCTCTACCTCTCTGGGGACAAGGGGGTGTCTCAAATAATAGAGGCTCCTCTCCCTCATCTGTACTCCCCAAGCCCTTGGCCTCACCTTCCATCCTCTCCTCCTTGAGTCTTCTACCAGAGCCCTTCGTGTCTTTTCCCTTCAGGGAGCTCAGTGCATCCCAACTAGTGTAATGCCAGCAGGAGTTCAGAAGGGCTTCCGACTCTGAATTTCTGAATCGAGCGGCCTTTTCCCAGACTTCCTCCTTCTTGGGTTCTAATAGAGGCTCCTCTCGAAGCGACCATGGAGGAAAAATTATCAGCTAGAAAGCCATGGGTTCAGCCTGCCTTCTTTTTCCGTCTTCTCACACTTGGCTGCTCTTTCTTCCCTCGACAGCCCAGCCTCCTTGCTCTGCCCTGGGCCAGGGCCTTCGCAGAGTGCTCTCTCCCCTCTCCCCCACCAGAATGGCTTTCTTTCTTTCTTTCTTCCTCTGATTACTTCCAGTCTCCAGCTGGATAGAGCTCATATGTATGTGGTTGTCTGCATGTTGGTTCCTCTTTAGATTGGTCATCTTTTTGACAAAGGGAAGGAGATGCTCAGGCCTGGGATTTGGAATAGCAGTTGGGCAGGTCTGGGCTCCAGCGGTGGCCTGGCCCTGTGTGCAGGAAGAGAGATGTGCCAGTGACAGGAGGGCCTGAAGGTATGAGAGTGAGGTGCGGAGGGGGACTGCCCTCCTTGTGTTGCCTGCTGTGTCCCCAGTCGTTAGCAGCAGTGCTGTGGCAGCATTGAGTGAACGTTTATTGACTGACTGCTTGGCCGCTGGGCATCTGCTCAGGCTGTCTGCAGTGGCCTCTCTCACACAGAATTCCTGGTTTCTTTGAAAGCCTAGCTCCCGTGCTGCCTCCTTCCTACAGGAAGCTTTTCTTGACATCTCCCCCCCCAAAAAAAAAAGAAAAACTACAACACACACACACACAAAACCCCTCCAAAAACCCCAACAACTTAGCTTATTTGAGCGTGAATCCTTCTATCTTTGTGGATGCATATATTTCTGTTTCTTCCTCCTTGTTGCTACGGTGCATGTTCCTTGTGAGCAAGGGCTTGGATTTGGTTGCTTGTGTCCTCATGGTCTGGCACAGTGCTTGGTACAGAGATGCTTAATTAATGCTTGTTGGAGAAATGTGGAACTGAAAATACCCTGATGTGCACTGCTTGTATGTGAGACTGAATTTCTGATCCTGCGGAAGAATGTGAAAAGAGATTTTACTTTATGGTGAGCTTCTAGAAGACTTCAGTGAAATGAGATGTTGCTTAATTAAGGGGATTTGAAACACCCTCAAATCCTACCAAATCATTTGGCTAGTTCCCAAATGAACTTTTCTTTGAAAGTAGAATTGAGTGTGGTACTGTTTGTGAATTTAATAATTAGACAGTTACTTTGAATAACTCTTGCTAAGTCAAGTTGTAGGTTAATAATAGTGGTTAAATCTGTATGATGTTAGAGCTGTCGTTAGATTGTTCACAGTTTGGGGTGAAAATGGCTCAGTCTTAATATTCAAACCTAAACACTCCCTTAAAAAACCTTTAAGCACGGAATAATTTCTGAAGTCAGGACTTTTGCCTGAATGAATGGGCCAGTTCAGAACCAGGTTGTGCCCTTTTTACAGAAATCAGGGCATCGGTAGTCTGTGTCAGTAAGTGTTCATACATGTTTCCACAAGTGACATCATTAGGTCAGTGCATGACAGCAGTTAGCATTCTTTGAGCCAGAAAAATGTCCTTGATGTGCCTTATCTAAATGAGTGGTTCCTTTAAGAAGAAGATTTAGAGACATCAAAGATTTAATTTTGTGAATTGCATTTAAATAAGGAGAAATTAGAGGCAAGAACTGAGCCAGATTTTTCATACTAAAGCTCTATTTCTTGATGTAAATTTAATACATACTTTGCCAGAACTTTGCCTGGTTTTTTTTCTTTGAAACTACATGTTAGGGAGTTTGAGATTCTTTTCATTCTGTTTCAGAAAATTCAATGAGGCTAAGATTCTTTTACTATGTTGGTGCCATTTCAGTTGATTGTATTCAAGTGTAAGTAGAGGGCTTTGGAAAGTTAGCCATTCCTAGTTCAATTAGACATTTGTATTTCCATTCAGTATGTATTCTTGGGACATAGGTGTTGTGCTAGATAACTACTAGCATACGGTAGCTATGCCGTTGTTTTGTTTTTTAAAATGCAGTAATATTCTGGAAATTTGTCTTTGATAATGACTGTAATTTTCATTTTGGAAAATGTTATAAGCTGTTTTTAATTTTTCTGTTGAGGTATTGATAGAGTTTATTAAAGCCAAAAGTAAATTGCTTGTTTTCTCCAGGTTAAATCAGAAACTCTGAATGAAAGGATGAACAAAATTTTAAGTGCTTCCTCTATGTGTGCTGGGCACTCTGCTAAGCGCTAAGGACACAAAGAAAAGCCTAGACACATCCCTTGTGCCAGGACAGCTTGCATTCTCATGGGGGAAGGCTTCCCATTGGGAAGACTTGGCCAGACAGAGGTGTTTGGGTACAGTTGATTGGATGTCAGAGCTGGCAAGGGAGAGAAGGGTCTGAACATGGGGGCTTGATCTGGAAAAGGTCTGGGCCAGTGCTCAGCAACTCAAAATTGAGGGGCCCAAGGTGTGGACCTCTGCAGTGGCATGTTCTATAGGCAGCCTCCCTTCTCCCAAAGTTCTCTATTGCTGTCAAGGGGATCACTGTCCTCCTTGTCACCCCAGCTCCTGACCTGCATGTCATCTTGTGAGTCCTCACTTTAATTGCTCCATATCCAGTCAGGTATGTCAAGTCCTGGTGATCCTTGTAAACCTCTCCAGTGTATATATGCTCCTTCCTTTCTTCAGACTCTGGCACCATCTTGGTCCAGGCCTTCATTACTTCATGCCTGGACTATCATAATGGCCTGCTGGGGGGTCTGCTTGCCTCCAGTCAGCTTTCCGCTGAGCTGACCCATGAATCTCTCAGAAATGCAGATCCAACCATGTCATTCCCCTACGTCATTTCCCACCTGGCTTTTCCTTTGGACTTCTCCATTGTCCCCAGAAACTCATTTTGCATGATCAAATGAACTCTGAAACTCACACCTACTCAGCACCTCCTTTCCCCCTCTTTGGAGAGGTCGAGGTGGACGTTGGAGAGCTCCTCGCAGGCCCTTCACCAGCAGGGCAGATGTTCAGTCCCACTAGCTGAAGGACTTCATCATGCCCTGAGTCCTCTCTTCCCTCAACCCCCGATGAACTAGTCTAGAGGGAGAAGAGAAGAAGACCCAGGACAGAACCCTGGCGGACACCAATAGTTAACAGGGTGTGGTCTGGAGGATCCATCAGAGAGAAATAGGATGATCGTGGGGATGGAAGGGTCAAGGGAGGGTGTTTTTCAGGATATGGGAGACAGATTTGTCGTTAGGAGGGAAGAGATTAAGGGTAAGTGAGAGAGGGAGCGGTCGGTCTGCTGGGGGATCTGGGATGGAAGGGGATCAGCCTTGGTCAGGATTCAGGCCATTAAGGAGCAAGTGAAAGTTGATCAGTCTTCATTGGAATTTAGTGTCAGAGGATTTCAGATTTAGAAGTGGACCTTGGCCAGCCATCCTGGGCCATACCTGAAGAAGAATATCCTCTGCAGTGCCCTTAGGAGCATAGTAATGTAACGTTTAGAACTCTTAAGGAGCCTTAAGAGGCTGTCCAATCCACTTCCCTCTTTCTGTGGATGAGAGAGCTAGATTCTGAAACTTGTTACGCAGATGATGCAGCTAGAAAGTGCTTGAGGAAAAATCCAGCCTCTGAACTGTGCCACCTAGCTGGCTTTTTTAAGTGAATAATTGTATTTAGGTAGCTAGGCAACTGGGCTGACCGCCTCCCCAGCGTTTCAGAGTTGATTTTGCTATTGATTAGATTGACTAGAGAAGGAGCTGAGATTTTGTACCCTGTTGGAAACCATTTATAAAGCTCTGTGACAAAGTTCCTTTAATAAGTTTTGCCTCAGTTGTCATATTTGAGTTTGTGTTATGTGATCACTTGTACTTTCACTTACCTTAAACTGTCTTTATGCTTTTTCCCTGCCACCTTGGATGCACAGGGGCTGGAGCAGTGGGCCTGGAGTCAGGAATCCTGAGTTCATGTCCAGCCTCAGACACTCACTGTGTTCTAAGGGACCTGGGCAAGTCACTTAATTTCTGTCTGCCTCAGTTTCCTCTTCTGGAAAATGGGAGTCATAGTAGTCGTTACCACCTAAGGTTGTTGAGGATCAAATGAAATAATTTTTGTAAAGTGCTTAGCCCATAATACTTAGTATATCCATGCCAGCTTACACACACACACACACACACACTCTCACACTCTCTCTCTCTCTCTCTCTCTCTCTCTCAACAAATGTTTCCCTACCTTCCCTCTCTCCCTTCTGTAGTGGTATTAAAAAGTATTACTCAAGCTAAAAATATTCAGAAGGATTCATTTTTATCCATATCGAAAGTTACAGTGCTAGGGATCGGCCTGTTTATAAGTCTTTCTTAAAAGAAGCTAGCTAGTGGACTGGGTAACTTGGAATTAGTGATCTTGGAAAAGTTACTCATCGTGTTGGTGAGCCAGGTTTTAGGTGGGGAATATAATCTTGCTTGATGGCACCTGAGGTATGCTGGTGAGCCCACTTCCTGTTAGGGAGCATCGGTCTTCCCCTCCCCCCCAGCTTGTCCTAATTGTTGTTTGTGGGGAATTATTCTTCTGAGGGTGCCTGTGAGACCTGGGTTGGCCCCTAGTCCTCCATCTCAGCTGTTATTTTAACTTCTTCCCCAGTGCCCTGGTTTTCTTTGAGCGGCTCTTAGGTTGTTCTTTCTCTCTACTTCCCCATAGCTCACAGGGCCTTTGTCATCTGAGTGACTGTCAATGGAGTATCCTCCCATAGAGTTTACATCAAGCAGCATTTAAACTAAAATCTGGTAGGGGGTTTCTTCCCCTCTGTTTATCCTGTAACCTCTTTGTTTAACTTGGAAGTTGACATGGTTTTTCATTTTATTCTTTCTTCCAAACAGACCATTCGATGTCCCAGCCTATTATGGTACAGAGAAGACCTGGACAGGGTTTTCATGGAAACAGTGAAGTAAATGCAATTCTGTCTCCTCGATCCGAAAGTGGAGGCCTTGGCGTGAGCATGGTAGAATATGTATTGAGTTCTTCTCCTGCAGATAAATTGGATTCTCGATTTAGGAAAGGAGCTTTTGTAAGTACCTCCGTGCTTGGAAGAAAGCCTCAGTCCTTTGCTTGTGTCTGAATCGGTTCTGTTTCTGTTTTTCATGTTTGGTTACCTTGACTGCGGTCAGGGAGGATGCCTAGTTCTTGTCCCCATCCTCCTTATTTAGGGAGTCCTGAAACAGAGAAACACAGGAGCTTTTGGGGAGGGATTTGGGCTTCGTGGTGGCACAAAGCGTAAGCCCCAGTAGCTTCCTCAACCAATCTTCAAGATGAACTTTTAATTCCTCGTAGGGGAGCCCTGCACATTACAATTCAAACGTGGCACCTTGCGATCCCAAGGAGATTCTCTCTGTGTGAAGCAGTCCTCGTACTTTGTGGTGTTAGTGCTTTCCTAGCCCCGCTATAGTTAAGGTTGCATTAGCGCTTCCATTATAAATGACGATGGTTTTGTATTCCTTCCAGTTTTGGCCTTTGGTAAACACGGGAACCACTCAGTTCCACCTTGAAGTGTATTTGTTGTTTCTGTGCACTGCAGTGTAGACTTGGGTCACCTTAGGGTGCCTTTTCTGTGTGCTCTTAAATATTCAGAATCAAACAGATTCTTTCTCCTCAGGGCCCTAGAGATGCTGAAACAGATGGACCTGAGAAAGGAGATGAGAAAGGCCAGGCTTCTCCGCTTGAGGAGGACCCAGACAGAGACCTTAAACAAGGAGATGAGCAGGATTCTAAAATAAAAGGCAGAGGGTTGCCCAATGGAATGGATGCCGATTGCAAAGATTTTGAGTAAGATTTTCACTTTCTCCCGAAGACAAGCATGTCCTTACTGGGCTGTGGGGCTCGTCCAGACGCTTTCCCAGGTGCCTCCCATTCTGCCTGTGTAACTACTGCACTGCCTGGGAGTACGGTTTTTTGTTACTCGTGAGTGAGGTTAGCTGGTTTTCTCAAACCCTTTGGATCCTCAGAACAATTCTTGGGCAATGCACGTCCTTTGCAGCATTTCGGATGGACAGCACTGTGATTGAGAGCTCACATTCGTTCTGCTATATTCTCCCCTGCCAAACTCTCCCCTTCTCTGCCCAACAGTGCCTCTTGTCTGAGCTCCTGGTGGCGAATCCTCTCTTCTCCTCTTCCTCCTCTCCATCCCTCCCCCCCCCTTTTTCCTCCCCACCTCCTCCTTGTCCCTTAATAGTTTGGCCTAAGAAAACGAAGGCCTTATTGTAGCTGAGAAGCAGCCACCCTGCCATGACCCCGTTGAAGGACTAGGGGTTGGTTTTGATGGCAAGAAGACAGTAGGTGGTGGAGATTTGGGAGTTAGTCCGAAGAATGCACTTCATTGCTTTGAGGAATTAACGTGGCCCAGTCATCTGCAGATGTACTTGAGCTTTTCCTTCGAAGGCTTGGTTCTTAGAACACCAAATTGCCTAAATTTCACAAGTCATTGCTTCCTATTGGTTTCCTGTTCATCAGCTTGTATCGAAGCACATACTAAATTAATTGTGTTTAAAAGCCTATTACCCACATGTCCAGAGGGGACCAGTGTTTAAATCTGTTGCTTTTAGATCTCCAAATCGAGGGAGACATTGGCATAAAATGGTTTTAAAATCAGTGACATAAAGAATGCCTGAGTGCAAGACACCATCCAAAACCAGTAAACCTCTTTTTAAAAAAAGAAATGAATTCAGTGAAATGCAAAGAATTCAGTTTCGAAAATACATCTTGCATTTGCTCCCCGGCTCCTATCAAACACAAATTTCACCCGAGACTAATTAATGCTGAGTTGACCATAAGCCCTCAGGATCCACATCTTTATAATTGAAGTGTTAAAACAACATTAACTATAGCAAGAACAATGGCACCACTGAAAGGGGCAGACCCTGAGCACAGTAACCATGGAGAGACCAGCTTCCTATTGGCAGCTTTTTTGTTTTTTTAAACAAATTAAGATGTGTTTTGTGGAGAATACTGCAGTTTTGGTTTTCTGAATAGAAATGCTTTGCATTCCTACGAATGTTCTAATTCTATTCTATGTTAATAGTGCTGTTATTTCTTATTGTTACTATATTACCATGGATTCAGCTTCAGTTACTTGATGACATAAAACATTTTCCAGAAGCAGAGCCATTGGTGCGTCATCCCAGCATCCTAACAGTCGTATGTAATAGTTGAATCTCCAGAGCTTTCCGGGGGGACTTGGGAGATTTTTGTCAGTTCTGCTCATTTTCTCCCTCCCATTGATTCAGCATGGAAATGAGTCCCAGTGTTAGCCTGGACAGATAAAGTGAGAGTCAATTGCAGCTTCAGTTCCTGGATGGATTGGTAGACTTGTCCCTAATATCAGTGGGAGAGAGGGAACATGGTCTTCTCTTCAGCATCTGGAGAAAACTGAGGGCGTTAAAAGTGCTTTGTCAGGGTCATCATTTGTCCCGATGAGCATCTGAAGTAGTCAGCATAGTGTGGTGAGGCCCCACAGCGCACCGCTGTACCGCTAAGTCGTTCCTGCTTCCCTTTGGCCATTCTGGGACTGCTTTTAGGGTCCATGCTGGGCTCACCTCAGCTTGCCCCTCCTCCGTCCAGAGATGGCCACCCCCTCGATCTCACCATCTCTCGCAAATACACCCTGTCCACAGTCAGGAGCTGTGCAGTGCCCTTACCTGATTACGTTCTGTGGTCGCTCCACCTCTCCCTCTACCTTGTAACTCCAGCCCTTGTTCCTTGTCCTCACTGTGGTCTCCAGTTGACCCTGAGTTCTCTGCTGGGCCGTTCCCCCCAACTGTAGCCACCTCCTCTCTTCCCCATCTCAACCCTTGGGGAGCCAGTTCACCTGTACGCTGTCCTTCTGTCTCGAGTGCCCAGACCCCGGTTCTGTTGCTGATCTTGCCCTGCCAAGCCTCAGGCCTGGATCGCTCCCACTCACAGACTGTGGAACGAAGCTGTGGTTCCATAGCTCAGTGGGGTCCAGTGAGGCAGACCCCAAGTCACTGTCCTGTGCTCTACAGCAGCTCTTCCCAACCTTTTCTCTGTCCTCAAGCCTCCTGTGGCTTCCCCTCTGTACCACCCTCCCAGCTGACAACCTGGCCTCATGTTTCTCTGAAAATATTGGTGCTTTTAGATGAGAGCTCCGTCTTCCCCTCTCCTCCTCCCCTTCCTCGTCCTCATCCCATGTCCACCAGATCCCTTCCACAATCTGAACACCTTCTCTTTTGAAGGGCAAACCCATCTTTGCTGCTCAGGTGATCCCCATTCCATCCCTTCTCCATTATCTTCTCACTTGTCTTTAGCTCCTCCTTATCTGCTGGCTGCCTCCTCGCTTCTACAAACTCTGTTTGCTCCCTCCTTCCAAAAGGATCTGTCCCTGCACTCTTAGCTGCTGGCCGCATCTCTCCTCCCTCTTCTGGCACGCCTTCTTGAGAAGGCCATCTCCAGCAGCTATGTCCACTTCTTTGACCCTGCCTCTCCTTCACTCTCTCCCAAGGTAGCTGGTATCTCTGGATTGGGGTTTTCTCAGTCCTCACCCTTCTCCTGGATCCTCTCTCTCTCCTGCTTTACCTGGATCTTCTCTTTGGCTGACTGCTCCTTCTCAGTCACCTTTGCTTGCCCTTCATCTGGTTCTGCCTGTGTCCCCAGGTCCCTGTGCTGGGCCTCTCCTCTCCATGACTTCACTTGGTAGTCTCATCAGCCTCCCTGGATTCTTTTTTTCCTTTTTACTTGCATTTTGGCAAGGCATTTGGGGTTAAGTGACTTGCCCAGGGTCACACAGCTAGTAACTGTCAAGTATCTGAGGCTGGAGTTGAACTCAGGTTCTCCTGACTCCAAGGCCAGTGCTCTATCCACTGTACCACCTAACAGCTCCCTCCCTGGATTCATTTATGCATTCCTGTCTTCTCTGCTGACCTCAGCCTCATATCTCCTGCTACCTCAATGTCCTTCATAGGTGTCTTAAACTCAGGGTGATCCAACTCATCCTCTTCCCCAAAGCCTTTCTGTCTTCCTGACTGCCCTATTCTCATCCAGGTCCTCGCCATCCTCCCAGATTTGTCCTCCTGCCCTCCTGGCTTTCTCTTGTCCCTCTGTGGTTTCTATCTTTGCCCACACCTTTCCTCTGTGCCTTCTTCTCCTGACATTGCCATTTCCCCACTAGGCAGGCCCTCATCACACCCAAGAGCCTGCTGGTTTCTCCTCATTCAATGTCACTGGACGCTTTGCTCTGGCTCTCCGCTTTCCCTATTAAGCTCTGCTGCCTCCTGGCTTTCTTCTTCTACAAAAAGCCTTTCCTGATGTCCCCTTAATGCTGGTGCCTTCCCTCTGGTGATTACCCCTCGGTTTATCCCGTCTGTACCTTGTTTGTACCCATATAAGCTTGTGAGCTTGAGGGCAGGTACTGTCTCACTACAGTGCCTGGCACGTACTGGGCACTTAAAAAATGTTTGTTGATTGGTTTGATAGAGCCCTGTTTGGGAGGACCCTGGGACCTGGCTTCTGGAAGGGCCTCTGCTTGGAGCCGGATCCAGAGTTAGAGAGTGGGGGTGGGAGGGAGGCTGAAAGTCCTGCTGAGAGAAGTGGGGGGCAGGGCGCAGTTATGAGTGACAAGAGTTCAAATGAAGGGGTGGGTTTTTTTCCTTTTTATTCAGTGTCCAGAGTTTCCAGCAGTAAAATAGAGGAGCTTTTGCAGGTGGAAATGTTGCTTGTGTGGGACCAGGAGCTGTTGGCACAGCCTGGTTTTCAGAGAAGTCAGGGGTATCTACTTGTACACGTATCCTCCTTATCCCTGGACACGAAAGAGAATTATTTTAGGGAATGGCTCAAAAGGCGTTGGGGATGAATCTGTGGAGATTTTCACACAGGCAACTTATTTTGCTGCTGACCTTTCTTTCTGTTTGGTTCAAGTGACCTAGATCTCTGGGCTAGAGAACTTTTGCTTCCAGGCTTCAGAGGAGCCACCATTTTCTGCTGGCCCTTCTCCTGCGTACCACATTGAGCCACGTTTTTAAGTCGAGGTCACTGAGCCTTCCATCTCCTAGCCAAGTCATCGCTTTTCATGGATGGCACAAAAAAGCCTGCTAGGTGATTCCTGGAAGTTCTTTCAAAATTAAAGTTAAGGGTCTTTTTTGTCATGAAAACTGGAGTTTGATTTCCATTCTAATGCATTTATCCTGTTCTGGTTGACAGTGATTTGTTTGCTCTGTTATCTGCAAAGTAGAGAGGTTACTTCCTAGCTGTTCTAGAGACAGCTCAGTGGGGGAGTGCATGGAGTTCTGGGCCTGGAGAGTCAGGAAGACCTGAGTTCAAATCTAGCCTCAGACACTTAGCAGCTGTGTGACCATGGACAAGTAATTTCAAGTTTCTTCAAGTGCAAAGTGGGGATAATATCAACCCCTACTTTCCTCAGGCTTGTTGTGAGGATCTGTTGAGATAATATTTGAAAAGTGCTCAGCAGAGTGAGTGCCTTGCAGATATCGGCACATAGGAAACACTCATTCCATGCTGTCTTTGTCACTGCCTGGGTGACCTGCCTCTCTCAGCCTGCATTTCCCCACCTGTTAGTTGGGGATGACAGCCCCCACTTCACAGGGTTGTGAGAGCTTTGGATTTGTTGACCTCTGTGTTCCCCCCTTTAACTCTTAATCTTTGGCTCTGTGAGGAACTCGACAGTGCCGAGAACTTAGAACTTCTTCCAAGGCAGCATGAGTAGCTCTAGCTTACCATGAAATTGGAGAGGTTCCATTGGAGCTTGGAGTTTGCTATCCACGCACCAGGCTCGCCCTCTTCAGCAGGGCGTGGGGGACCTGATTCCTGGTCTGAGGTTCCTTGGGTCCCACAGGGCCTGGGGTCAAATGATGCCAAAGGCCCTTCCTGGTGCTAATTAAAAACGTGGACATTGTGTGGTTTGGATTATCACATGTGTTGTCTAGACTTGAGGCATTTCAGGGACCTTCTGTGTTTCTTTAGGACATTGTAACTGTTTCCCTTGTTGCCGGTGGCTTTTCCACGCTCTGATCCCGCCTAATTCTCTTTATTTAGTCGTACTCCAGGAAGCCGCCAAGCTTCTCCCACAGAAGTAGCTGAGCGCCTGGGCCCCAATTCGAATCCTCCTGAAGGACTGGGTCCTCTCCCCAATCCTGCAGCTAATAAGCCCCTCGTGGAAGAGTTCCCCAGCCCTGAAGTCCAGACTTTGGATGCCATGGAGCAGGTGGGCCTGGATTCCTTGCAGTTTGACTATCCTGGAAACCAGGTGCCGATGGACTCTTCAGGGGCTGCCGTCGGCCTCTTTGACTACAGCTCTCAGCCACAGCAGGTAACTGGGCTTACGGGGCGATTGGTGCTGCCCACACTGAGGGGGAGCTTTACACAGAAAGCTCAAGGGGGCCTCTGTTTGTCTCCTAGCTCTTTCAGAGGACCAGTGCGCTAACCGTCCAGCAGTTAACGGCTGCCCAGCAGCAGCAGTATGCGTTAGCTGCGGCCCAGCAGCCTCACATTGGTGAGTGGTGAGCAAATGGAGGGTGGGGTGGGGTGGGGTGGGGTGGGGGTGGGAGAAGGACTGGTGTCCTGAGCAGAGTTAGGAAAGTTTTACGAGAAGACCCGTGGCCTTTCAGTTCTTCCCAGTGGGCTGTATTCTTAGTGAGTGGCCTCCTTTGGTAATCCAGTACAAGGTCAGGGTTCAGGAATGTTCCTTGGTGGGCCTCGGTCAGTGTTGTGACTGAAGAGCAGCCGGTATCTTACACACTTGAGAAGCAAAATTAGAAATGCCACCCTGGAGCATCTGGGGTGCCCTGGCCAGGTCACCCACTCGTTTCTTGGTGAAATGGGAATCAGCACCGTGCTTGGGACTGCTCGGAGGCTGGCCTGGGGTCCTCTGGCCCTGCAGTCCTAGGCCAATCACCGAATGCTTCCTCCTGCATCTGTCAAATGGGGTGATTGTGAGGATCAATCTAGATCCTATTTGTAGAGCTCTTAGCACAGTCCCTGGAACATAGTAGGTTCTCTATAAAGGTTAACTCTCATCATCACCACCGGCTCCCTCCCAGCATTGTAGTCTAGGTCAGATGAGGGAGGGACGAGAGCATTGTGGGTGGGGGGCAGTAGGTTGTAGGCTTAGACACTTCAGAGCAAGTTATTGAAGAAGTTCTCTAAGGCTTTGATGAGCAGCTCAGGATGTAAAAAGGAAGCTTATTCCTGCTGGTGCTAGAACAATGAGTTTGTTTTCTTAGCTTGTATACTGCCTCTCTTTCTCCAGATTTGTCTTAGCCTATGACTGTGCTCCTTGTCCTATGCTCTAGCTTGCAGGCTTTGGGCCCTGGGGCCAGATCTGGTCTGCTTGCCCCCCCTGGTGTAGGAACAGCAGCTAGGGGGTTCCCTGATGGCTTCTCTGTTGGGACTTGGCCTTGAGCCTGCTGTTTGCAACTACAGCTTCCTAGAGCTCCTCCTAGGAGGAGGCTTGGGAGCATCTCAGCTGAGGCAGCAGGCTCAGGAGGGATGCTTCTCTGTGGGCAGTGAGGAAGTCCTTGGCTGCCTATCTCCAGAATGGAATGGTGCCAGGGTGTGGCATTGGCCAAGGACCCTCTCTGTTTCATTTCAGGGCTGTAGTCTGTATTTAGGAATAGCCTGCCTCCTGAGCACTAGCACACTGACAAAAGTGAGTGTTCTCATTAACAGAGCTGCTCGTTGACCACTTGGCTTGGGAGCAGAGTCTGGAGCGCGGTCTCCTCCTGTGGGTATCTTGCCTTTTTCTTGCACTTTCTGAGGCTATCCTAGCATGTTTTGTTTAGTTTAGGACCCAGGGGAGAGGGACAAAGTGAAGATTCCTCCCCCCAGTTTTTTTCTTAAATGTATTTTATTGATGCTTTAAAAAAAAAAATTGTCACTTCACAGTGACTTCTGGGAACCTTTTCTCCTGTCTTTATCTTCCAACTCAATATAACCAGCTTCTGTAACAAATCCAGTAAGACCAAACAATTGGGCGCGTTGGCCACGGCTGACACCTGTACTCTGAGGCTTTCTGCTAAAAAGAAGGCGGGTGCGGTGAATGATCGATGAGGGCTTTGGAGCCGAGTCACATCCAGAACATTTACTAAGAACCTCCCGTGTGCCAGTCGCCGAGCTAAGCATCGGAGGAGACAGAAGGAAAGACTGAAAATAGCCCGTGCTTTTGAGCACCTGGTGTGATGGAGGAGCCCATGTGCAGACAGGATGTACCCAGACTAGAGCACAGATGACCTCAGGCTTACATGGTGTGTGCGAGTGTGTGTGTGTGTGTGTGTGTGTGTGTGTGTGTGTGTCTGCATGGAGGTGAGGAGCTAAGGTTGGCATCAAGTTGCTGGAATTGACGTTTTCCTACTGATGTGGCCCTGCATCAGTTCATGCCAGTTGGAATTTTCATATTCCTTGTTTGTTTCTGTGTAAAAATTTTGTTCATGACATTGACAGATCAGAGAGGGAGAAGATTTCCGGGCCTTGGTTCCTCTCTGGTCAAACCGAGACACAAAAGGCCCCCTCATAGTAATCCCCAAATGGAGAGTGCTCCTCTAGACCCTGCTCTAAGGGGTGTGGTGAGGGAGTGCCTGGCACCTTTCATGAATTTGCCTCTTGGCAGTTTCCTTCCACTGTTCTTGGAGTTTAAGTTAGATGCAGCTGGATGACAGTGGATAGGATGCTGGGCCTAGGTCAGGTCAGGAAGAGCTGAGTTCAAATATAGCCTCAGACCCTTAGTAGCTGTGTGAGGCTGTTCTGCCTCAATTTACTCATCTGTAAAATAGGAATAATAATAATAAAACCACTTAGCTCCCGGGGTTGTTTTGAGGATCAGATGAGATAATGTATGTTAAGTGTTTTACAAACCTTAAAGGAATAGATACATGTTCGCTCTTATTAAGCTAATGCTGTATATTTTATCGCAATACAGAAGAGCATCTATGCCATGTGACACCATGGAGCAAGCCCATGTAGCAACAGGATGTTGATATATCATATACTGGTGTAGATGGTGAATCACAGAAAGGGATGCAGGGAGGAAGTTCCCATCTGGAGCACTGCAGAGAAGGGATGAGGAGATGCTTGGCCTGGGCACTGTCACCCAGGAGGCTTTGCCAGGAGCAGGCTGCGCTTCCGGCTGGTGCTCACCCAAGGGAAAGAAAGGCTGGCGCTGCCCTAAGGACCTCATGTTCTTTTTTCTCTCACTCCTTAATTCTTTGCTTTTTAATTTAATATATTTTGAAGTGAAAATCCAACTTCTTTCATTCTCACATCCCCACATCCTTCTGCCCTCTTCATATCTCTTTGGGGAGAGAGCCCCTTGGAAACTAGCTTGTCATTGTGTTCATAAGAGTTCTTTAGTCGTTCGTATATCGTTGTATGTGTTGTTTGCCTGGTCTGGCTCACGAGACTTCCCAGGTTTCTCTGAAACCTCCATTCTTATAGCACAGTGGTATTCACAATTGCGCACCCCAGTTTGGTCAGCCATTCCCCAGGTGTTGAGCATCCCTGAATTTCCAATTCTTAGCCACCACAGGAAGCTGCTGTGAGTATCTTTGTACATATGGGCTCTTTTTCTTTCATCTTTTTGTGGTACAGACCTAGTAGTGATATTGCTGAGTCAAAGGGTATGCACAGTTTGGTAGGCCTTTGGGCACAGTTCCAAGTTGTTTTCCGCAATGGTAGGACAAGTTCCCAGCTCCACTAATAGTGCACCAGTGCACCTGTTTCCCGAATTTGTCAGTGAAGGAGCTTACCAGCTAGGTAGATGAAGAGAAGGACAGGATGGGGGTGGGGGGTAGGTGGGAAGGAGCTCAGCTGTGTTAGGAGTGAGCATAACTGGGTGAGTGGGGGGTGCTCAGGGCCTGAGGAGCAGCAAACCTTTGGGTGCCCATGTTGTTACCCCAGGCTTGAAGGGATTACCTGCTCTTCTAGGCCTGGCAAACAAGAATCACTTTTTCCTCCAGAGGTCATTTTAAGGGCCACCGTTTTTCTGGCCAAACCATTCTTCTCCACCCCGCCATTTACACCCACCCATGGCATTGTGTTTACTTGGCCAGGTTTGAAATAGACTATTGTATGTATGTTGTTTGGTTCCAATGAAATGTGAGAAACAATAAAACTAGCCTTTTCACCTCCCTTGAAATTGTGCCAAACTCTGACAGACAGTTCTCTTTGGATCCTCACAACCGCCCTGGGGGAAAGGTGCTCTTATTCCCATTTTACAAGTGAGGAAACTGAGGCAGACAGGTGGAGTCACACAGGCAGCTAGTGTCTATGGCCAGAGTAGTGTACGAATTCCCGGCCTAGCCCTCTGTCCCTGTGGCTCTCCACACCTGACCTTCAGGCGAGTGACTTTTACTTCTGTCTAAGCCTGACTTGCTGCCTGGACACAGGAGGTACTTCATAAATGCTTCTTGGTTGGCCATTGCATGCTTTGCCCTTATCTCCACCACTGCCGTTCCCTGTATTTCACCAGTGGATGTTGTTTGGTGATGGGGTCCGAATGTTCCTAAATATACCTGGGGTTGTGGAATGTCAGACCAGTTGCTACAAAATAACTGGGAGTGCAGAAAGCCAAGAAAATGTTGTACTAGTGTTAGAAATAGGCTTGACACCAAAAATTTAGTATCAAGAAAATTTTTTACAAAGAAAGTCCAGAGGATTTAGACGTTTCTGGCCAGAAGCGGGCTCCACTCCTCTTCAGGAGGGGTGGGCCCTGAGTGCAAGGGCAAGTGTGCTTTTATGCAGTTGAATTAGGGCATGAAACCTCCCAGGCCTGGATTGGTCCATCCCTTCCCAGGTTACACCTTTCCTTATATGTTTCCCCTTGATGTGCTCAAGTGTGTTCCCCCTCCCTTGGTCATACGTCCCATGACTCGTTGATGAGGCTCTAATTTTATGCGGGATGTGTCAGATAATAGTAATGAAGTTCATTAAGCAAGCACAGTAACATTTTTCAGGTGTCCTCAGGTTGACCCTAACTGGTCTGAACTGGCTCGACCCTTATCTTGATTTTGGGGTCTTTATGGAACCATCAACTTACTTTTTATTGGCTAAGCCTGAGCCCACCTACAGTGTACTACTCCTGGAGCTGTTCTTTAAATCTCTGCATTATTCTACCTGTGGAACCATAAGCCCATCTAACTCTAACACTGGTGACAATTTCAACTGTTTCCTGTTCGTCATCATCATCATCATCATCATCATCATATTCAGGTTTGGGAAAGCTTCTTATCCTTCACGCCTATTAACCCCAAACAGGAGCTACTGTTCTGGGGAGCCCCTCTTGGCTATGTTGACGATGATCTTTTCTCCACTCTTCATGAAGCTGAGAACACTTTGGCAAGGGGATTTTGCAGGGGGTCTGAAGAAACAGTCCTGACGTTGTGTTCACTGCTGGAAGCATGCTTTCATTCTCAGAGCCATCTGTTAATGATACAACAGTTGCAGATTAGTTAGTAAATCCACGAATGAAGAAGACAACCAGGCATTGGTCAGAAATTGTGAGGCAAAGGAGGTATCCCAGGACCTTAATCCATGAGTGACTATCAGGATTAAAGACATGGCAGGCCCTTCTGTGTTGGAGAAGGGATCCTGGGGCCATCATGGGACATGACTCTCTCAGCTCCGCAGCAGCTGGGCTCTTGTGGACTCAGTAAGGAAGGAGTGCTCTGACCATTGCATGGTCGACCCTCTGGTCACGGGGTGTCCATGTGGAAGAAGGCCGCCCAGGACCTCATTCCCAGCGTGACCAGGAGCATCTGGTTGGTTTACTGTGAGATGATACATGCGTTAAATGCTCGATGTACGTGGAAAACTCACGTTCTCTCCCAGCCCTGGTACCAGTGTGGTGAAGTCAGAGGTGGTGGCAGAAGGTGTCTGCAAAGGGCCTCATCTGGGGGGCCGGCACCAATTTGTGGTGGATCCATCCCACTGTGATGATGGTTTTTCTACAGTTTTGTTCAGTACCCAATTAGTACCTGAGCTAGGAGATAGGTGCTTAAGAATTTATTAAGCACCTGCTGTGTGCCAGGTGCTGTACTGAGAGCTTTACAAATATGTTCACACTTGATCCTCAACCCTGCAGGGTAGGGCTGTACTTTCACTCACTCACTGTGCGGTGAAGTGACCACCCAGGATCCCCCAGCTCAGAAGTGTCTGAGGCCATGTTGGAATTGGAGTCTTCCTGACTCTGGCCTTGTGATACCAGCTTCCCCTCTGGTGGAAGTAATGCAAGGCGTAGCCTTGGCAGGAAAAGGGGGCAAGGGGCTCTAGAGAAGAGGGTAGGGAAGGAAGGAGTGTCATTGGTGGTTGGAGGTCACGTTGAAGTAAACTAGTGGCTTGGGATTGTGAGGGAGGAGAGGGGGAGTGGAAACAAAATGAGGATTAGCTAAGGGAATTTCTGGGTCAGTGAGTATTGATGTGCTGCACTTGGGGTGATGGCCCATCTCGGGGTGGGGGGCAGTTGAGGTGAGTGGAGGAACTCATCCTAGGGCTTGAGTAAATGGAGGCCGTGGGAGGTGTGGGGGGCAAGGGTTGGGGAGGAAAGAAAGCTGTGAGCCAGCCCCTGAATGTGTGGAGGGAGGAGGCTGGAGGTGAAGGAATGGTAGGGTAGAGGGAGAGCCCAGGGGCTGCCAGTTCCCATGACTTGACTCCTCAGTGCTGCTGTCGCCCTGGGTGTCAAGGCATTGGGCATTCCCCTCTTCTTGGGGGCTGCATGGAGGGGTCGTAGCAAGTTACAGTGGAGATTCCTTCCTGTCCCCTGAGTTTCTTTTCATTTCTCAGATGTTGCAGGAAGACCTTCCCACATTCTTACTAACTTTAGGGCCAGTGGTGAGAGCGCTGAGCCTGGAGTCAGGAAGTCCTGAGTTCAAATCCAGACTCAGACACTTTCTGTTTGCTTCAGTTTCTTCATTTGAAAATGGGGGTCATGATAGCACCCGCCTCCCAGGGAGGTTGTGAGGGTCAGCTCCCTCCCTTTCCATTTGATTAAGTATCCGCCGTAACTTGGCCTCTTGGGAAAAGTGTTGACATTTCCCTGTCCTCCCTTTTCTCCTCCAGCTGGTGTCTTCTCCGCAGGCCTCGCTCCAGCCGCTTTTGTGCCAAACCCCTACATTATTAGTGCTGCCCCCCCTGGCACTGATCCCTACACTGCAGCAGGCCTGGCAGCAACATTGGCAGGTAAGGAGCTGCTAGCCTGGGTGCTTCGGGTGAGGAGGGCCCTGCAAGGATGACCGCCTTCTGTTTCACACATTGCATCATCCCTTGGGCCGATTGAACAGATACTGAACCACCTGCTGTGTGCAAGTCACAGAGCCAGAAGGACCGCAGGGGAGTCCTGGGAAGAGTGGGGGACCAGAGTGGGGCTGGGGGAGCAGGCCCTCCTGTCGGGAGTTGTCTGCTTTTGTTCAGTCCCGTCAGTCGTGTCTGCCTCAGCGTGACACTGTTTGGGGTTTTCTTGGCATTGGAGGGGTTTGCCATTTCCTTCACCAGCTCATTTGATGGGTGAGGAAACTGAGGCAAGCGAATGAAGTGACTCACTCAGGGTCACACAGCTGGGAAGTGTCTGAGGCCGGATTGGACCTCTGGAAGATAAGTCTTCCTGACTCTGGGTCTGGCTCTCTGTGCGCTGTGGCGCCCCCTGGCGGTCCCAGCTTTTTAAATTTCATCCACCCCAGTTCTCAAGCAGTTTCTTACCACATATAATCTTTTGCTATTTGCTGTTTTGGTTTTTGTCATTAGCCTCATTTCTTAATCACACAAGATGCAGAACCAGTTTTGTGTTAATTGGTTGGTTTTGTGAATCAGTTTCACATTCAGCACAAGTTCTGTCTCCTTAAGGCATAAAGGGAGAAGAGCAGTGCACATGTTTAACAAAGCCAGCTGATCATCTTGGTCCCACGTTTTTGTAGAATGCAGAGCTAGTTTTAACATGAAAAATAGACTGTTCACTAGAATCAGTTTAGCAGGCTTTGGGCACACTTGCCATCCATCCCCTTAGTGTTCTTGGACAGTATGCTATCTGGAGCCTCCGCTCTCCAGTCTGGGCTTGGCCCGGGTGGTGTCTGCCCTCCCTTTGGACTCTAGACCCCAGACCCTGTGATGATGAGAAATAGAAGAAACTCTCCCGGTGCTTCCATGGGAGTCTCCCCAAGTCCGCTTCAGGCGTCCCCACCTTTTTCTCCTCAGTGTCATTACTGCTTCTAATGTAGGCCCTTCCCACCCTCCTTTTTGAGTTTATCCAGTAGGAAACACTTGAGCACCAACTTTTTCTGGAACGTCAGCAGAATTGAAAAATGAAGAGCACCAGAGAAAATTTTGGTAGTTTGGGGAAATGTTTTATTCTAGGAATGAGAATGCAGGAAAGTTGCTTATCCCTAGAGGTGTCTCACATTTATCCGTTGAGAAAAGGAAGGCTAATCGGTAATCTCCAATGGTCTTTTGTGCTGGCTACATTTCTGTGCTGGCTACATTTCTGTGCTAGCAGTGAATTAATTTCTCATTCCTCTGTGTTTTGGGTAGGTCCTGCAGTGGTCCCACCCCAGTATTACGGCGTGCCGTGGGGGGTGTATCCAGCCAATTTATTTCAGCAGCAAGCTGCAGCTGCTGCCACCAGTGCAGCCAATCAGCAAGCCGCATCCCAGGCGCCACCTCCAGGACAGCAGCAGGTAGTACCCAGAACCTCCCTCATTCTCAGAGCCACTCCTCGAGAGATTCCTGAAATGGTTTTTCCTCTTGTTTATTGCACTGTCCTCAATGCGGGAAGAGCTAAGCCACGCCTTCATTCTGACCAGTAGGTGGGGATCTGGTGGTAAGTTGGCAGACGGGTAGATGGTCCCTCAAAGCTGGGATGATTTATGTTCTTGAGGCAACATTATTATCAGCAGTTGACTTCTACTTCTTAGCTTAAAGTTCTTTACCTGTTGAAAAACAAATCTGCCATCAGAGGGAGCCGTGACACACGTATGTGACACATCTTTGCATAGATACCTATTTGTCACCATGAGGTGGGTGTGATTGCTGTCTGATTCATAGCTTCTTTTAAGATGTGAACAGTGCCTTTTTAACGTGGCTGATCTAATAGTAACAGTGGAAGTGTATGTGCTTATCACTGTGTCATAGCTGTCACTGGAGCACTTAGCCCCAGTCAGTGCGATCTTGGGTACTTGCGGTGGCCCGAGGCTCTCAGGCGAATTGGGAGGGTGCTGGTGGTGAAAAGCCAGTGTCATTTCTGCGCCTGCCGCTGGCCTTGGGATCTCGTCGCCTCTCGGAGGAGTGTCTCTAGCTTGTTTTTTTGACTGTGGCTTCTTTATTATTCCTGATCAGCCCATTTCCAGAAGCAGAGGGTTTTGTTTGTCTTGTTTTGTTTGCAGGTGATGCCACTTGGATTGTAGGGGCCCAGTTCTCTACCCAGCTAGAGCCCCCCGGATGTTCTCCCTCAGGGTGCAGCTGCTTCCCAAGGAGCCCCCCTCTTCTGGCTCCGTTCCCTTCTCACCAGCTTTGTAAACTGGCTGTCTGGTTCTGTTTGCATGGGTGGAACTTGGTGATACAGTTTGAAACACGCTAGCACCGCTATTAAAGCTTTCTCTAGAACATCAGGATTGAAAACTGAGCTCTTGCTCTGGAGAAAACAGTTGGGGGAAACAGTTTGGTCTAGGAGCGAGAGTGCGGAAGGCTTGTCTTATCTTAGAAGTGTCTCAGATTTGTTCAGCAAACTCCGCCTTGACAATAAAAATCCAAGTTATTTTTATAATTAAGAGGAGAAAGAGTGTTTTTCCAGAGGCTGCTGTGGGATGAAGCTGAAATGGCGTGAAAGAGGCAATAAGCTGGCACTTGCCTCCTCCATCCTGTTTGGAATGGATGGGCAGTCTCCCTCCGCTTCTGCGGTTTGAGAGCCGCCTCTGGGCATGCCCAGGTTTCTGTCCTGAGGTCCAGGCCTTGCCTTTAGTTCCCCAGTGTCTGCGCTTGTGGAATAGGCCTTGACAGACTGCGTGCAGGTAGTTTGGTCACATGCTTTCTTGGGTTTCCTCTCTTTCTCGCAGGTTCTCCGGGCTGGAGCTGGTCAGCGCCCTCTCACTCCCAACCAGACTCAGCAGGGGCAGCCGGCAGAATCCCTCGCCGCCGCCGCTGCTGCCAACCCCGCTCTGGCTTTCGGGCAGGGGCTTGCTACTGGCATGCCAGGTAATGGAACAACCAAGCCAAGTTCTTTCCAGTTTACTTTTGCTGTGGTGGGAGCAGGCCCTGCCCTGAGTTCCCCGGAGCCTCACATCTGGTAGGTGCTGGAGCATGTCCTACGTGGGAGCCATGCTTGTTCCCTGTTGGCCCATGCCCTCTTGTAGCACTGGGTTCAAGTGGTGGGCTTTGATTGGCAGCCTGTGGATGTGAAGGAAGAAATCAAAGGACGAGCTCCTTTTTTGTGCAGAAGGAAAGCACAGTTGGGTGTTCGGTCTGAAAGGTCACTTTTGGATGAGTTTGGAAATCCCTTGGCCAGTCATGGCCCTTTGTGTCCCTTCCCCCCTCAGCAGTGGGAGTGCACAAGGTCCTCTCAAGGGCCTTTTCTGATTGGGTCATGGAGCTCCCTCTGTCACAGCTCTTGTGGGGGCCTTCATGGGGCTGCTTGAGCTGTGGCCACTGCAGCACTTGCGAGCTCTTGGCAGCAGCTGACCCTGGGGTAGCCTGAGCAGAACAACTTGTCCCTCTATGCCTCTCTGCATTTCTGTGTCTGGTGGCTTTCCATGCAGCTCGTGACCCTTTGTCTGTGTCTCCCCCAACCTCTAGGCTACCAAGTCCTTGCCCCAACCGCCTACTATGACCAGACTGGTGCCTTAGTGGTGGGCCCGGGAGCAAGAACAGGCTTGGGCGCCCCCGTGCGCCTTGTGGCCTCCACGCCTGTCCTCATTAGTTCGGCAGCAGCGCAGGCTGGTAAGTTGGCAGGACAGAGGCTTTCTTGCAGAGCCACTTCTTAAGAATGGGCCTCAGCTTGAGTGAGGATTTCAAACTTGTGTCTTGCAGCAGCTGCGGCTTCTGCCGGAGGGACAGCCAGCAGTCTGACGGGAGCCACCAATGGCCTCTTCCGGCCTCTCGGCACCCAGCCCCCACCACCGCCGCCGCCAGCGCCCCAGCAGCCTCCTCCCCAGCCCAGCACCAATCTTCAGTCCAGTTCATTTTATGGGAGCAGCTCTCTGACCAGCACCTCGCAGAGCACTTCCCTGTTCTCTCACGGGCCGGGCCAGCCTGGAGGCACATCTCTGGGCTTTGGGAGCAGCAGCTCCTTGGGGGCTGCCCTGGGCTCGGCCCTCAGTGGCTTCGGCTCATCCGGTAAGTAGCTTTTGTGGCCTGAGTCTCCTTTTTAATGATTCAGTTTTTAATTGAAGATGGGAATCTCGAAGCTTCTCATGATAGTTGAGCAGAAAGATAAAGCAGGATGCGTTGAGTCTGCTCTCTTGGTTTTAGAATAAAAACTTGAACATATTTCAAGCAATCTAGAGCATTTTCAAATACAGGGCCTTGTCTTTAGCAAGACAAGCCTTTAGTCAGATTTTTCAAGGGCCAGTAAGTTTTATATCACTTTTTAGACACCATTGTCTAGCCACTTATGCCTTTGAGTGCTGGTCATTCAGCTAATTTTTCACATGATGTAATATGACCTCCTAGTTTGTGATTGCCTTAATTTTCCTCATAGAAATTCAGTGTGGTGGTGAGCAGTTCTAAACTAAAGCCCCAACAGTCCATTTAAGGAACCTGCTAAGCTAGCTGAAGTCGTAACCTGAGTTTTCCTTAGCCTGTTTCCACAGGAAACCTTAGTGTAAAGCCACGCAAAACCCTTACATCACTTGCCTCAGTGACCTGTTTTTATTTTTTTCAAACTGTGCAAAATTGGGCACTTATGAACCAAATATTGCCCCCCTTCTGAAGCCTCCACAGTCCTGGGATCTCTGGGGCTGGCGAGGTGCTCTGCCTCCTTACTCAGGCTTCCTGCCCTGTCTGGATCTGCTTTTCCCAGTACATGCTCCAAGGGCTCACTTTTGTGGCCTTGTGGACCCCAATTCAGGCTAACGGCTTGTTCCTGGCCCTGGGAAATAGAGCTAACAAAGCTAAGGCTCGGTCTAGTGGGCCATGTCCTGGCGTGGGGCCTGCCTAGAACCTCCTACCCATTGGCCACTTGTGGCTCCAGGCTCAGAATGGTCCCCCTTCCAGTGTGGCATTGATCTGGATGCCTGCATGGTGACACACTGGGAGAGAAGCTTCACCATCAGGTCCGAGCCCCAAACCCAACTTCTCCTTGGCCCCTTTCATCAGGAAGAACTGCTGTTTGTGACACGAAATGAGAGATGCCATCGTCAGGCTCTTGTGTCATGGCTCTAGATGTAGCCTCCTCCTCCTTTTCAGAGGTAGTTTACTTAAGCTACAAGGACTTACTCTCCTGTTTGCCTAGGTGGTTAAAAGAAAGATTTTCTTAATTATTTTTCAATGTTTCGCTTTCTTTGACCTTCGGGTGGGGGAGCTAGCATGAAGCAGCCCTGTTTTGGAAGGAGCGGCTACCGTGCGAGGTGCATAGAGGAGTTCAGTTTCGGAACAGTTGCTTTGACAGTGTCCTTTTAAATTGGCTTAGTTGGTATGGCACGTGCCCTAAAAAGCTTTGCCAAGCCCAGCGCCAGGAGAGCTTCTCCTTTCTTAGGCCTCACTTATTTGATTGTACATTTTTTTAGTATTTTTTAAAAGACCTAACATTTTACTGTTACACGATTGTCTTAAATTTGAAATTTGTTCATAAAACAAATGTCACATATTAATGATTTTTTTTTAGGAGAAAGACTGGCAGCAAAGTTGGATAAGTCACCCCCTTTTTTTGGCTTAATATAAAGTAGGATAAGAAGTCTTTTTCCTCCCTCAAATTTTATATTTCATTGTGCCAGCATGTTAAAATTTCACACTTTTATTTATTAGCTCAGCTTGATCTGCAGCCTGCCTTGTGCTCTGCTCATTTTCTCTTTCTAATCTGTGTTCTGTGTGTATCCACTCCTCAAAGACCTTCTATTGGAAAGCCAGTCTTTCTAGAACATTTGAAGCTGTCTTGGAAAGAATTGCCGTATTGGTCCGAATATGCAGCTGGACTTTTGACTGTGGATAGATTTCCTGGTCTTCCCTCTGGCTGGCAATCTCCTCAGGACCATAGGCCTAGTTGAGAAGGGCTGTATCTGGGAGCTAACTGGGGAAGAGGCCAGGGGGTCAGGCCACGCTTGCAGTGCTAGCAGCTCCTGACCGCCACGCAGGGCAAGAATGGTCAGCATGGCAGCAGCATGGGAGAATTGAATCCTGCCCATTTTGTCCAGATTTCCTGGGCATGAGGAGCAGTGAGAGAGAGGGTGCTGATGTACAGTGTGGGAAAGGAGAGCTGCGATGGAGGAGGGGAGCTGTGAAGTAGCCTGGGACCCTGGTGGCAGGGGAGAGAATGAGAAGTGGGTATAGCCCTGAGAAGGGCGCTTGGTGTAATGGTGTCCTGAGGAGAAGGCTTGGGCCCAAGAGGTGGCCATTAGCTGGGGGAAGGCCCTGATGATCCACTTACAGAAGACTGTGGCATGAGGAATTGCCATGCACATTTCAGAAGCCTCTGATATTCGGGCCAATATGGACTTCCCATCAGGTAGCAGAGTTTGAAGTCTGAGCTAGAAGCTAAAGCACGTGGGACTGCCGGAGACCATTTTTGATTTTTTTTTCTCTCTGATTACTACAACTTTTTTGTTTTGTGACTAGAAAAGATTGAAATGGATGCTCTAAGGACTGGTTTCCTGGGATTATGAAACTCCTCAAATTGAACCCTTTGACATGAAATGGCCCTTGGCTCATTGTCACCCCAGGGCTGCAAAAGGCCCTGTGCTCCCATCGGACAGGCTTCAGTCCTGAGTGAAACCATCAGAAGTGTAACATGGGCCCTGAAAGCCTCTTGCTCCTACTTGGGGTGCATTGGCACCCTGCTGAATTTCCTAAGGGAATCCATACAGGTTATAGAGTCACCGTTTTCTCCCCAATGATGTTTACCCAATGCTTATTGTGACCCCTCCTGGCATTACTCAGGAGGAGCTGGGGATAGGGTTTATCCAGTTACCACTGTATGTAATTAGGGTTTTTTTTATTTCTTCTTCAGTTGGCAGTTCTGCAAGTAGTAGTGCTCCAAGGAGAGATTCTCTGTCTACTAGCTCTGAAATGTACAAAAGATCTAGTAGCAGCCTAGCTCCTCCCGTAGGGCCGCCATTTTACAATAGTCTGGGATTTTCCTCCTCTCCAAGCCCAATAGGCATGCCTCTGCCAAGCCAAACGCCAGGACATTGTCTTACGCCACCGCCATCACTCTCATCACATGGATCTTCATCCAGTTTGCATTTAGGTAAAAAAACAACAACCCTTTTTATTTGTGTGTATACGTATGTGTGTATGTTTGTGTGGCTGTTAATAATGTGTGTAAACAATTTCATGTGGGATAGGAGATTCAGAATTGCTTTTGCTTCTAGAAATTTTCATAACCTTTTGAAAATTGTTCCCTTATCTGTCTCAGCATTGAAATGAGTCTGATGTACAGACAGTTTCAAAACCTTTTTATATCTTACGTTCTTTTGATGAAATGAAAAGGTGTGGGGTTTTTTTTTTCATCTCTACTTTTGATGTGTGTGTGTGTGTGTGTGTGTGTGTGTGTGTGTGTGTGTGTGTTTTTCAAATCCCCTAAAGAACCAAGTGCTTTCTAGGTTGTAGTGGAATGAGAATTTCACTCTCCAAGGTTTGTGTGTGAGAAAGCAAAAACTTAGCCCAGGTTTGCCAAGGGAACTCACGTTTCCTTGCCCCATGGCATCTCTGTGCCTACCTGCCTGCTAGAGTCAAGGGATTAAGGGTAGCTGGGAACCAGAAATGGAAATGGGCTTCTGCCCCAGAGTTAGACTTGGTCCTGGGCATGTGGCCATTTCATTAGTTTGAGGCCTTGGAACAGAATGTTTTAGATATGTGTCATGCCCCATTTCTCTAAAATAAAACAAGATGCACACCAAGTGGTGGAATTTTTTTTTTTGAGCATAGACTTTTATTTTGCATATGTAAAAAGTTTGTGACTATTCAATCTGGGTACAGAGTTGCACGTAAAATTCTAAGTGGGCGCTGGATGGCCTTGTCCACATCCATAATCATGAGTGAATTTTACCAAATAATTTAATGTGGATGGTGTTCATGTAGAGACTGTGATAGTCTCTCTTAAAGTGATCAATGCTAGACAGACCAGGCACCTCCATTGATAGGAAGTTTTTCTTATTTTTACTTTGAAATATAAAACTTCATCCTGTCTCTGATTCTCTTTGCCGTGTGGGTTGAACATGCAGCATGCTGATTGATGTGAAGCCTTCCTCACGTGCACTTTTTCTAGGGTTATGTGTTAGGATTGCCTTTGCCTCCTCTGTTCATTTCAAAGTAAAGCTGGTAAAATATTGCCAGTGAGCACTGTGAAAACCCGTTTGATTGTTTTTAAAAAATGTCTAATATGCTCTGAACAGTCTTTTGTCAGGGTACTGTCAAAGCCTTCTTTCTACAGAAGTCTTTGGGTAAGCACCTGCCTCCCCTCTCCTCAATTACACTTGTGGCAGAGCCTTCTCTTTGCCCCACGATGGGGGCTGGCAACAACACCCCTCAGAGAGAAACATGAGAAGAGCCATGTGGTCCTGGGCTTGGGCTGCCATTGGGTCCATGTCTGTGGACTTTTCCCTGAACGCGTGCTGCTCAGCATGTCTTTTGTGGGGTTTGTCCCTTTTCTGTGAGCTTTGCAGAGGAGCGAGCAGGACCTGGTGCGCCCTGGGCTTCTGTGTTGGGCATGAGGGCTTTGTTCTGTGGAGGGGAGGTTCCCCTTGGGTTCCTGTTTTCTTTCTCCAGGGTGACAAAGCAGCCGTATGCATGGTTCACGTGGTGGTTGTGGATTTCACTCCAGGGCGGATGCTGTGGGGTTGGGTTCGATATTAGGCAAGTGTCTACTATGAGGCAGTGAGGGTGGAGTCAGCCAGCAAATCGACCTGTTAACTGGGCTGGCCAGCTCACCAAGGTTGCAGCTTGCCCTGCCCTCGAAGGCCAGTGATTGCTCTTTGAGCTTGGACAGGGAAGGGCAGTTGAGGAATCCTCTTCAGGGACCCTGGTCCTGGCTTTCTCAGCAGAGTTGGAGCTCTGGAGCGAATGTGCAGCTGGCCAGAAGTTCGAGGAAATGGGTGCTTCAGCAAGCTTCCTCAAGCCAATAGCCAGCTGACTCTTTGAGAAGGTTTCTTGAGTTGGGTAGAGGGGGTAAATAAAAAATTTCCAGGTTTCAATGATAAGAATGAAGAAAATGTGCCTTGGGCATAGCTCCCTTCAAAGGTAATTGCTCTGGGGGTAGCTAGGTGGTGCAGTGGATAGAGCACTGGCCCTAGAGTTGGGAGTACCTGAGTTCAAATCCATCCTCAGACACATAACACTATTGGCTGTGTGACTCTGGGCAAGTCACTTGACCCCAATTGCCTCACCAAAAAAAAGAAGAAAAGTAATTGCTCTGAGAAAATCAAATCAGCTGTTCTATTCCAGTCAGGCAGGCATCTATTAAGCACCTCCTCTGTGCTGGGCCCTGTGCTAGTTGTTGGAACTACAAAGGCCAAAATGAAGGCATTCTCTGCCTTTAAGGATCAGTCTTGAGGTGGGGGGAAGGGGCAGGTGAGCTTGTCACCCCCCTTGATGTTCCTGTGGCTGGGATCTCAGTTCAGGTTTTCCTGGTGCTCTGACTTCCCTGACTCTGGGAGGTGCATCGAGGAATCTGTGTCTGAACGAAAGGGACGGAAGCATTATGAGGAATAGAAAGTCTGTTAGAGATTATAAAAAACTCTATGAAGAGTCTCAGCCTTAGTCTTTTAATGTGTTCTCTTAATTTTGCTTGCCTTCTTCAGCATCTAAGCAGAAATGAGTAAATGCTATGTGATTATAAAGTGTTTAGAGTATGAATTCCTTTCAGTCAAGGAAGTCAATATAAAAACTGAATGCTAGATTATCCCATTGATTGTGATTGAATTTCTCCCTTAGAAGGTCAAAGAAAAAACCTAGGCTTTCCCCATTGAGTAGGTACTCTTGAGACCTGCCAAAGGGCATGCATTTCCTTGATGTTTATAATCTTGAGTTTGTCTGAAGAGGAGTTTCTCTGGATATTAAGTACTGGTGACTTTTGGATGGAGGGATGCTCTTAATAAATATTTGATTTGACTTTGACAGCCCTGTTCTCTTCTTAGATACTTGGAAGTTTTGAAGAGGTACAATATTGAAGGTCTCATAACTTATCCACTGCTCTTTTACTTGCATGGGCAGCTTCTGCTAGGAAGATAGGGAGAAGAGGAGGAGAAGGAGAGCTTTGAGGTGAAGCATTACTTACTCTCAGCCCCACTTTGCCCATGCTCTTCCTGGGCTGTGTGAGGTCTTCAGAGACCCCTGAGGTTTGGGGCTGGGTTGGCTAACTGGGAAGATGGTAGAAAGGGGGAAATTATCCAAACTTGAAGACAAGAATTCTTGCTCCTAACTTTAAGGTGTGGCCCATCTCTGCAGAGGAACAGAATAAAGAAGGCCTTCCCAGGGAGAAGGAAGGCTATTGATGGCGATGTGATTAGAGTTGAAGTCTAGGAACGGGCACCACATCCCGCCTCTGTCTGGGAGCTGTTGGAATGGAAGGACAAAACAATGGGACAGGGACTTGGTACTTGGTGGCCCTCTGACTCTGCTTGTAGGTTCATTGATTGACACATTGTGATAGTAATACAGTGCATACAGACCCCAGTGGAGCACCAGGGCTGAGCTTGGGTGGCCTCCTGGGGTCAGAGGAAATCAGCAAGCACTTATCAGGTGCCTACTATGTGCTAGGCAAAGAAAAAGTGACCAGTAAATGGATTGGTGAAAACTGTTATAAAATTATCTTTGTTGAGGTCAACTTGCTGTGGGTTGTACCCCTAACTCAACTTTTGTCTCAGCATGTGAAAATAAGGTTAACAGTACGTAACAAATGTGACTAATGGGGAATTAAAACACAAGCATAACAAGAGGATCAAGCATTTATTGGGTACCTGCTATGTGCAGAGGATACAGACTGCAAAAGGAAACAGTCCCTTCCCTGAAGGCATTCAGTGAGTCAAAACTCCCCAGCCCCTGAGGAACTTTTTCTCAAAGCACTGAGAAGCCCAGAATTTCAGAATAGGAAGGAGCTGCCTTAGTGCTGTCCTCTGGGCCCTTCTGGCATCTCTACGTAAGGTCCTATAGACCTTATATTTGAAAACATACTCTTGCTTGATCCTTACACAGTTGACTCATGGATTTTCTTGACTTTAAAGGGCAGTTAGGATTTATGCTATTGTTCATTTTATGGTTCACTTCTTAACCCAATTCCAGAGAGTATTTTTGGCAGAACTTTCCTGTCATCTGCCATCTTTCCAGGCCCGAGCAGTGCCCGTTTGGAGCGTGAGCTGAGAGACTCATGAAGGGCACTCTCTGCTCTGGCAGGTTTGTGCTCAATATAGACATTTTTGCTTTACAGATAATTTTTCTGAAACAGATTTGTCCATATGGTGAAAGGTTGGCAGGTCTGTTTGTATCAGAAGCTTGGATTAACAACGTCAGGGGTCTGTTTATCACATTTTCTGGTTGTGCCTCATGTGATGGATTTCACTTGAGATCTAAAAAGATTTCCAGGTGGAAATTGGGACAGACAGAATTGCTGTGGAAAAGCCTCACACTTGGGTTTGCCTTTCACACTCCTGTCTCTTACCACCACTCCCGCTCCTCGCTCCTTTCTCCTCCCCCCCCCCGACTTCTTCCTCTTACTTTCTTCCATTTCTTAACGCTCCCTGGCACCTGCTTTCTCACTGATGGAAGTGACTCCCTTTGGTCCTGTTCAGCACAGCTGATTCTCCCCCCATCCCCATGCTACGGCTGCTTTGCACCTTGGTTGGGAAGGAAGAGTCAGGACACTCATTTCTCTGCACTGTCCCTTCTAGACTTCCTTTACCTCTTTCACTCAGTGCCCTTTCACCCTGTATGTATACACATACACATGTCCTCTCATCATCCAATGTCCCTGACTCTGACTGTCGTACTCCAACCCCCTCCTGTTCCCTTCTCTCTTTGCTCCTCCTCCCAAGCTGAGGGTGCAGTAGGAAAAGTCTCACAGCTGTGCTGACTGTGTGCATTGTAAAGTTGGATTGTCTAGGCGCACTGGGTTTTCACTGTGACAAAGGAATCCTTTCACTTCTCCAGAATTCATTCTGTCCATCACTCTCCAAAGGAGCTCCTAGAACCCTTCTCCTCACACCTTTTCTGCCCTCTTCTCTCTCAACTGAACATCTGTCATTTGGTGTGTGCTCCCTTGTCTCCCATTCTTTTCCTGTAAGAACCCCATCCCTCATCCTTTCCCTCTTTGGCTCTAACAGTGAGGTGGCCCTCATCCCTCCATGTGCCTGCTTGTCCACTCCCTTCTTTCTTGGCACAAAGCGCGCTCAAGCATCCCCTCTCCGTTTCATGAGTCTTCATCCTCTCCTGACCTCTTAGTGCTCCTGCCTTAACACAGGCCTGAATCTCCCATATCCTTTGAAGAAAAAAGGCAAGCCTCCTTCGGGGCCTACTGTCTTCTCAAGCTCTCAAGTTGTATCTCTTGTTCCTTTCCCAGCCAGACTCCTAGGCTGTTCACACATTCTGCTTCATTCCTCTCCCCTCACTTACTCTTGAGCCCTTGGTAATCAGGCTTCTGACTTCATCACTTAATTGAAAATGCTTTCTCCAAAGATACTGATTATCTCTCTTTGTCTGTCTCACTCACCCACTAGACAGGTATTTCCAATTTTAATCGTGATATTTCAGCACCATACAGTTTATAAAAATCTGTTTCTCCTTCTCAAAAAGTGACTTAGTACAGTCAAAAACTTTGTTTGGATAATAGTACAAAAGGAATATCCCCACCCCCCCCTCATTGCCAACAAAATTTATTGAACACAAGCAAAATCTTTAAAGCCCATCAGGGCTATTAAAAACAGAGGGCTGTATTAAGGGTTTCCTACTGACCACGTATGCTGGGTTCCATCTACTTTCACCCCAGTAAAATTCTAGCCAGGCCCCATTTTAAGGAGTGTGAAGGGCCTTAGCCAGAACTCATTACCTCCACCACCTTGCCTAGGCCAGGGAAATAACTTGGAGCCTGTGTCCAAGAGGTGCAAGAACTTACCAGGGCTGTCACAGATGAAAACGCTCAAGAGCAACCAGGCCAGTGTTTTATGGGTCACGGATTGGTTACCGATTCCAGAGGAAAGAGAGAAGATGGTGGGAATTAGTGGAGCTAAACACCACTGACCTTAGGCTCTTCCCATGGACCACAGCTCAGCCTCTACTTGTCCTCTCTCCCTCACAGGCTTTCCTCCGCCTTCTTCCCATTGTGACAAGCTCAAAGCCTCTCCATCGCCCTGGATTCCTCACTTTTTCTCCTGCACAAACCCAATCAGTTACCCTCTCTAGCTCCCAAACATCCTCCTTGTTTGACCTGATAGGCACCGATTTTGGTCAGGCCTACCTATCTCCTCCTTCCCCCGGTCTTTCCCCCACAGTGCTGCAAGATCTGACAATGTGGCCCCCCCCTTCGTGGTGAGCTCGTTACCTCCAGAGTCAAATATAAGTTCTTCTTAGTCAGCGTAGGGCCAACCTTTATTTCCTGCCTCGTTGGACATTAACACACCTCCTCCACCCAGCACTCCAGCTGGGGTGCTTTCTTTTCTTTTCCCCTTGGCCATGAGCTCCCTCCGTAACTTTGGGTCAGTGAATCCTTCTTTTCCTTTAACATAGGGCCTAAGCAGCATCTTTGGCAGGAAACTTTTTCATACCCACCCCCTTCCCCACCACGAAATTGCTCTGTTGCCCTCCCTTCCAGATTACTTTGTGTGCATTTTTGTTCATTCACTATGTATGTCTGTACTTGAAGGAGGCCATTTTTTGCTTCATTTCTTACCTAGCCTTAATCCTTGAATGTGTATTGCCTCAGCCAAATGGAGACCTGGGAAAGACCTTACTGTAAAAAAGCCAAGGCCTCCCACTGCACCCAAGGCTGTCTCCAGTTGTCCTGATCCATTCCTTGCTACGGGGCCCAGAGAAAGTGAGACTGGTGACTTGGCATAGCCATCCTCCATTTAAATCCAATTCACCTGCCAGTCATGGCATCCTCTTCCTGATGGCATGGTCTTCTTTGAGAACAGAGGACAGCAGTAGCAACCTGCACTTTCACAATGGTGTTGATGAGCTGGGAGGGCTGCAGGGGTGGGGCCAGAGGAGGCTCAGCTTGGGGAGGCTTGGCTGGGTCCAGTATCATGGGTCTGAATGGAAGAGGGGCACAGGCCGCATGGGAAGCTCTGAGTGGCAGGCAGGCTATCCAGCAGAGGCTATGGGAGCCAGCCCACACGCACCCATCTCTGCTTTCTGTGAAGCGCTAGGGGCTCCCTCTTTCCTTAAGCCCTTCCTCCCTCTTGCCTCTTAGCTGTCCTTGAACAGCTGATGCGCCTGTCTTCTCTCTCCCTGGCTGTCAGCCTGGCCTGGATTTCTCTGTCTCCTTCCGTGTGTGCTGTGTCATCCCCCACTTCATGTTCACGCTGTCTTCACCTCGTACAGACTGAGCTGTCTTCGTGTTGTCGTCTTCCCACCATCATTCAGCATGGTTTTCTCATTTTTTGGGTCCTCTTTGCCAGTTTGCTGGATGTGCAGGGAGATCTCAGGATTTTTGACTCTGCAGCTTCCTTCTTTGTAGTGGTTAGGTGTTTTCTTTTACATGGTTGTTAGTAGTTCGTAGTTCTTTTGGAAACCATGTGTTCATCCGTGTAGAATGATTCTTACTCTTGTTTATCAGAGATTTGATGCAGAGATTTTTTGCCCCTCCCAAGTGGACAGGTTTCCTTATTCTCGTTGCATTACTTTTGGTCACACACAAATGCCTGACGTTCATTGAGGGGGGGAGGGCGAATCTTGGCGTCACCTATCTCTGCCAAGAATCTGTTCTCCACTATATCTAGACAGCTTAGAACAAGAACCATTCTCCAGTGGGTAGGTATGACGTGATATACAGTCAAAGGGCAGGGGCCATCTGCAAATGAATAATCCTTTTTTTTTGGCAAGAATTTTTGATGGGGAAACTGGAAATTGATGGGAAAGTATCTTGGTAGAAATCAGTTTAGGACGTTATAACTACTCTCAGTTCAAAACGGATGCATGTCCTGAATTGGAAAGGCTGTATCACTTGTAAAAAAAAAAAAAAAGGAAGAGAACTGGACTGGCCATCTGTTACGACCCAAAAGCCCTAGAGTGGCTCGTTAGAGGTAATTTTGGCTACCCCGCGTGTCAGAGTTTCTATGTTTGGCGTAACCAAAATCAGCAGCAGAGAAAGAAACCTTTGCATCAAAGTGATACTCTGATCTTCAGCACCAAGTGCCACATAACAGGCCAAAATGACATGAAATTTTACAAACGAGAATTGGTAACTCTCAACAGTTTCATGAAAATGTGCCCCACATCACGCCGATGAAAACAGTACTGAGTTTTCAGTTCCCACTTAGAAATCGGTCCATATTGTGTAAAGACCATCCCCTGATGATGCATTGTTGGGGCTGTTTTGGATTTCAGTTTGTAATTATGCAGTGAAGTTATTAGCTCCTTCCCACACCTTGTGAACCAGTGAACAGACATTTGGCCTCCACTGGGGTAAAGGTGTCAGTAACAGATCAGAGGCTCAGGCTGTACCGCTGAGGTTGGAGGGAGCTGGGAGCTTTGTGGGCGCCATCACTTAGAAAGTCATGCAATCTCATTGTGCCATGGGAAGGGTCACGTACAGTGACGGAGAGGCAGGTGACGCATGCCTCCTGGCAGGCAGCTTGGCAGCTGCTGTCTCTGTTGGATAGTTTTTTGGTCACAAGAGCAAATGTATCAAGATGACTGATATAAAGAAGAGGGTCTAGATGAACCATTAAAAATGTGAAGATGACCTTTGGTTTAGCTTCTTGGCCAGTTTGTAGTGTGATTGATAATGGAAAGAAATTACTTAATTGGTTTCAGTCAAGTAAGCCTTGGGGAGTGGCAGTGATGTTTATATCTTTGATTGTTTAACTTCTCTATCTTTGAGATCCTTTCATTCTCCCCTGAATTCCTGTTTTCTGTTAAGATGTGTTAGTTGTCTTGTTACTTACGGAGAAATGTGCTCTTTTTTATATCGCTTACTTGCTGTGGTTAAAAATATGAGTCATTTTTGTATTTTAAGCTTCCTACAAAGCTTTTGGAAAGTGTTTTCGTGTCAGTTATATTTATTTAGTTATGTTCACAAACTCTTAACAGGAACCTTGCATTCCTGGTGCTTTCCATCAGGCCACACATTTTTACTGACTGGCAACATTTTTTAAAATCAAAGGTTGTAACATCTTAAAGCCTATAAAATACAGAGCATCAGCTCCCTCCAGCTATAGGGCTGTACCCTTTTCAGCTTCCTAAGAGTGAAATGCTGATTGTGGCTTACCTGGCTTTATTAGCTATTAGATTGGAAAACAAGAATTCATTCTGGCTTACATGTAGGATATTTTAATCTTAGTATGAATGATCTGTAATTTTCAGAAAACATGAGATGTTTCTATAACTTCCTTTGATAACATATTCCATTGTGAAAGAACCAAATTGGTGAGGAGTTTTCTCTTGATAGCAGACAACACACATTTATGAATTTGGAATCTTCAATAAGTCATCTCTTGCAAACCCCTCCTTTTATAGGTAAACTGAGGCAGAATATAGGTGAATGGTTTACCTCCACTGTCTGGATTGTGGGCAGCAGTATTTGAACCCAGGCCTTCTAACTCCAAATCCAGAGCTCTTTCCACCTCCCACCCTGATTCTTCTTTGGGGAACAAATGGGATCTAAACGGTGTCACATTTAATGGCTGGCTTCTTTTGACTGGGATTGTCTTCTCTTTTTTTGGTGGAGAGATCTGTTTTGCCCTTGACACTGAACATTCAAGCTTTCTTGTTTCAGCCTCAGTGGAAATCCACATTGCCCCTTATTAGAGCTCTTTAGACGTTCAGGTATCATCATTCAGTTTCCTGAATCTCATCATTCATTGCTGGAGGCAGTCTTTCATTATTCCTTTTCCAAACAGTTTCCTACATGTTCATATCCTTCGTTATTCTAAGTCCCAAGATCAAGCCTACTTCTGTAACAATATTAATAATAGCATTTTTTTTTAAAAATAGCATTTCTGTAGCATCTCCTCTGTGCCAGGTACTGTGCTAAGCACTTGGCTCCTCATAACTAACCTGGGATGTGGGTTCTGATATAGGACAGACAGCTTTCTGTGGGGCAGAACCCATGGAGCAAGCGAACCTTTGTTATCCCAGTAGTCTTGTGTTAAACTCCAGCATTAATTGGATAATAGAAAAGGAGAGCTTTTGGGGTAGTGGGACAGTGACACCTTTTCTTGAAAGGCTTCTCCTGATTGAAAATCTTTCTTGGAGACTTCCAAAGACTTGGGAGCCTGAACTTTTAGATGGTATTGACCCACATGCATGAGGTTTTCTAATTCGTTTTTTGTACCTAATTTTAGTAAAATCGAAGACTGCCTTGTTCTGGCTTTAAATCTGGAATTTCTTTGTGAATGTTAAGGTGTGTGGTGGTGGTTGGTAGTCAGTTGAAATAGTGACTTGATCATAAAAACAAAGTGTGAAGTATTAACGTAGTGAGGCTGGGTCAGTGGGGAAGCTTCCACCAGTGCAGATGAGCAGGCCCGGTGCTTCCCCCCACACCCCTGAGCATACACATATCTGTAATCTTTGAGAGTTGGGGAGCATGGAAGCATGGAGTGGACCACAGAGCTACTGTGCATGTCCACTTTGGCCTTTCCTGTCTCCAAGACTGCCCCCTCCACTAAGCCATTCAGTAGAATGGGAGGAGTGAATGAGGAGGTATTTAATGAGATTTCTAGTCCAGGGAAAGCCAGAAATTTAAATTTCACTCATGAAACCTTTATAGAATGCCTAAGGACTCAGAGATAGAGAGATAAAGAATTCATTTCAGTTCAAGAAATGTTTATGACGTACCAATCATGTGCACAGCTAAGGATCTTTTATTTTATCCTAATGATAAATAATAATAATAATAATATAATAATAACAGCTTTTTTTAAGGCAATTGGGGTTAAGTGACTTGCCCTGGGTCACGCAGCTAGTAAGTGTCAAGTGTTTGGTCTGGGGTCACATTTGAACTCGGGTCCTCCTGACGTCAGGACCCGTGCTTTATCCACTGCGCCACCTAGCTGCCCTAATAGTTAGCATTTCTGTAGCGCCTCCTATGTGCCAGGTACTGTGCTAAGCACTTCACAAATATAGTCTCATTTGATTCTGATAGCAATCTGGGAAGGTAGGTGCTGTTACTATTTTTTTTTTTTACAGATGAGTAAACTGAGATAGACAGAGGGTAAGTGACTTGCCCAGAGTCACACAACTAGTACACATCTGAGGCTGGATTTGAATTTAGGCCTTCCTGACACTAGGCTCAGTGCTTTATCTGCTGCGCCATGGAGCTGCTAGATTGGATATCAGTTAGAAGAAGGCAGTCTAGTAGTCCTCATGTGAGGCCATAAGGATCTGAACTTGGGCAGAGAACTATGATGAATATAGCTACCATGGACCATCAGATGAACCAGCTGTAGCAACCGTGACTGCTGGGGTGCTGAAGGAGAGAGAACGAGGTATCTGTGATGCCGCCCTATGGCAGGCACCGGGGATGCAAGGTCATGAAAAGAAATTGTCCTTAATAAACTAACACATCCATCTGAGTAGGTACAAAATCAACGTCAGATTTGGTGGGAGGGAAACTGTAGCCACCGAAGCGATCCAGAAAAGGCTTCGCATAGGTGGCAGGGGAGAGAATAGTCATTGGCGAATGTGGGCTCAAACTGGGGCGTGATTGGGTCGCTTAGATGAGGTTTGCTGGAGAGGTCCAAATACAGATCATGACCAGAGTGAGGTCTTTTCAAGAAGGAAAAAAATATATCGTGTGCACGGTAGGAAAATAACCTTTGTATACTCCTCACTTGGGTTCTATACAACCAGAGTTGGAGGGGAAGTTTGCCCCTCATTAGCTCCCAGGGCTTTCTCATTGCCTCTAGGATAAAAGGGCAGGTCCTCCCCATAGTCGTTGCAGGCTGGCTCACCCCATGGGCATGGCCTGGCCTTCCCAAGTGTAGTGATTGTCACTCAGCACAGTGCTTGGCACATAGGAGGCCCTTGTAAGTTGGCTGATTGAGCTGTCTATTTGTGTCCCCAGTGGAGTGCTTGACACAGTAGGTGCACTGAGGTTTCCTGAGCAGTGTGGTATGGAATCTGTGAGATTCTGCAATTCTGATTCTGAGATTCTCAGGGATTCTGAGATTCTGAGAAAGTCAGGGGAGGTCTCGGAATGGGTACAAGCTTCCTGAACTGGCGGCATTGGAGGCTTGGCCAGCCCTGGGGAGTCCCACCTCCTAAGGGTTCTGAAGCAAGCAGAAACCTCCAGCCCAAAGCAGGGCCTCCAAGAATGAGCCATAGAAAGAAGCCTGGCAGCCACTGGAAGAAGTTCTTGGATTGACTGTGGGTGCCAGAAGCATCCATTTTTCCTTTGAGGGCTGATGCAGGCTGCTCTGTTTGATTGGAAAGATCAGTAATCATTGCTGAAAAGATGGAGGGGTGAGGGTGGGTGGAAAGGGAGAACGGAGGGTTTGTTGTAGTTCTTACTTACATAAAGCTGGAGAGGACAACCATTGTCAGGGTGTTCTTGTACCTTACTTTAAAAGAGACAAATTCCTCTTAACCCAGCATGGACAATGGCAGAGTCTTTTATTCACTGGGGTCTTCGTGGAACAATGGCCCCATCTAGTGGAACCGCAGGTTTTTGCTAATACCAGTGCTTCAGATAACTGAGGTAGCAAAAATGATTTTGACCTAGAATCCCTCTGGCCTTTGTTACTGTTTCTTTCTGTAGCTTAAGAAAGCCATACTGAACCCCGAGCACCCCAACCCCACCCCCAGCAAACATTTCTGGAAGGTGGGAGACACTCTAAGTGCATCTGTTTGGGATGGGGCCAGTATCAAGACTTGCTACCAAAAGTATGATTTCTGACCCAGGATCTCCATGAAGCCTCAGTTTAAGGTACCCATGACATTTCAGGGTTGGATTCTTCTGCTTTTCCTCATTCCTGCCATTTGGGGCTAGGGGTAGGGTTCAGGTCATCAGTTTTCCCATTCAATCCCATCCATTCAGTCATTCCCTCTTTGAGCTTCAAAGTCAGATGAGAGCCAGGCTTTTTAAGCCTTTTTTTCCCCTTTGTAATCCTCTGTATTTTCTTTCAGGCATTCAAAAACCTGATTCTCAGGAGAGCTCCGTAGGCCTCAGGAGCCTTGCTGCCCACGGGCCCATGCCGCAGAGGAGGCTAAGGGCCTCCACATTGCTGATTTCTATTCTTTAGGAGGCATCCTCCATCAGTGCTAGTCTTGTTTCCAAGATTAGCCCTTTGTCAATAGGAACTCATTTAGAGGGGGTTCAGGCCTCTGAACTGTGAGGACTGTAGTGAAAAAATACAGTTCTTAAATGAGGACTCCCCCCCATTATCCATTAGCTTATTTCATAAGAACTCTGCAGGATTTCTACAGATTTCTTCCAAAGATGCTCTTTACCAAGCTGATCCTTTCTTCTGTATTGCCAGCCACGCAGTGGCACAGCGCAGCAGCTCCCTGACCTGACTGATTTGCCCTCTCTTGACTAAACTTATCTGGAAATGTTGGAAACTGGACCAGGATGATATCTAAGCTGGCATCCTTGAGAGGATGTGGCTGTCTCTTTGAGGAATTGGAGTACAAGAGTGGGGCTTCCTATCAGCCAGAAATCTCTGCCCCCATCCGTAAACCAGCCAACGCTGAAAGTAGGGTCCCAGGAGGAAGAGCCCTGCTGAGCCCCTCCCACACGTTTGTGACAAATTAGCTTCTTGAGCCAAATGACGTTTTTTTTCCAAGGGTGCAGGTTTTTTTTTGTTGTTGTTCTTTTTAAGGCAGCTGGTTTTTTAGCCATTCAGACTTAGAGAGGGGCTCCCTCCTGCTCCTGGGCTTTTCTTCAGTCTCTGACAGTGAGACGATCTAAGCCCTCCCCACTCCTCATCTTCCTGAGCACAATGGGTACTTCCCCTGGGGCTCATGGAGTCTTCTACCTCTCCTGATCTAGTCTTCCTACCTTCATACACACCTTAATCTCTCCCCTCCTTCAAATAAAGCCTTCCTTGGGCCCTTCTATTCCCTCAAGCTGTTGTCCTATAGCTCTCATCCTTTTCCTCAGCTAATCTAGAAAAGAGCTGTTTCTCCTCCCTCTTGTCTCTCTCCTAAACCTTACCATGCTGGTTCTGGCATCCGGCCGTATCACTCTATTGACGTTGTTTTCTCTCCCCTTCAGAGTTAGCTGGAGTCAAGAGTTCACATCCAGCCTCAGACACTTACTATAGCTATATGACCCTTTTATCTGCCTCAGTTTCCTCATCTGTAAATTGAGGATAAGAACATCCCCTGCTTCTCATGGTTTTTGTGAGGATCGAACAAGATAATGTTTGTAAAGCATTTATCACATAGTAACTGCTATATAAATAATGCCATTCATTAGTATTATTAAATCTGACGGTCTTTTAAAAAAATCCTTATCCGTCTTGACCATTTGCTGCACTTGACACTGCTGGTCTCCTCCTCCTCCTTGTCTCCCTGTCCCTTCTAAGTCTCCGTATCATGACCCCTGACCGTAGATGTTCCCCAGGACTCTCCCACAGGCCCCCTTTGCTCCTCCCTCTCTGTCGTCTTTCTCTTGGAAGTCTTTTCTGCTCATTTGTATGTGGCCTGATCTGCTGATCTCGTCCCAGCTCCAGTCTTTGCAGCACCAGTGTAGCCAGGTTTGTGGCCTTGGCCATCACCCTGGATTTCCTGCTCTCCTGCTCTCCACACCGCCAGCCCTTGACCGGTTGTGCCATTTCTGTCTCTGTGGTGTCGCTTACATCTCATCCAGTCTCTTCCTTCATGAAGCCCACCACCCTGGTTTGGGCTCTCCGTTCCTTCCTCCAGTATTATTGCTCTCGCACCATGACTCCCTCCCAGTCCATCCTCTATGGTGATGCCAAAGTGATTTCTTAAGCTCTGATTTGACCAGGCCACTCTCCTCCCATCTGCCTGTGGGCTAAAATGGCAGCTCCCTGCACAAACCCACTCCTCCCCTTTTCCTACATTCTGCGCTCCTCCTCTGTGACCCTCCATCTCTGGGCTCTGTGCCTGGGTCAGCAGAACCCCCTGCTCAAGCCTAGTGCCCTTCCGCCCACACCTTTTCTATAGTTATATTTATGCTGCTTCTGTCTTCCCCATTGTTCGACTCTTTGGAATCCCCAGGACCAAGCACAGTGGCAAATTAATCTGTGCTTGCTGACTAAGGGGGCCGAAATGGAGAGTGTCCAGGAGAGGCAACGGTGACCTGGTGAGGTTATCGGCGGCCTGGGGGCGGTCAGCGGGGGGGAAAAGAGGCCCTAGGTGCTGAGATGGTTGGAGAGAGACCCCCTTCCCGGCCTCTCGGGCCCACCTGCGAGTGAGTTGCATAGCCCTTCTCATCCAGGAGTAGATGGGTTGGCGTCAGCACCGCCTCAGAGATGGGGCCTGTCCTTATCCTGGGATTTCTTTTGGCACTCCCATGACTGTACTTGCTGGGCCCCTGTTAGAGCATAACTTCTTTGAGGTGAGCCTCCCTCTACACATCTCATCTCTGCAAGACCAGGGGCTGTGGACCTTACCTGTGGCGGGCTCTTAGTTAAAGATCTGCTCACAGCTATTTGTAGACACGTCCTCTTCCCTAACTAGGAAGGTAAGCTTCCTAAAAGCAGCAACCATGTGGCAGTCACTTGTGCTTCCTTCTCCTCCCTTCCCTCCATAGAGAGGAGCAGGTAAATGGGCAGTATTGGAGGAGCAATTGAGTGGCTAGAATCCTGAAATGAGCTGTTGTCAGGTTGGCATGCCTTGCCTCATCTTCTATTGGTCATAGGCTGTACCCCGAATCCTCAGTCCCCGCCCCTCCTGAATTCTCTAGTTTGGTTGTAGACTCAGACGGACTCCAGAATGTAAGCAGTCCTTCTCGCTTTCCCAAGTCTGGTCCTCTGGGGGTCCTAAAGTCCACTCAGTCCCGTACAGCTTGTTTTCATGGCCTCTGAGTTGTCGCCCTTTTCTGTCCAAGACCCCAGCCTTTCTCTTTCTGGACCTCAGTTTCTTTGTCTGTTAAATGATGAAGTTAGAGTTGAGGATCCCTCCATGGCTCTCCCAACTCAGAATCCTTTCGTGTGCCTGAAGAGATTGTAGAAGGCCAGGCCTTTCCCTGCTTGAGCATCTCCTTAACAGGTAGCTTTCTGGGAACTTTGAATGAATTTTTTTAAATATAGAAGCATATCTCTTATTTATAACAGCCATGGAGAAAATGTGATTTGTTCTTGACAGCCAATTTTGCCCAAACTCCTCTACTTCATGAAAAGAGTGGGGACACAGAGTCTTTTTGAAATACTTGCCTTAGGCTATGTTTGAGGTGTTCATCTAGGGGCAGTGAAAGTAGGAGCTTAGGCTATGCAGAGTCCTCTTAGGCATCCCTGAGAGTCATTGGGGGCAAGAAGCGGAGCCTCTTCAGATGGTTGTGATTGCACTGTCTTTCTAATGAAGTTGTAAAATGAACAGGTTCCTAAAATGTAAATGAGGAATTAGAAACACCTCCTTCTATCTTCCAGAAACGTGTAGCCTTAATTGAGGAGGTAGCGCGCACACACACACACACACACACACACACACACACACACACACACACACACACACACACACACACACACACATATATACACACACCTCTTAGAACAGCCACTTACTACTTGGGTAGCCTTGAGCAAGTCACTTCAGCTATTTTTTGGCCTTGGTTTATTCAAGTCAGAAGTGAACGTATTGAATCAAACGCAGACACCAACTTTTTTCCCTTCGTGTTTAACCACCAAGATTACTTGCAGCTCTGAAAATATTGCTGGTGGCCCTTGTATAAATCCAAGTCAAATAACTCCGCCACAGTTGCCTTTCTAGAGGAAGTAATGGATTTGAGTGGGAAAAGCTGTGGATTGAGGGAAAGGAGTCACTGGAATTCCCTTCAGTAAGGCAGTGGAGGGGATTCTGCTTAGAGAAGGAGGCTTGGCTGAGAATCATCATCAGAGGGGTGTGATGAGGCATGAATTCATCTTGGAAGTTAAGGGAGTGGTATTCTTATACTGTGTTGAATGGCTCAGATTGGAGATAGTGAGCAGGGTTTGCTGCAACAGAGGATCTTCTTCAAAATGGTCTTTGTTGGGGAGAATTCTAATACTTTGGGATGGCTTAGGGAATACCTAGGGCCCACTGCTGGAAGGAAGGATGAAGGATACAGGATGCCAGCTGTGTCAAAGACAGAGCTGAAGCAGCTATGGGGAGAATTGACTCAAGTGGTATGAAGGCCATGGGGTGTGTGCAGGTTCTTTCTCAGGGGTGAAGGAAAAGGAAGGAAATTATGCAGAGCCAGCGGAGGCCATTGCTGAGACCCTCAAGCTGATTCATAAGGAACCAGCCAACCTGGGAGTCTTTCTACAGGCCTTAAAATGGGGACTTGGAGATGCTATGGTTATGATAGCATCATAACCTGGGCCACCTGGTGGTGTCTGTCCTGCAGCTTCTGACATCCTATCCTTCTTTATGTGATTCTGGGTAGCAAGGGACTGGTTTTTGCTACGGTAACATGAACACATAGGCCTGATTGAACTGGAACTACCCTGTACCCAGGGGATGGAAAGATTCACTGCAGACTTTTCATAATTTGGCCTTAAAAAATAGACCTTGCTCCTAAATCCCTATTTTTCCACTTTCTGTAAGGTTTATTTATTTAAAAGGACACTGTCAAGGGCTTTTTTCCCCCTTTGATGTTCTTGTTTTCTTCTTTTGTCTTAGTGCTGGCTGCCATTTGACTTTGTTGTTCTGAATGGACCTGAAATTAGCAGTTCTTTGTTCATTCCTTTGCACAGAGAAACCCCTAGGAATTTTTGATGTTGACCATAATGTCTGTATGATGTCCATAGAGTAGTCTGAAGGTTGCGAAAGAAGCATATTTTTCAAAATAAAGCTTAGAGACTCATTATCACAGCTAACCCATAACATTTAATGTGTCCTTCCCCGAAAGGTTCTTTTCTGAGTGACTAGTGTCCCCTGGGACCTGATTCTGGCTGAATCCCTCCAGGAAGCCTGATCCACACCTGAGTGATCTCAGGGCCCTTTGTTGGCTTTGTGCCAGAGGTCTGGGACATTTAGACTGGGGGGGCTCTTGTGAGCCTGAGCTGCTCTTAAGGCCACTAGAGGGCCCTGCACCAAGCAGGTGCTAAGTAAATACTTGCCGCCTTCCCTTCCCCTGAAATTTTCCTAGGCACACTTTTAACTTAGTTGCTGGGCTTTCATTAGAATGAGAGTCTCTGCATATTTTCTGTAAGTTAATTTCCCTCTTGCTTTTTGTATTCCAGTTTGACAGTTGCACCTATACATGTTAAGGAGTTTGGGGAATTTGTAATAAATCTCAATTCTAAAGGGGAATATACTTGTTTGCTCATGGCATCTGTGCTCTCAGTAAAGTTGTATTTGAGAAATGCTTTGAAACCCCCAGTTGACAAGAGCCCCTTTGCCGTAGGAGGCCTGGCCAATGGCAGTGGGCGTTATATCTCGGCAGCTCCTGGAGCAGAAGCCAAGCACCGCAGCGCGTCCAGCACGTGCAGCCTCTTCAGCTCCAGCAGCCAGCTGTTCCCTCCCTCCAGGCTGCGGTACAGCCGGGCCGACATCATGCCCTCTGGCCGCAGTCGCTTATTAGAAGATTTCCGGAACAACCGTTTCCCGAACCTTCAGCTCAGAGACCTCATGGGGCACATAGTAGAGTTTTCCCAAGACCAGCATGGCTCCAGGTGAGTGTCTCAGCTAATCCTCCCTTGTGCGTATTTGTTTGTTTGTTTAGAGGTTCCACAGCAGCTGGTGGGTGGTCAGTCCCAGAGGGTGCTCCCTGGGGAGATGTGACTTGGAAGGTTCCAAAATTGCCCCTTTTGCTGCATTCTCTGAGAACGGGAGAAGCTAGCTGGCGACACGATTGATGGGCCTGCGTGTAAAATTTTGGGAAGAAGCCCAGGCCCAAAGCTTCTCTGAAATATTGTCTCCTTATACTTGCTCTTGGTAGCTCGACGACCTCGTTGGCGTTTACCTTGGGCTTACTTGTTTTTGGGAGATCAGGATTTACCCTAAAGTTGAAGGTAAAATGCAGAGCAAATGGTGATTATTGTGTTCCAGAGCCGAAGTGGCTTTTGTTTGCTCAATGCTATCCATGGCATTAATGTTTTCCCATTCTTGATTAAGATCACTCCAGACTGTAACTGAACAGCCCTGGAAAGTGTTAATTGGGTGGCCTGCTTGCATTGAGAGGTTGGGGTGACATTTAAAATGTTCTCAATAATTAAAGCAGGGCTTTTAAAAATTTAGGCTGTGGGGCCAGGTCCCAGAGTTGTGGTGTTTTGGTTTGGTTTGGTTTTTTTTGGAGGGAGTGGGGTGGTGTAAAATTAGCAATTTCCACAAGGGGGGGAGGGGGAGGAAGAAATGCCCTCTACCAGTGCAGACCAACAGGACATGTTCTATACATTACCATGGGAGAGTTGTCTCAGAACACGGAGAGGTCATGTAGCCATTATACGTCAGAGTGACTCGTCTGCGATTTTCTTCCCAAAAGATGAATTAAGATGACATTTCAGTTGATACACATGAATCAAGCACGGTGTCATTTCTACATATCAATCCATGTTACTGCCCAGATTGTGCATTGTATTTAAGAAGCATTTTTATGGTGATGCAGAGGCTAAGGACTGACCTTGGAGTTGGGTAGGCCTGGCTTCAAGTCCTGCCGGTGGGGGTGGGGTGGGGTGGGGGGGTGACCTGCATTCTCAGTGAGGACCCAGACCACTTCACTGTATCTGACTGTGACTGATGGGAAGGCTCTAGCACAGGGTGGACACAGACCGTGCTGTTGGCACATCCCCCGTGACCCTGGACAGGCCCCTCACGCAGCCTCTGCGTCTCCCAGACACCCCTGAACCGATGCTTAAGGGTTAGTCACATACCTGGGCTTTCCTACACTGATGGAATCAGGCCCACATGACACACCGGCCCCCCCTAAAAAAAAAAATACACACCAAAACCCAAGAAGTCACCTGGGCCAGAAAAGAACTGAAGAAAGTCTGAATTCTGTTTCCATTGCACCCTTCTCTCTTCTGATCTTCGTGAATTTACAGCCTAGATGGTACAGTGATAAAGGGCTGGATTTCAGGTAGAAAGAACTGTGTTCTAGTCATACACTTTCCTTCCTCTGTAGCATTGGGCAAACCATAACTTGACTAGGGGCCCCTTCCTAGTTTTCTAGTCTTTTTTATACTTGACTCCCCTCCAAATAAGCCATCTCCAGTCTCTGTCTGTACCTTCCCACTAGTTGGAAATTGTCCCCTTCTCAGGCTTTCTGGCTTCTGTTCTCCCCTTGTTCTGCAGGAGGCCTTTGCCAGCGCTCTGTCTCATCCTCACCTGACCCCCCTGAGATGTTCTTCCATTTACACTGTTTATACTTTGTTTGTAGAGGGGCTTTGTGTCTTGTCGCCCTCATTAGAATGTGAGCTCCTCGAAAGCAGGACTATATTTACCTTTATTTCTTAGTATTTCATCAGTCAATAAACTATAAAGCTCTGTGTATGCCAGATTAAAAAAAAATCCATGTACAGATAAAATCAGTGAGTAAAATAATGATAAAAAAAATCTCTTCTGAGGCAGAGGGAGGTCTAGCGGAAAGGAGAGTCAAGAGGATGTAGCCCAGGTTCTTACCTGGAAAGTGACCCTGAGGAAGGCAACACTGGAGAGGCTAGCAGGCTCTCAGATGGCATAGTCTATGCCCAGGAGATCCCAGGCCTCAGCCCCCCAAAGCAAAAGGAGTGGGAGGAGAAGAGGATTGCCACAGAAGCAGAGAAAGACAACTCTTGTGCAGTTTACCCCCGGAGGGAAAAGAATGGAGGAGGAACTCATTTGAATTTGATTCCTATTAGAATTCTTGGATGTCGAGGAAAGGAATCAGTGATCGTGGAGGACCAGCCCAGGCTGGGCTGATGGTATTGATTAAAATGGTGGCTCAGGGAAATGTCATAGATACAGTTCATCGAGATTTTAGCCAAAAAAGAAAGAAAGGAAGAAACCCAGAGTGATGAGCCTCGTGTTATTCATTTCAGAGAACTTGATGTCGGAAATCCAAAGGGAAAGCAGTTAGGATTAGGTAGTGCTTTGAATGAGACCTGAGGGTTTTAAGGATTGATAACCTCAGAGTGTTTGTGATGAATCTGTTGCCATCTCTGGCTACATCATAAGGGATGTAGTTTATAGAATAGGGGATACGGCTAAGGTGCAGTGGAGATGGGGCTGGAGTTGGGTAAAAGGCCTCAGTTTCCTCATCTGTATTAGATTAGATGAATCGATAAGAGGAGAGCCAGGTGGGGAAGGGCCTTTGGCTTGTCCCACTTGAAAACTGGTTGAAGAAACTGGGCAAAGTGTAGCCCAAGGAGAGAGAACCCCTGCCTTGTCCTGCAGGGCCCGCCAGTTAGGGCCGGCTCGAGGGAAGGAGGGAGGTGCTGGGTTTAACCTCGCTGGAGGTTTCCAGTCAGAGAGTTTTCAGAGAGAATTCGTGTTCACAGATTTCTCTTTGGCTGTGAAGTTCTGGGTGTCTTTGAATATGTGGAGTAATGGGAAAACCAGAGGAGCTGGTTGGAAGCCAAGCTCAGCTTCTTAGTCAGCCGGGTGGCCACAGGCGCACATGCTCTTCTTTCCTTTTCCCCCCTGCAGAGTGAGCAGAGGGTACCCTGGCATTGGTTACGTTTGGCCTTTGCATTTCTGTTCCGTGTAGATTCATACAGCAGAAGCTGGAGCGAGCTACACCCCCTGAGCGCCAGATGGTGTTTACCGAGATTCTGCAAGCAGCCTATCAGCTGATGACCGATGTTTTTGGCAACTACGTGATTCAGAAGTTTTTTGAGGTAAGCGCCTGCCCAGGTGTAGCAGTGGTGATGCCATCCAGCGGTTCTGGGTGCTCTTACTTTGTATCTTAACATCCAAGGATTCCAAGTCCTTAGGGGATCACTTGGTTTCTGATGGACTCACCTTGGCATTCAAAAGCACGTATCTTGTATATTTTCTTTCTCATTTTGTCTTTTTCCCACCCCACCCCTCTTGCTGTCTCTCTGTCTCTGTCTCCTCTTTATCTCTGATGGTGTTTGTCTAAGAATTTTTATGTAGCCGTTCCAGACGACATTTTGCCTGTATACAGAGACTTACTTGACTATGGATTGGTTAGGCTCAGGTCTAGGCATAACAAGAGTTTGTGAGTTTTGACTAACCAGGGTCGTCCTCATCCCTCCCCCTTATTTTTGTGGGCCTGAGCTCTTGGCCTTTTCCAGCCTTGTTCCTTACCCACTTTGGACAGTACTGGTCACTCAGCTCAGGAGTTTCTTGGGCTGGACTGACCCTGCCCAAGCAGCCAGGAACAGAGGGCTGGGTGGAAGGTCTCTGCTGGTCCCATCTGGGTGTTGGACTCACCACACCATGTTGGTGGTCAGCATCACAGGTTGCAAACCCACAGCTTGACTCACCCCATTGAGCCGTTAGAGTCAGTCTGCCATTGCTGTCGAAGGATGCTTTAAAATGGGGACAACAGAAGAAATAAACCGGCTGATTATTAGATTGTGAAAGCATTTGATATTCCCCAATAAAGTAGATTGGGCATCTGGTTTCACAAAAAGAAATGCCAGACACAGTGTGATCCTGCTCACAAGTTTGTATGGGCTTAGTTTGATCAGTAAGTAATTTCCTGACTTTTTTACTCACTTTTGTCTTAGTGATGACATTTTGACAATTGCTGGTGGGATTGGGAGCAGACCTTTTAAGTCCATGGTTTTGACTGTGTGTGAAGCAGAGGTTAAATGGTTAAAGTGGTGGGGCCAGGGGATGGAGGACAGAGGCAAAGTCTCTCCTCTGTTGCAGTTTCAGTGATGGAGTCTGGCAGGACTGAGGCCCAGGAACAATCCCAGATGGGCCTTCATTCCTGAGGATCTTGGAAAGAGGGACTATAGAAAGATGACTCGCTTCCTACTTAATCTTCCACATTAAGGCCAAAACCATGAAAGCCATTTCAGCTTATGAAGAAATTCATGTCAAGCTTGCCTGTCAGTAATGAAAATACTTACTTCCAAGGTCTATGATTTCATCCATGGATACAAATCAAAACCTTTCTACACCTTTGTCAAAGATGTTTGTGAGTTTTGGTGTCCCAAGAAATAGATGCTTTTTTCTTTTTCTTTTCTTTTTTTTTTTTGCATATGACACAATTGTGGCTTAAGTGACTTGCCCAAAGTCACGCAGCTAGTGAATGTTCTTTATCTGAGGTCGGACTTGAACTCAGGTCCTCCTGACTCCAGGGCCGGTGCTCTCTTCACATGCCACTTAGCTGCCCTCAAATACATGCTTTTGAAGCAAGGCCTCTAAGCCCCAGCCAGGCCTGGGCTCTTCAGCCGTGACAGCAGTAGGCTGGGCCTGCCCTAGCAGGTGCCGTCCCTGCAGGAGAGCTCTCGTGGCCTTTCCTCAGCCTTATGATCCTCAGCGGTCTGTCCTGGCCCTCTCCTCCCTCTGTACTTTTTCACTTGGTTATCTTATCAGATCCAGGGGCTTCTGCTTGTCCAGCCTCAACTTCTTTCTCAACCTTCAGCCTTAATCATTGGACATCTCAAACTAGCTGTAGACAATTTAAACAGCATTCCTACAATTGAACTCATTCTTGTTTTCCCACAGCCTTCCAGTCACCCATGCTCTCAGCCTAGATGTTACCCTCAGCTTCTCATTCTCCTCTCCCCCCTCCCCTCCGTATCCAGCCAGTGGTCAAGTCCTTCTCTTTTTGTCTGCCTTCTATGTCTCCTATTCTCCCCCTCCTCTCCTCTGACATTGCTGGCCCTGGTACAAGCCCCTCATGACCTCAAGCCTGGACCGGTCGACCTGCTAGGGCATCTGGCTGCCTCAAGTCCCTCCTTACTGCAGTCCATCTTTCGCTTTGCTCTCGGAGTGGTTTTCCCAAAACATAGGTTGGACCGTGTTGCCCATCTGTTCACTACACTTCAAAGTTAAAATCTTCTGGCACCCCAGGCTCAGGGAAATAGCCTATGCAAGGCACTGGGGACACAGAGAATGGAGTGCCCCTTATGGGCCAGGGGCAGGGGGGTTGGAAGCAAGTGGAACTGGTCGCAGTGGGGAGTGACGTGGTCGGCTCGGTCTTTGTCAGCAGCGTGTGGAAGGGCAGGGAGAACAGTGATGAGGGCCCTGACTAAGATTGTGGCTTTGGGAGTGGAGGGCGGGGGTCAGAGGTGAGCTTGATGGAGGGGGCAACCCAGGACCATTGTCTGTGAGAGGAGAGGGTGTAGAAGGATGGATGATAACTAACGATGTTGGCTTTGAGATGTCTCCAGCGCCTCGGGGTGAGGGATCCCATGGGCATTTAGGGAACTGAAGCTGATCTGTGAGTCAGCTGCACTAAGATGACTATTAAACGCCCAAACATGCAAATGAGGCGACTGAGGCAGAGAGAAGAGGGCCCCCAGGGCCGGATCTTGGGGAGCCCCCTCCACCAGGAGGCATGATGGGAGTGACACACCCACAAAGCCGAGGCCTCCTTACTTACCTTTGGCATGAACTCCCTACTGGCCACTTGTGCTCTGCTGCTGAAAAAGTGGTTATTCTTCTGTGCCAGAACAAATGTGAATTAAACATCTCTGTGTTCCCTCTCTTGCTTCTTGTTCCACCACCCCCTTCCTCAGGCAAAGGTCTGACCCCTGCTTATGAGACTCCTTTTTCTCCCAAGTATGCCTTTAAAATAAACGTCCCTGTTGTGGACACTTTTCACAAGACTGAGCCATGCTTTATTTTCACCCTTAGTTCCCTGACCTTTATTCCATTTTCTGGACGTTTCTTTTTTAAAATCTTGGCCACTGCATTCCTGTACAGCCCCATCAGCCCCATCCTTCCCAAGGTAACTTTGCTGGTAGACATTTAACTCTGTGGTCCTGCCTGTCCTTCCTCTGAATATGGGGAGGGTTTGGGAAAGGGAGGTGTGTCTGACTCTGCCAGCTTTCTTGTCCTCTTCACCAACTCTGTGCAGGAAGGTTCGCTTCTCCCCGCAGACTCTTGATTCCTCCTTGTTAGAGTCGAGAATCAGGCCCATGACAGATTTCCCCTCTTGACTGTTCTACCCTTTGATGCTTGAAATGATCACCAGTTGAGATGAAGTTCTTATCAGCTGTTGATGTGCACAGTGAGCCCTCCAGTCTGCTGGCTCATAGGCCCCCTCCCCATAGATGGTCAGCTGCTTGTGGTCTGGAGACACGGGTGGGTATCTTCCCTCTGCCCTTAACAACTCAGAGGCCCCCTCAGTCTCCTCAGTTTTAAAATTGGAGTAATGTTGCCCTCTCTGCTCCTTCATTGGGCCACGGAGATGAAATGCTTGGGGAAAGCTGCCAGTTTCTATTTCACTACCACAGAGCTCTTGTTTTCTTACAGTTCGGGAACCTAGATCAGAAACTTGCCCTCGCTACCCGAATACGAGGCCACGTTCTGCCGTTGGCCTTACAGATGTACGGCTGCCGGGTCATTCAGAAAGCATTAGAATCGATTTCCCCTGACCAGCAGGTAATTGTAAGTTATGACCACGTCTTTTAAAATTCTATTTTCCTAGAGAATTGTTGCAAGCTTATCTTTTCTGCCCATTTTCATTATCTTTGGGTAACCTTAAAAAACAAAATCATTTTTTCCCAAGTAGGTTAATATAAGGTGATTTTTGCAAACTGTCTCCAGTGCCAGCATAGCCGTCGGTTTCAGGTGCCGTGAGACAGTCATTTGTTGTGGATTACAGTTCTCGAAGTGGGGTCAGTCTGTTCCCCTTGGGTTTTTTTCCAGTCAGTCAGTAATGATTTATTTAGTCAAGGTGCCAGCCTCACTGGCTCTGGTTCCATGCCATCATCATTCAGAACTGCCTCACTGCCAGACAGGCACCGCTAGAGTGTCCATGAGGATCCCTGCGGGCTGCAGACCGACTTAGCTTCCACATGCACTGTGATCTGTGTTTCCATGCATCTTCATTTGGTCCTACCAGTTCCACTGTCACCTGGTTGGGGCTGCCTCTGGAGTGTGGTGGGAGCAGACAGAGTGCCAGGGCCCCCCCTCAGACCCTTTCACTAGGTGGGCGTGATGTGGTGACTTTTACAGAACGAGATGGTCAAGGAGCTAGATGGGCACGTCCTCAAATGCGTGAAAGATCAGAATGGGAACCACGTGGTCCAGAAGTGCATCGAGTGCGTGCAGCCTCAGGCGCTGCAGTTCATCATTGATGCTTTTAAAGGCCAGGTAACACCCGTGGCCTGGGCCCCCCGCTTGTGCCGATGCATGGGGGGAGGGGACCAAACTGTTTAGGTAGGGAGTCTCCCATGGCCCATCCCTGGTTTCCTCAGACATCCCCTTTATCTTTTGTTACAGTGTGGTGGTACTCAGGTTTAATTGTTCAGCTCTGCCCCCGTTAATGGGCACCAGAGCACTGGGCCTGGAGTCAGGGAGACCTGAGTTCTAATCCAGCCTTAGACACTTCTTAACTGTGGGACCCTGGGCTACAGTCTCTTTTCTCTGCCTGCCTCAGTTTCCACATCTGTAAAATGAGGATCATAACAGTCCCTCCCTCCCCAGATGCTTGTGAAGATCCCCCTTATGAAGCATTTGGCCATCTTACGGGCTGCGGGTGGTGCCGCTCTTCACGGCGCCCTAGCCCGCGCCCATCTGCCCTGACAGAACTTGGTTCTGTTCCTCTGTGTGTCCAGGTGTTTGTGCTCTCCACCCACCCGTACGGCTGTCGCGTCATCCAGCGCATCCTGGAGCACTGCACAGCTGAGCAGACCCTGCCCATCTTGGAAGAGCTGCACCAGCACACGGAGCAGCTGGTCCAGGTGGGGCCGAGGCCGGAGGCGCCGGCCAGGAGGGACACGGGGGGGAGGGGGGGGGCGCTGCGTGCCGGGGGCCGCGTGCCTGGGGCCACGGGGAGGAGGGAGCACGCTCCCTGCTGCTTCTCCCTCCAGGGCTTTGCTGCCGGAGTCTTTGAGGCCCTTGTTTGTAACCCTCTTCCTTGGATCCCTTGTCTTTCTCTGGGCTCGGTTCAGAGGTCGCCCCCTGCTAGAAGGCTTCCTTGACCCATGCCTGCCTCCCCTAAAAGGACTCGGTTTCTGTGTGTGCGCACGCGGGCAGGGCGTGCTGTGTTGTGCTTTGGGTCCGGGCACACAGAAGGCAGTGAATAAGTGTCGGGTTTTTGAATCTTGTGGGAGACAAGCCCTTGCCAAGGCTCAGGGAAGCACAGAGAAGACGGAGGGAGGGGGGTCACCAAGGAGATGGGGTGGAGGCCATCGGGCGTCCAGCCCACATATGCCCCTTTCTTCCAAGAGTTTCACAGGCGGGTGACAGACAGCAGCGTGGAGGCTGAGATGGGGAGGGCCCAGCAAGCTCGGCCAGGGCTCCTGCCCAGGGCCAGCCTTCGACTTAGGTCTCAGGCACTAACGCCTAACTCCGTGTCGTCGGTGACTCCGTCTCTTTCTAGGATCAGTATGGAAACTACGTTATTCAGCATGTTCTGGAACATGGCCGCCCTGATGACAAAAGCAAGATTGTTTCCGAAATCCGAGGCAAGGTCCTAACCCTCAGCCAACACAAATTTGCCAGGTATCATTCCCAGATACCCAAATGCCTCTGTCACATCGGTGTGTTTGGTATGTGCTGAGGGTTCGGGTTCATGGGGGGTGTCCCCTGAGTGGTCAGTTTGTTGCTGTGGGCTGGGGACTTTTAATTTCATTGATGCAGGGAGCTCCTGGTGTGGAATCTCTCTCGTATGTGGAGATTGACAGCTTTCCTGTAATTCACTAAAACCCATTTTCGAAGTGCAGTCTATGAGGTCAAAACTATTTTTAAGACATTTTAATTTCTACTATGGCAAAATGTTACAGCTGTAAGCCACATAGACAGAAGCTCTTGTCAGAGGTGGAGTCCTGAGACTGAGAAGCTTCGGCATTGCCAGTCTAAGGCAGTTTCTACGCTTTGGGGCCAGAGGCCTAGAACAAAGCTGCCCCATTCCCAGGCCCTTCCTCTCATCCTGAGAGTCCAGGCAGCTGCCTTTTGACAGCTTTTGTAATACAGAAATGCCATTTACACTCATTGACACAGCTAGGGGGCACAAATCTGCACAGCACTAGACAGAAAGCCCAAGTTTTGTGCATGTCAGTTGTGGGGATAGAAAGCCCCACCACTGATGCCCTGGAGCTTCACCTGAGCAGGTTTGAAATTCTCCATTCTGCAATCCCAGGCTTCTGGAGGGGGAGTCAATATATCCCAGGCTCTGTGGAGTAGAGAGATTCTTGACTATTTGTTTACAAAAGCAGATTATTGTCCCTTTGAAATAAGCATCATCATTTCAGAAAACAGCTTAATCCCAGTGGATAAAGAGATGGAAACCTGTGTTCCCTCTGTGAGTGTACGTCCCTGGGATTCTAAGTCGTCCAAAGCAGTCCAGGCGCCCTCCCCAGCCGTGTTCTTTTTCCGGGATGAGCGCACTGTGTAGCACATGGTGTCTTTTCCATTGTCTGTTTGTTGGTTTCTGCTGTAATTTTCAGAAGCGCGTCCCCCCCCCCCCTTTTTTAAACCTTGATTTAAGAATCAGAGTTGGACAGGGCTTCGCCTGTGATTAAGGACATCCAGGGACAGGGAACTTGCTCCTGGCTGTCCTGGACAGCTGTGGGTATTGGCTGGAAGGTGGCCAATATGGTGCTGAGTATCTGTTAAAGGAAGTCTTGGCTTGGAGGGCCAAGGAAGGAAGCAAGATGTGCTGTGATCAGCCCAGCGGGCAGTAACCCCTGCCTGTTGTCTTCTCTTGGCCAGCAACGTGGTAGAGAAGTGTGTGTCCCATGCGTCTCGTGCTGAGCGAGCCCTGCTGATTGACGAGGTCTGCTGCCAGAATGACGGTCCTCACAGTGCCTTATACACCATGATGAAGGACCAGTATGCCAACTATGTCGTCCAGAAGATGATCGACATGGCGGAGCCTGCCCAGCGCAAGGTCCTCATGCACAAGGTAGGCCTGGGGTACACTGAGGTGGGGGGGGGGAGAGGATGCAGCCAGTCAAGAAAGGGGCCCTCCCGAGAGAGGAGGGATGAAGAGTGGCCAGCGGAGGGGGAGGCAGGGTTTGCGTGAGTGTCTTATGTCTCTTCTCACTCGGACCTCCAAGTGACACTGCCTTGGAGAGCTGGCAGAGGAGAGAGTGGTCAGACAGGGGCACGGGGAGAGGGCAGAACCACCACGCCTCAGGCCTGAGGACTGGGAACGTTCAGATCCTGCCCCAGGCACTGACTAGGTATGTTACCCTGAGCAAGTGAGCTCGTGTCTCCGTGCCTCCTTTCCTCATCTGGAGAAGGTGGGTGTTGGACTCGGTGTCCTGCCCAGGCCCATCCAGCTCTGGGTTTAGGCTTGTTTGTGTAGGAAGAGCCTAGGCTCGGAGAGACAAAGGTTTCATGAGTCACTGGAGGTGGAGCTTCAGGAAGCCCCGAGGGCCATGCGCTCGGCAAGCCTCTGCTCTTGAAGTGGTCCAGAGGGGCAGAGGGCCACGGCCCACCGCCAGATTCTCCCAGCCTCAGAGCACAGCACCTTGGCTGTGAGTCCGTCATCCCCGGGGTCGCGGCTCTCTGAAGGGTGTTGCTTTCTCCCCCACAGATCCGGCCCCATGTCACCACTCTGCGCAAGTATACGTATGGGAAGCACATCCTGGTCAAGCTGGAAAAGTACTACCTGAGGAACAGCCCGGAGCTGGGGCCCGTCGGCGGCCCCCCGAATGGGGTGCTGTAGGCGCACTCCTCTGGTGAATTAGCAAAACACAACTCGGCTCCGAAGGTGGCCGTTTTTTGTTAAGCAGACCTATTTATTGACTTGATTCATTCATTTGTACATTTTTTAAAGTTCTTGTGTATATTTTGGGGGGGTGAATGATAGACTATCTCCAACCCTGATTAAAGACCTACCAGATTGGATTGCTGGCAAAGCACAGAATGCCTGTATATGATGTAATTGTATCAAAAATAGCTGTCACATATTTTGTAAATTTTTACCTTGTAAAGTCACAAAAAATAGTTTTTAAAAGGAAAAAGTACAGTATTCTTTTAATAAACTGGCTTGCAATCTGGTAGGTCTCCTACCCCATAGCACAACAGGTTTATAGAAATGTATATAGAATAAGAGTCCTTATTTTTCCCCCTTCTGTGAAGTCTTTTATACCAGATTGACGATTACCTGCATAAATATTATTAATGTTTAACCAAGGAAGTTAAGTTGTATTTTGGTAATTCACAACCTGTTACCCGGGTAACTAAATGAGGACAAGAACAGATGATCTGAGAAGAGAAAGGCTTCCCTCTTCTGCTGTGAAGCTGGTTTTATTTAGACACTGCCCTTGATTTCTCTAGCAATGTATAGAAGACGCCCTGCGTCTGCTTATCTGTGTAGTGGTTGTAAGAGGTAGCAGACTAAAATCATGACTGTTCATCCATCCAAGACTTCCCGCATTCCCTCCTCAGGTGGGCCGTACTGGTGGGGGGGGCTAGCAAGGAGCTTGGTCAGTCAGGGGACCGAGAGGGCCTGGCTGGAGGCGACACTGACGCATGAGGACATATTCAGAGAGCTTTTTTTGCTTCCTATAAATATATGCATTGTATGCGTGTAGTTCTTAGGTGTAAGTTTACAGTTTGACGGCAGATCTTGGTTCAATGTTCATTACAAACTTTGCTAATTTGGTAGTGAAGCTTTTATTGGCTGTACAGATGTACATTTGTAAACCTTCATGCTGTAAATGTAATTTGTTTTACCCGGGGGGGGGGAGGCGGGGAGAAAATTGCATTTTAGTGTATATTCAGATCCCCAGACCTTTTGCCCTAACATATAGTGTTGTATAATGTAAATTTATTTCTCCAAATCAAGAGTCATTTTTAAAAAATTTTATCTTTATATGGTTTCAGAAGTCTGAACCAGGTTTCTTTTTATCTATTGTGAGAAATGTCATTTTGTTTCATAACATAGCTCTTGATTCTGTTACTACAGACATTTTGAGAATTGGATTGACAAGTCAGGGTATTGTGCATAGTAAGAAAGTTCTGGACTGAGAAGGCGACTCACCGCGGAAGCCAAGGCTTTTTCCATCTTCCTCAATATGGTGTGATTTTTATTTTCTTTGTACAGAAGAGTCCTGTATTTTTGAATAGCCTCCCAAGTAAGAGCAGATGTGTAAAATACCCTTGTTTTCTCTGGACATTGGACATTGTAACAGTAACACGAACATGATGTACATTTACAAGAGGCCTTATGTACATTTCCCAAGGAGCTTTTTAAGGCAAAATTGTGACCATATGTGTATAATTAAAGTCGTTTTTAATCCTTTGCCTATGGAAATATTTTGGAAAAAAAGCTTGCTTTGTATATTCAGTTTCTGAAAGATAAAGAAAGTGCTTTGTATTTTGTTGAAGTCAGTATTTTGTATAAAACCTTTCTGTTGGCCCATGGCGGTTTTGTGCCATCTCAGTCATTGGATCATGTTGAAGGGCGTTCTTTTCTGGGCCCTTCAAAAGAGAAGGAAGCCTCTCTGGGGCAGTCCTGCATGTAGAGAATTGTCTCTTTTTAATTGTTTGTATCACGAATCTGGACTGACAGCAGGAATTTAGGGGTGCCAGGAATATGTTTTTCCTGTTCAAAGTTAAGCATTGTATTAGTGAAAGAAGAACATTGCTTGGTGAAGAAGAGAGAATTGAGCCGATTTTTCACTGGCATCCCTCTCTCTCCTGGCTTAGGGAGTCTTTGGTAAGCGTAGCTAGATCACTATGGCCATGGTTTGTGACCATGCAGAGTGCATCAGTCATTTCCACCCATGCCATCCCCCCTCCTTGCCAGTCCTGGGGAGGAGTGCTGGTCTGCTCGTGGGGCTTGGGACCCGATCTGGAGCCCTTCTGTGGGATGCTACTGCACAGGCCCTTGCACCTTCCCCAAGGGCAGAGCCCCTCCAGGCCATGCTGACGTTTCATCCCCCCACCCCTTGGAGGCCATTGGGCAAGAACCTGTCAGTCACTCGTGTGACCTTGTCCCCTCATGACGCGGCTTCCCCGTCTGCCCCTCTCCTACACCGCTGCGTTCATCTGGGATGCGCTTAGGGAAGCTTGCCGGGGTGAACGTTCAGCTTTTGCACATGAGCGTCTCCTTTTGATAGGCACTGTTGGTGGACCAGCTTGTTTAGTCTGATAAGTCCTGGCTCTTTTTGGTTCGTATGAAATAATGTTTTATTCACTTATTTGTATATTCTGTATAAACTAGAAAATGAAAACGTGTGAATAACATTGTATGAAATAAACCTGGTCTTGTGTTTTTCTCTAGGGAGATACTTCATCTGTGAGGTGCCCGACTTGGGCAGCCGGGGGTGGGGGGGGAGGTGAAGAGAGGGAGGGCCGAGTTCCTCTGGAGCCTCCCGAGTCCAGAGCTCTCATGTCCCACAAAGATTTCCCTGCCTTTGGGGACCATTCATCCTTCCTAGTTTGTTCTCATCTTAGCCAAAGATGGAATAGGAGAGCTGCCCCCTTAGAATATTTCAAGAGATGTGTGTACTTTGAGGTGGGGTGCCATGACTGCCCTAGATCTCCCTAGCACCCTCCCCCAGCTTTCCCCTACCTGTCGTTCCTTTCTCGATGAAGCAGAGCTTCCCTCTGTCTTGCTGTTAAAGGCTTGTCATGATTTACTCACCACCTACCTGTGTACCTGAGCAAGGCCTCTTGCCTAAGTCCTCACTGATCCAGTCTCGTTCCTGTGGGCCCATCACGCCTTGTGAACCTGGTCATTTGTGTCCTTGTGCTCCTTGGCATCCAGCCCGGGGCCAGTTCCCTGATCCTTGGCCAGCTTCTTTTGCCTCTTCTACACACAGACGGGCCGCCTGTCTGCAGATGCTCCCCGGCAGGCCCTTCTGTGATTACCCCCTGTCATGGGCAGAACATGGCACCAGGGCAGATTGCCCCTTGGTGTGTTGGTCCCTTTGTGTAATTAATAAAGGAGTTGGACTCCGATGGCCCATGTCCAGCACTCCTCTGAGCTTTCCTGCAGGAACACCCTCCACTTCAGAAAGGTCAGCTTTGAGCCTGGGCTGCCATACTCTGGGGAGACCCTGAGTAGACAGCTTTTGTCATAAAGTAGTGGTTGAAAGGGTGTTGGGTGGCAGTTTTGTTGTTTTTTAAGTCAGTGGATGGGGGGCAGCTAGGTGGCACGGTGGATAGAGCACTGGCCCTGGATTCAGGAGGATCTGAGTTCAAATACAGCCGCAGACACATAACACTTACCAGCTGTGTGACCCTGGGCAAGTCACTTCACCCCATTGCCTAACTCCCCCCCACCCCCCAAAAAAAGATCGGTGGAGGGGTCGTGGTGTTGGCTTCATCCAGTGTGTTGAGCCTCCCGTTCGAGATTGCTGGAAGACCTAAGCAGCAGCAGATGACAGCTCTGAAGTGAGATCGATTCCCCAAGTCCCCAAACAGACCGTCTCACCCTGGAGGGCAGCCGGCTTCGGGATGGGATTCTGACTGAGCAAAAGCCACTCCATTCCCCACGGAGCTGCTGAATGTCAGCTAACAGGTGTCTGAAACAAGGAATTGGGCAAACAGAGTGGGGGCCCCGAAAACGGGAGGAAAGATGGGATTACTGTGAGTCAGCAATAAGGAGCCTCCAGTACCCTGGCAGCTTCCCACAGCCCTGTCCCCTGCAGGGTGCAGCCCCAGTGAAGTCACCCTTAACCTCCTCTGACCGATCAAGCCTGTCTGTTGAGGGAAGAGGATTGCGGTCACAACCTGCCCACAGGGAGCTTGCTTTGGGGGTGTGGGCCAGGATCTCCAATATGAGGAGGGCTCTGTCACTGAGCCTGGCGTGGAGGAGGGGGCCCATCTAAAGGCTCCCCTGGTGCGCGGGCCAGGAGCTTGCCCCATGCAGGGAGGCTGTGGCTCAAGGCCCTCTGCTGTGGGGGACAAGTTGGGAAGCGGCCTCGGCCTCGCAGCAGGAGTGCGGTGAGACCTGTTTTCAAACCTTGCGGTGGGTGCCCTCAGGCTGCCTTGGGCTCCCAGGGTCTAATCCCAGCAGAATGAGGAGGACTTGACCCGTGTGGTTTCTCAGGCTGCTGTCAGCCACAAATGGTGGCCCGAGGGCCACCTAGAGGCGACTGTGAAATGGGGCGGATAGTGGCACCTGCCCTGCTTGGTAGTCGCACAGCCCTTGGTGTAGTGCCCGGCACACATGAGGTGCTTATTAAATGCTCGTTTCCTTCTTTCCACTGGAGAGGTTGGTTCCCGCCGATCATGAAAGTGTGAGCTCTGCAGTAGCTGATGTGGAGGAGGGGGGCAGTTAGCCAGTTGGGAGGACACTGGTGAGAGGCCACCTATGGTCAGTCCAAATGTTTGTTAAGTACCCTGTATTCCCAGAATTGTGCTCGGCACTGGAGGTACAAAGAAAGATAAAAATGTGAGCGGATGTATGCTCTAATGGGAGAGACAAGGTGCAATGAAGGGGTGCAATGTAAAGAGGAGGGGCAGGGGAGCCTAGAAGTGTGGGCTGTGAGCTAAGTGTGGGGGGGAGTGGGAGCAAGTGGCACAGTGGTGTTGGGGGGCAAGGACATCCTGGGGAGCGGCCACAGGGACCGTGGGGTTTGGGAGGGGACTGCGGGAATGGAGAGCCATCAGAGGTCTCTGAGGGAGATAAGTATTTAATAAAGATTAGTCTGGCAGCCATGTGTAACTACAGTCGGAAGTGAGAAACTGGTGGGAGTGGGCAGCTCCTGCCTGACCTGCCCCACATCCGAACCCACCCCGGGGCTTCCTTCTCTGCCCATAGGCCAGTTTGCAAGCTTTCCTTCCAAATGCAGGTGCCCCTGGTCTCTGCTCCAAGGACAGAGGGCCAACGGGTAATGCCCTTTGCAAAGATTAAGGTGCTTCACACTCCAGGCTGTTAGGGTGGGAGTAAAGTGTTACTAAAGAATACAAAAGCCAAAGCAGGATTGAGGCCTGGGTGGGGGGTGGAATCTGACAGAAGTTGGAGAAGGAAGAATGTGACTAAGAGGAGGCAGGATGGAAAGGGGTCACTGTGCCTGGAGCTGAGAGGAGAGAGGAGAAAGTAGATGCTCCGAGGAGGAAGCCGGGTGGCAGCTGATATTTCAAAGAATATTGTGGCGGAGCATTGAGTGCAGCTGACCAGCAGCCAGGGCCACCCGCATTTCCCCAGGAGGCAGCCAACATCAAGGGGATACCCTGCTACTGGAGAGGCCCAGGGTGTGGATTGCTTGAGCTTGGAGATTCTGAGCTACAGTATGGCCAGAGCAGGTAAGCCCTCAAGGGGTCTGTCAGACTCCCTGAGGAAGGGCAAATCCGCCCAGGGCAGAAATGGAGCAGGGCAAGGCTTCTGGGCCAGTCAAGAACGGGACTAGGCCTTCCAGGCCACTGCGATTCCAGCCTGGTGGAGGACACCCAGCCTCCAAAAATGCACAAAAAAGTGAAAAATAGCAAAGAGTAACAATTAAGCTCCTTTAAGACACCCAGAACCCAGTGGAGGCTAGGAAAGGGAAGCCAGACCAACCCATAGCAAAAAGGTCTAATGCTGAGGCTGAAAGAGTATCACACCAGGGAGAATGGGAACAGAGAACTCAACAAAGAAACCCTATGGGTTAAGAAGGTAACTGAAGAGTGATTCTATACAATAAGCATAAACAGAACTGAAGGGGAGAAGATACAGCAACAAGGTCTGCAAGAACTGAAGAAGTGAAGCAAGAGGAAAAATGAGTAGCTTAGGCACAAAGCAGAAAGCCTTGCCCAGGTGATAGAGTCTCCAGGGGCAGTGAGGTGGCGCAGTGGATAGAGCATCGGCCCTGGAGTCAGGAGGACCTAAGTTCAAATCCAGCCTCAGACACTTGATACTTACTAGCTGTGTGACCTTGGGCAAGTCACTTAACCCCAACTGCCTCACCAAAGAAAAAAAAAAAAGAAAAAGAAAAGAGAGTCTGAAAAAACAACTGAACAATCAGCTCAATGACTCCAGGAGACAAGAAAGATTAGAACAAAATCAAAAGATTAAAAAAATAGAATAAAGTGTAATGTGCTTTTTAAAAAGAACATATATAACCAACCTAGAAAATAGGTTAAGGTTAGAGTTGGAGAGACATTCTAAGCATCATTGCACTGCTGAGAAGTCATGATCCCACATGAAACTTAGATACTGTGTTTTAAGAGATCATAATAGGCAACTGCCCCAATCAATTAGAACCAGAGGGAAAAGTGAAAATAATCTCCCATCACCTGAAAGATGCTACAAACTGAAAATACACAGAAATACTCTGGCCATTCCAGAGTTTCCACGTGAAAGCGAAATACTGCAAACAGAAAGAAAGGATTCAAGGACCAAAGAACCAGGCGTGTTCACATAAGACTATGGTGCAGTTACTTATAAGGAAAGAGAATATTGGAATACAATGTTCCAAAAGGCAGACAGAGGGACTTACGAATAAGAATAACGTATCCTTCAAAACTAAATATTATATAAATCTATCTTGTTCTACAGGAAAGTAGGGGAGTGGGGTAAAAGGGGGGGGCTGATAGAAAGGATATAGACGAATGGAGGCAGTGGTCAGAAGCAAAAGACTTCTGAGGAGGAACAGGGTAAAAGAAGAGAGAGAGTAAGATAAGTGGGGGAAAAAATAGGATGGAGGGAAATACACAGTAATCATAACTGAATGTGAATGGGATGAACTTACCCATAAAACAGAAGTGGGTAGCAGAGTGGATTAAAAACCTGAATCCTATGCTATGTTATTTACAAGAAATATATTTGAAGCACAGATAGACACACAGAGTAAAGGTAAGGGGGCTGGAGCAGAACCTACTTCAGCTGAAGTAAAATTTTTTTAAAAGCATGGGTGGTAATCATGATCTCAGACAAAGCAAGACCAGAAATAGACCTAATGAAAAAGAGAGAAGCAGGAAAACTGTATTTTGCTAAAAGTTATCATGGAGGGGTAGCTAGGTGGCACAGTGGATAGAGCACTGGCCCTGGAGTCAAGAGGAACTGAGTTCAAATCCGACCTCAGACTTATGATACTAACTAGCTGTGTGACCTTGGGCAAAGTCACTTAACCACAATTGCTTTGCCAAAAAAATAAATAAAAGCTATCATAGACAATGAATTAATATCAATACTAAACATGCACCAAATCTGTACAGTGTCCATATTCCTAAAGGAAAAGTTAAATTAGTTACAGGAGGAAATAAACAGTAAAACTATACTGGTGGGGGACCTCAACTTTCCCCTGTCAGAACTAGATAAATCTAACCAAAAAATAAACACCAGAGAAGGAAATTGCAAACCATTACAGTATCTTTGTCAAGAAAACCTTATGAACGGTATGGTCCATGGGGGTCACAAGAGAGTTAGCCAAAACTGAATGACTGAAAAACAACAACAACAAAAATATGAAAGGTCTCTGGTGATTATGGAATGGGAATAGAAAGGAATATACATATCGTTCAGGAATGTATAGTATTTTTTTTAAATCATGTGTTAGGACATAAAATCCTCATAAACAAATGCAGAAAAGTAGATATGTTAAACATAACATTAACTGACCACAATGCAATATAATTATAATAAATAAATAATATTCAAACTTAAATGGAGATGAAAAAAATTTAATGCTAAAGAATGGATGGGTTAATAAATATATAAGCAATAGAAATTTTTGCAAAAGAAAATGACAATAACAAAACAACACATCAAACTTTTGGAAGGCAAATAAATCAATCCTTAGCAGACAAATTTATATTGCTAAGCACTTTCATCAACAAAAGAGATAAAGGATAGATCATTAAATTGGGCATGCTATTAAAAAAAATCCTAAAAAACAACAAATCATAAATTCCCAATTAACATAAAGCAGACATACTAAATATAAAAAATAAAACTAATAATTTTTGAATTAATAAAACCAGAAACTGATTTTTAAAATTAACAAATCATTCATTAAAAAGCAAAGCAAATTATAAATATCAGAAACATGAGAAATCATAAGAAATAAAGAGAAGAACTCTAGAAATTATTGTACCCAATTATATACCAACAAAATAGATCATCTTTTTCTTTTTTGCAAGGCAATGGGGTTAAGTGACTTACCCAGGGTCACACAGCTAGTAAGTGTTATGTGTCTGAGGCCAGATTTAAACTCAGGTCCTCCTGACTCTAGAGCTGGTGCTCTATGCACTGTGCCACCTAGCTGCCCCAAGAAAATAGACCATCTAAATGAAATGGATTACTATTTACAGAAATGTAAATGATCCAGATTAACAGAATAAAAAAAAATAGACAATATGGATGACCTAATCTTGTAAAAATAAAGTGAAAAAGCCATAAGGAACTCCCAAAGAAAATAAGACTAGGACCAGATAGATTTATAAGTGAATTCTATCAAACATTTAAAGAAAAATTAATTCTAATATTACATAAATTATTTGCAAAAATGGGAAATAAAGATCTTACTAAACTTGTTCTATGAGATTAATATGGTTCTGACACCTAAATAGGAGAGAGAAATGCTAGAAAGAAAACTATAGACCAATATCTCTAATGAATATCATGAAAAAATTTGAAAAATTTTAGCAAAGAGATTATAAAAACATATAAAAGGAGATTAAACTCTATGATTAGATCAGATTTACACCAGTGATCCAGGTTTCATTCATCATTAGCCAAACTTTATATATATTAGACCATATTAGTAACAGAAATAATAATTACATGGTTTCATTAATAGATTCAGAAAAATCTTCTAAAATATGTAACACCCCTTTATGTTAAAACACACACATTAAGATCACAAGAATAAATAAATCTTTCTTTAATATAATAAATAGTATATCTAAAGGCACAAGTTAGTATTATATTTATAAAATGGAGGTTGATTGAGTCAATCAATATCCCCACCACACTTAAAATGACTAACTCTAATTCTAGTAACTTTAGCCTTGCTACCTTCTCTGAGAGAAAGGATCTTTATTCAGTCAATGAAAGGCATCATACTAACATACTCCCTCTCATACCCTGCAGGTCTTCTAAAGAACAAGAAACCGTTAGGAATTCAACATTCAATGTTCTGACACCTTCTGGCCAGATCCTTGAGGAGGGATTCACTTTGGGAGGAGAGAAAGAGTGGGTCCTCCGTCGCCTCTTCCCCTTGACCAGAGGACCATTTTGTGCACTGCCGAGGTTCATAGTATTTGGACTTTTCCTTAGTATCCTAGGAATGTCCTTAGAATGGCTGATGGCTTTGACTAACCAGGAGCTTGAGACAAACCAGACACACCAAGAAAAGGAATCGTCAAGCCACTTCTAGGAACCCAGCTGCAAGCAACACTATTCCAAAGGGGATTCAAGAGTCTTTAGCAAAAGGTCTTCCAGGATTGTGAGTTATCCCTTTGACCACGTGGTCAACCCTAATCCTAACATCCCCCTGGAATGCTCTCTTTCCACATCCTTGCTTTCTGACTCCCCTGGCTCTGCTCAGGTCCCAGCTAAAATCCCACCCTCTACAGGAAGCCTTTCCCAACCCCTCCTAGTTCCAGTGCCTTCCCTCTCTTAATCATTTCCAATTGATCCTGTGTACAATTTGTTTTCTTCTTGCCTTTCCCATTAGATTACAAGCTCCTGGAGGGCAGGGACTCTCCTTTGCCTCCCTTTTGTATCTCCAATGCGTAGCACAATGTCAGGCACATAGTAGGTACTTATTAAATGTTTACGACTGACCAGATATGTTCTCTAAGCTGCAGCCCACTTTGCCATTGGACTCTGTAGGCGCTAAAGAGCAAATGTGCCCCCCAGCTTGGAGCGTGTTTTGTACTAACTCTTTCTATTATACCGTGTTAGTAAATATCCATTTCTAAAAGTGAGTTAAGTCTGGGTGGCTAATTGATGTCAATTGATTATCAGTGGGGAAGGCACACCAGAGGAGGCTTGTGGTCATAGCATTAGAAAGACAGCCCCCAAAATCTTGTGGAAGTGAATGTTGAAAACTGAAAATAAATAAATTTAAAAAATTTTTTTTGAAAAAGAACAAAAAAAGAGAAATAGCCCCAGCCTCTCAGAGACTCTTTGAGCCAGGAGTGGGAGGAGCCAGACATCTTCTGGGGACTCGGGCTTCTAGTAGTACAAGTGGGGATTGGGAGAGTAGCTTCAAAGCCTATGCTTCATCTATAATTGAGAAATCAGGGGCAGCTAGGTGGCACAGTGGAAAGAGCTCCAGCCTTGGAGTCAGGAGGACCTGAGTTCAAATCCAGCCTCAGGCATTTGACACTTACTATTTGTGTGACCCTGGGTAAGTCACTTAATCCTGATTGCCTCACCAAAAAGCAAAATAATAATTGAGAAATCCTAGAGACCTCTCCTATCTGGAGTCAAGCAAGATTATTTATTATCACAGCCTTTTTCATATAGTCGTAGAAGTTGTAGCTAAAGCCACAAGACAAGAAAATAAATGGAAGGAATAACCATGGGTAAGAAGTAGTAAAAACCATTTCTTTTTGCAGAGGATGGAAAAGTTTTCTTACAGAACTCTAAAGATTCAGCTAAAAATCAACTGAAACAGAAACTTCAGCCAGGTAGTAAGACATGAAATAATACCAGACAAATCACCAGCTTTTGTATATACTGCTAACAAAACACAGCAAAGAGAAGTGGAATGAGAAATTCTATACAAAATAACTATAGAATGTATAAAATATTTGGGAATCTCCCTACCAAGACATACACAGAAATTCTATAAATAAAATTATGATATACCCTTGACAGAAATGAAGACAGGCCTAACTAATCAGAGATAATTGCTCATTGTTGGGCCATGCCAAAATCCAATCTCATCCAATAAACATTTACTGAGAGCCTACTCTATGCCTGGCACTGTGCTAAGTGCCAGGGGTTCGATGAATAAGAAGAAAGATAGTCCTTACCTTTAAGAGGCTTACAATCTAATGGGGGTGGGGGTAGAGACAATACACAAAAAGAGTCATTAAATGGAGGTCACTGGGGCATACCTGGTTTGGGGGCATCTTGTTCCCTGGAACTGGAAAAAGAAAAAAACAAACAGAAGAGCAGATTCAGAGTGGAGGGAGCCCAATGGTCCAGTTCTTGCCCTCTACGAAGGAAGGTGTTGGGAGGAGCTTGGCACCCCACCCTGCAGCCCTCCAATTGGTGGGGAGAGGAGGTTCAGGGAGGTGCTGTCAGTCAAGGCTTGATTTAGCAGCCGTGATGGTGAGTTTAGAGGGGATGAGGAGGACCAGGCAGGGCAGCAGATACAAAATGGACTGATGTAATGTCATAATAATGTAATAAAAATAATGATACTACCCAAATGAATTTAATAGACTCTGGCCAAACCAAATGCCCACAGGTCTACTTTATAAAAAATAGCAAAATGTATTTGGAGAAGCAAAGAATCTTAAAAGATATAATGAGAAAAGGGAGCACGAAGGGGGCCTGGCAGTGACAAGTCACAGATTATAGGACAGAGCAATAATCATCATTTGGCATTGTTCAAAATGGTAGCAAGATTCAAAAGCAAACAAATAAAGGAGCCTAGTGTTCAACAGACCCAAAGACCTCCAGTACTGGGTGAAGAATTCACTATCTGACAAAAACTGCTGGGAAAGTTGGAGAGCAGCTGGGGAGAAATTGGGTTTAGACCAAAGGTTATTATGTTGTTTTGTCATGTCCAACTCTTCGTGACCTCATTTGGGGTTTTCTTAGCAAAGGTATTGGAGTTTCCTTCTCCACCTCATTTTACAGATAAGGAAACTGAGGCAGACAGGGTTAAGTGACTTGCCCAGGGTCCCACAGCTAATAAATATCTAAGGCTAGATTTGAACTCACAAAGATGAATCTTCCTGACCCCAGGCCCTGCACTCTTTGCACTGTGGTGCCACCTAGCTGCCCAGACCAAAGGTGCTTCATTTTTTTTGTGTGTCATGGGTCCTTTGGGCAGTCTCATGAAGCCTATGGTTTCCTCAGAATAATATTTTGAAATGCATAAGATAAAATACATAGGATTACGAAGGAAACAACTATACTGAAATACCAGCTGCCAAAATATTTTCTAAACAGGTACATAAACTCCAAGTTAAGAACACCTGATTTTCAGCACCTCACACTGTATGCCAAGATATGGTAAAAAATGGTTACATGATTTACATAAAAAGGGTAATGCCATAAGCAAATTAGTAAAACATAGAGTAGTTTATTTGTCAGATTTATGGCTAAGGGAAGAATTTAGGACCAAACAAGATATAGAGAGCATTACAAAATATAAAACAGATAATTTTAATTAGATAAATTTTAAAAGTTTTTACATAAACAAAACCAAAATTAAAAGGAAAGCAGAGAACTGGGGGAAATGTTTTGCAACAAGTGTCTCTGCTAAAGGCCTCGCATATATAGGGAACTGAGTCAAATTTATAAAAATACAAGTCATTACCTAATTGACAAAGGGTCAAAGAATATGAGCAGGCAGTTTTCAGAAGAATTAATCAAAATCATCTGTAGTCATATGAAAAAATGCTCTAAATCAGTATTGATTAGAGAAATGTAAATTAAAACAACTCTGAGGTAGCAACTCACATCTATCAGATTGCTTAATGTGATAAAAAAAAAAGAAAATTATAAATGTTGGAGGGGATATGGGGAAACTGGGACATTAATTCACTGTTGGTGGAGTTGTGAATTGATCCAACCATTCTGGAGAGCAGTTTGGAACTATGTCCAAAAGGCTGTAAAACTGTGCATACCCTCTGAACTAGCAATACCTAAGTCTGTGTCTCACAGACAGAGGAAAAAAAAAGAGGTTGGGGAAGACCTATTTATACAAAAATATTTATAGCAGCTCTTTTGGTGGTGGCTAAGAATTGGAAATCAAAGGGATGTCCATCAATTGGGGAATAGCTAAACAAGCTGTGGTATATGATTGTGATGGAATATTATTGTGATTTGTGATATAAAAAATGACAAGCAGGACAATTTTGGAAAAACCTGGATTTACATGAACTGATGCAAAGTGAAGCAAGCAGAACCAGGAGAATATTGTACACAGTAACAGCAATACTGTTCAATGGAGAATTGTGAATGACTTAGCTATTCTCAGCAATACAATGATCCAAGACAATCTCAAAGGACTAACGAAGAAGCATGCTATCTGCCTCCAGAAAAAGAACTGATAGTGATTTAATACAGACTGAGGCAGGCTATTTTTCATTTTCTTTCTCTTTCTTTCTCTTTCTTTCTTTTTTTTATTCTTTTTTTTATTTGAATCTTCTCATACAAAATGACTAATATAGAAATGTTTTACATGATTGCATACATATAACCTGTTATACTCCAATTGCTAACCATATCAGGGAGGGAGGAATTTGGAATTCAAAACTTTTTTTTAATGATTAAAATTTTGTTTTAACACATAATTTGGGGGAAATAAAATATATTTTAAAAAGAATACCTGTTTTTTAATGTTTAAAAATTTGTTTTAACATGTAATTGGGGAAAAATAAAAATATATTTTAAAAAAGAATACCTGTTTTTAGATCAATATCTCCTACTACATACCACAATGAACTCTAAACGGATTCAGGTTATGCATGTAAGTGGTCATATCGTAAACAAATTAGAGGAGCAAGAAAGAAAATATCTTTCACAACTATGGCTAAAGAAAAAATTCCTGACCAGAGAACAAGAGAGGATCAGAAAAGATAAAACAGAAAATTTTAAATGCAAAAAACCGAAAAGTTTTTGCAAAAACAAAATCAAAGCAGTTAAAACTAGAAGGAAAATAGTTAACTGGGAACAAATATTTGTAACAGACTACTCTGACAAAGATCTGATAGCCAACATAAATACAAGGAATTGATTTAAATATGTCAGAACATGAATGAGCCTTTCTTAATAGAGATAAATGGTTAAAAGGAACAAATAAGCAATCCTCCAAAGAAGAAATATAAGCAATCAACAACCACATAAAAATATACTTAAATCACTCATAAAAAATGAAAATGACCATTGTTGTCAGGGGGACTTCTGGAAGGGAAAGGATGAATTGGCCAAGTCATGACTCACTCCAATTTGGAACTATACTGAAAAAGGCCCCATAATACCACAAGCAAACAGATCCATAGAGATCAAAGGAAGAGGGAAAGGACTGCAAGTACAAAAATATTTATAAGAGCACTTTTGTTTAGCAAAGAACTGGAAAAAAGACTTTGAAAGAACTCACAAATGAGCAAACACAGTTCTAGAACACTGATGATGAATCGTACCTGTCATCACTAAAATGGCCAAGGTGTAGACCTGTTTTGCTAACCCTAATTCAATTTTGTTGTTGTTGTTTGGGGGAAAGAGTCAGTAGCAAAGAAGAAAAAGGGAGGAGGAGAAGGAAACCAAAGAGAAAAAGAACAGACTATGGAAAGGCACAGACATGCAGAAGAGTCTATGCCAAAACACTGCTCTGATTTCCAATTTCCCTCCCTAGAGACTTCAGAAAATCTCTCTTTCCCTCTCTCTCTCTCTCTCTCTCTCTCTCTCTCTCTCTCTCTCTCTCTCTCTCTCTTCTCTCTCTCCTCTTCTCTCTCTCTCTTCCCCCCCACCCCCCGCCTCCTTGCCTCCTCTGCACTTCTGTACCTCTCTCTGGATTTTCTACGCAGATTACATGAGTACCTAGAAGAAATAAAGTAAAAGATAAAAGCTCTAAAGAAAAGAATTGGAAAGAAGAAATCAGAAGAGAAAATGGCCAGTCTTACTTAAGAAATGCTGTCCCTGAAAACTAGAAAAGACCAAATAGAAATAAATAGCTTCATGAGGAAGAAAGAAATATTAGAACAAAAATCAAAAGACTAAAAAGTAGAATGAAATAAGATATATGTGATATTTTTCTTTAAAAACTGACCTGGACAACACATAAAAGGATGATAACTCAAGATTAATGAGACTCCCTAATAAACCATTACCAAACAAAAAAATCCAGGTATGATATTTCAAGAAATCATAATATAAAAATGCCTAGACCTGTTAGAACCAGTGGGTAAAATGAAAATAGAAAAATTCATGGATTACTTCCTGAAAAAATTTAGGCCATTAGCTGTGGGTTGCCTCTTCTCCCCTCTTCCTCATCTCCTATCATTCAGGTGCCTTCTTCCACTTCCTTCACACCTGTCTCACATGATAAAGTTCTCCTATTCCTTGTCAAGGCTAAGCCTTCTGGATGCACAAGAGATCTCATTCCATCCAACCGTCTCCTCCAGTCACCCCCTCTGTCATCTTCACTCTCTTATGTATCTTCAATCTCTCCCTATCTGCTGGCTGCTTCCCTACAAATATGTCCAGATCTCTACCATCCTGATTTGATCTGCCCATCCCTGCTATCAACCCCTATCTTTCTTCCCTTTTGTGTCTAAACTATTATCACTATTATCTAAGTTGATGACTCAAATCCACCTTTTCTGCCCCAAACACTTTGCTGACCTTCAGTTTTGCATCTCCAGTTGCCTTTCCGACATCTCAAATTTGATGTCCAGTAGACATGTGGATAAAGAAGACTTGAACATGAATGCACATGCGCTCGCGCACACACACACACACACACACACACACACACAGAGTTTGATGTAGCAGCACAACATGGGCAAACAGGTGAGGACTGGAAGTCAGGGAGAGATTCAGAAGCAGGAGAATACCTAGGAATGGAATAGGTCACGCAAAACAAACATCTTGATTCTGAAGGGAGAATTAAAAGAGAAAAAAATTTGGAATATAATGAGGTATCCGTCAACTGGGGACAGGCTGAATGACTCGACCATAATGGAGTATTTTTGTACCATAAGAAGAGGTCTTGGTTTGCACTACAAGAAGCCTCGCTCTCAGGAAGAAGAAGGTGCTATTCCCTCTATCTTCACCCCTGAGTTCCTTTTCCTCTCAGTGCTATGGAGCACTTGAGTAGTCAGTCTGCTGAAGCCTATGAGCCCATTCTCAAAACCATGCTTTTAAATGCTTAAAGTAAAATACACAGGATTGCTAAGAAAACCAATTATACTGAAGTACAGTTATCAAACAACGTCATGGCCCCAGGTTAAGAACCTTCGCACTATTCAGATTACGTCTGCAGCTCACTGGTGCTCAGTTCTGGGCATCCCAGTGTCAGAAGGACATCGATAAGATGGACGTGTCCAAAAAAGGACAACCGCGATGGTTGTCAGCTGGTGCCATCACACTCTGGCTCACTATCCCAGACAGAGCCAAGCTCTTATGTCTGCCCCTCTGGGTTCTGGGGTTGGGGTTCTCCAGTGACATCAGCTCAAGCCTCCACCAGCAGTTTCCCCTTATGGTTAGGGGTCAGGTACTTTGCCTCCAGTTCCACTGATCTACTTCACTTTCTTAGCTTTTACAAAGGAATATTTACTTTGAGGACAGAGCAAGAACAAATGTAGAAACATTTTGCAGGGGAACGCAGAGGTGTATGCTCCCCTACTTCTCTAAACAGCCTCTAGGGGGAGTCAGTGCTACTTAACTTGGTTTCTGGCCTTGGTCCCACAAGTTTTGTGCGCAAGCAGCGTGACTTGGAGACGGGTCCTGGTCTCTGCTAGCACTGGGGTGAGATCCTGAAGGTCACCCCCAAAGGTCACTGGATTGTTGGGGAATTGTTACTGCCCTGACACCGGTCCCCAGACTCTGGATGCCAAAGAGCCTTATGGACTTTTTCAGACTCACCAGATTGTAGATTACACCCCTTCCACCTAGAAGGGAAGAGAGCAAATGCAGAAGTTGTGTGTGTGTATGTGTGTGTGTGTGTGTGTATACGCACATCTCCTCAGAAGGGAGAGAGCCCCATAGCCTTCTTTGCCCAGCTTCTGTCAATAGAGTCACCAAATAATGAGATTGTGAGTGCTTCAACAGCCAACCAGAAAGGCTCCCATTCCCCATGTGATTATCCACCTGGAACTGAACATCTCCGTGCTTCCTCTAGTCTCTCCAGGGCACTTCTCTAACAGATACACCATTGTGCCTCTCTTGGAAGCAGGCATCCCAGCTTCTCCAAGGGGGAAATAGCACCAGACAAGCAAGCTGATAGGATCTGCTCCTACACCAGACCCAGGTACATGAGGGTTGGGAAAGTCTAGCCTACAGAAAAGATGATGGTCCTCGTGGAAGTTTCTCATCTGTCAAACAAAGGAACTGAGTTACACTGTCTCCAAGGTCCTTTCCAGCATGAAGTTTTGGAGGATTGGAGACACTCTTTCTCTACTAAGGGGAGTCACCCTTCTTATTATTTTATTTATTTATTTTTGGCTAGGCAATGGGGTTAAGTGACTTGCCCAGGGTCACACAGCTAGTAAGTGTCAAGTAGAACCAGGAGCCATGGGAGGAAGGGACAATGAGGTCACTTTAAGCTTGAAGAAAGGAAACAGGTTTTACCATAATTACGGTGATCTCAAATTGGAACCAATTGATTCAGGAGGTAGTTTACATGGTAAAAAGGATGGGAACCATATTACTCTTTATTGGCCATTTGAAACTAAATGTCCAGTAGCCATTTCAATAGATCTTATCTTTTCCCCAAACCATTCTTCTTCTGAGCCCTCTTATGATTGAAGGCACCAACATCCTTTCAGCCACCTGGCTTTGTAACCTCATTGTCACTCTCAACCCTCTCCCTTCTTTCCTTTCTCTCTCTCTCTCTCTCTCTCTCTCTCTCTCTCTCTCTCTCTCTCTCTCTCTCTCTCTCTCTCTCTTTCTCCTCATTTCCCTCCATCTCTCCTTTCTTCCTTCCTTCCCTCTCTCTCCTTCCTTCATCATCATCATCATCATCATCATCTCTCTCTCTCTCTCCCTCCCTCCCTCCCTGTAATCAGTTACAAAATCTTGCTGTTTACACCTCCACAGTCTTTTCACTGTGCCCCCTTCTCTCCACTTCCACAACCATCACCTTTCTTCAAGCCCCCATCATCTCTTGTCTATACTATTTCAATAGTCTTCTAATGGGCCTCCCTGCCTGAAATCTCTCACCCCTCCAATCCCTTCTCCATGTAACCTCCAAAGTGATTCTTCCAAAACACAGAAGTAGCCATGTCTCCTCACTGGCACCCAATAAACACTGGTTCTCAGTTACTTTTGAAATCAAATATAAGCCCCTTTGTTCAGCATGGAAAGCTCTTCACACCCTGGACCCAGCTGCCTTATACATTAGTTCTCTCCACATGATAACCCTATGTAGATATCTGCTGTTTCCCACACCAGACCCTCCATCTCTCACCTCCATACTTTTGCTCTGACTGACCCTCATGCCTGGAACACCCTTCCTCAGGCCCCACCCTGCAAGGAAAATCTCTTCAACAAAGTTTATGTATGACTCATGTCTAGGGTCTCCCCCCCAAAAAGAGATTAATAGGGCGCCTTCTAGAAAAAGGTACTCACTGTACAAGGTGTTTAATTTAAAACAGGCAGCTATTTATTTCTTCCCTCAGAAAAGAAATGCTGAAAACACAACAGATACATAAAGGAGCAGGCACTGGACTCCCTGGTTTTCATTAAGATGCAGTTCAAGTGCTGCCTGGGAGATTGGTCCTCTTCTGGTTTCCCCAGTGGCCAGTTCCTTCTCCTTCTCTCCTCCTCCCCCTCCCCTTCTCCTCTCCATACTCTTCTTCCTCCCTATCCTCTCCCTCCTCCCCCTCCCTTTCTTCATCCGCTACAGGATAGTTTGAATCTATTGTGTATATATCCATTAGTATCTATGCTGTCTTCCCAGTTGAAATGTAACCTCTGTGGAGGGGTGTGTGTGTGTGTGTGTGTGTGTGTGAGGGGTGTGTGTGTGTGTGTGTGTGTGTGTGTGTGTGTGTGTGAGGGTGTGGGTGTGTGTGTGTGTGTGTGTGTGTGTCTTGCTTCTTTGTATCCTCGGTCCCTTTCAGCAGTCAGCTCTGTGCCAAGGGCAGTGAATTGGGCAGCTCTGCGGAGGCTGCATGGGAGGGTGGCCACCACTGGGCAAGCCCCTCCTCCCCCTCCACGGCTGTTAGTCACCGTGCTCCCAGGGGCTGAGTCAGATTCTTGTACATCATCATGCTGGATGACAGCAGTCAGATGCCCTCAGGCAGACAGGTTTTCTCGGAAATGGCGCAGGCTGAATGGAGCTCTGGGTTTGGCCCAGTTTGGAATGGCTCCAGCAGAGGAGGCACCCAGGAAGACAGTGATGCAGTTTTACAGATGAGGAAACTGAGGCCCAGTGACTTCCATCAGAGGTGGAATATGAAACCAGGTCTTCTGACTTGTGACAGCATTCTTTCCACTGTGCCATATGTGATAGCCCATCTCCCATCTCTGAATCTTTGCTCAGCCTGTGCCACTCGCCTGGAATGCACTGCTTGCTCACCTCCACATGGCATTTATTTTGTTATATATATGGAGGTGGGGTGGGAGATCTGGTTTTCAGCTCAAGCCAAGCCTGGATTCATCTGGGGGTGGCCTGACCCCAAAGAGAGAGAATTAAGTTTTCCTCCCACTCTCTAGTTCATTATGTCCCCACCCTGGCCTTCCAAAGAAATTTATTTTTGTTTTTGGCAATTGGAGTTAAGTGACTTGCCCAGGGTCACACAGCTAGTAAGTGTCAAGTGTTTGGTCTGAGGTCGGATTTGAACTCAGGTGCTCCTGACTTCAGGGCTGGTGCTCTATCCACCGCGCCACCTAACTGCCCCCCAAAATTTTCTTAAATAAAACTTAGATATGACTTATGTTTAGAGTCTCTCCCAAAAAGAGATTAACCTTCTAGAAAAAGGCACTCACTGTAGAAAGTAAATATCAGATAGAAGACAGCTATTTATTTCCTCCACAAGAAAAGAAATGCCTAAAATGAAGCAACACACAAAGGAGCACGAGCAAATGCTTAAACACGAAACAATAGCCCCTCACTGGTCACATTTTTCCAGGAAGTGAAGTTCCCTCTTCAGGACTGTTAAAGAGATAGCTCAGGTTCACCTTGGATTTGTCTTGTCTGAACAGTTCACAAATTCACATCTTCCGGGTAGCCAGGTCGTGGCTTCTGCCTTCTTCACCTGCTAAGGTGCAGTGCCCTCCTGGAAACGGTCCTCTTTGAGATATTATCATGGAAATGACTTCCTGTGGGGCAACCAAACCAGGATTTCAGAAAAGCCTCAGCCACCATACTTTCACTCCCTGCTCTCTGGCCATCCTCTTACCAACCACTTTCTCCTCTTCTCTCTTGCACAGGAATATCCTTCCTCCCAACTCCACCCCTACCCCAGCTCAGGTGCCATAAACTCCCAAATCAATCATGCTGTTGTTCCTGGATGGAATCAATCTGCTCGCCTGCAGTCCCACCGACTGGCCTTGGGGCTTCCCAGACCAAGGTATCCCTCCCTGTCCGTCATTCTCTTTTGTGCTTGCTCTCCCATTAGAGGGCTTTGTTTCTGGTTTTGTTTTTAAAGAGATTTTTGTACTTTTCCCCAGCAGTCAAATGTTGTATTTCAAACAGGCATTTGTAGCAGATCAAATTCCCAACTCAATAGCCTAAGATTCCCTCCCAAAGAGTGTCACTTATTTGATCTGCTTGAAAATCCCTGAATGAAATATAAGAAGGACAGCTCCAAACCCTCAGTATCGCAGCACATAAAACTGGGCAATAAACATCTCAAAATAATCATGACCTCAAATGAGAGTTTCAGAAAAATTCAACTCAATGTTAATCTTCTGCAATATTATTTCCATACAAAATACCAGTAAAATATTTTTCTTAAAAATAAAATATTGAAATCACAAAGCAAGTATATACTGGGTGCTGGGTCTGGAATCAGGAAGACTCATCAGTTCAAATAAGGCCTTAGACACTTACCAGCTGTGTGACCCTGGGTAAGTCACTTCACCTTGCTGGCCTCAATTTCTTCATCTGTAAAATGAATTGGAGAAGGAAATGGTGAACCACTCCAGTGTCTTTGCCAAGAAAACCCCAAACGGGGTCAAGAAGAGTTGACTCTTCAGCAAGAAGTGACTGAGACAAAATATCCAGCCCTTTGTTTCTCAGTGGGCAAGAAAAGAAGTCAGATTGTACATTGTAGCCTGTGAAGGCATTTCAGGTAAAGCCACTTACTCATGAAACACTCAGAAAACCTTCATGGCCCGATTTACATTTAGTGGGCCACTGAGCAGGTGGACGACAATGTTTGACTTCACTCTCTAAGAAGAAATCTTATGTTTACTTCAGTGAATAGAAAGTGAAAATGATTTTTTTCTGATGCAGCAGACCATATAATTTCTTAAGTCTCCTCCTCCAAGCTATTATAAAAGCCATGAATTTGAGAGTTTGTCATCCTCGACAGCTGATTGGCCCATTGGAAGGTGGGCGGGCCCCTGGAAGTCATTTCCCAGGTTTACTACTGTGGTTAATGTCACTTGCCCCTGCAGTTAGATTCAGATACCAAAACAAGGAAGACAGAGCAGAACTCAAAAAAGCTGCACCTCCAAGGACTGAATCATCTTGATTTCACCTGAGTTATTATAAATATGCTATGGCTTGTCCACTGCACTGGGATAGAGGGATTGTTTGCATTCAAGACCTTTTTGGTAATCCAATGTATTTCCTCTCATTGGCACATTTTAACTCCAGAGTAGGAAGACTGCTTTTCCTTTTTTTGTTGCCAGACTTTTCAGCCTCAGTTCCTAGGATGTAAAAACATCTTCAGTCCCAGTGTGGGGACCCACTTCTTGATTTATTTCTTCTTTCACTTCATCTTCTGTCATGACTTTTCCTTCTTTGACCTTGTGAGTAATTTCTTTAGGAAGGAAGACATTCTTCTCTGAATTAGGGAATGGGAGAATCTGAGACTCATTCAACGGCGCTTAAAGGGTTCCAGATGACTTCAAACTGGCCCAATTTGTTCTTGCTACAGCGATGCTTTGCACCAATGGGCTCATAGGCCAAAATGGTAGGAAAGAAACACACTCTTAAGTGCTTTCTCCCCACAAAGACTGCAAACACCAGTGACCTGGCTTTCCCCATAGCTCAGCCTGCCTGTTCCTCATTGGAGTTTAAGTCCCTCGAGAGTTGGAATTGTCTTTGCTTTTATAGTTCTGACATCGAGCTTTGCACGTAGTAAGTGCTTAATAAACCTTTTCCATTAATTTATTCATTCCTTCTCACCCTCCCCACCTACCAATCATATCATCAGAGAAACTGGACCAGTAGGAAACAGTGCATTCAGCCAGTAACCAAGAGAAACTGAAGATATGATGAGGACAAAGAGATTCAAAAAGATAACCACCCAAAAGGAGAAAGGAGCTTCAAAGGATGCTATTCCCTCACAGCTGAGAACTCAAGAAAGGCTTTCCAGTGATCAGGAGTTGTGACTTTAGCCAATGGTCATATGCATTCCCTATCATGTTAAGTGTGTGCCCAGTCTTCCCAAGCACCTGTGTTTGAAGGAGTGTGTGCTCCATTCTTTGAGGGGATGCTTGTTTTCTTTTTTTTTTAATTTTTTTTTTTAATTTTTAGGCAATTGGGGTTAAGTGACTTGCCCAGAGTCACACAGCTAGTAGATGTTAAGTGTTTGATCTGAGGCCGAATTTGAACTCAGGTACTCCTGACTTCAGGGCCAGTGCTCTATCCACTGCACCACCTAGTGCCCCGATGCTTGTTTTCTTACTATAAATATATTAGTAAATGCCCTTTTCTCAATCAACAAACATTTATTAAGTGCCTACTATGTGCCAGGCACTGTGCTGAGGTGAATGATGTCTGGCTGGCTAATATTAATGGTGAACACACCAGTGGGGGCTCATAAGAGACAGTACTAAGAGTCTAAACCCTCAAGATTACCCCCAGAACTGTAAGGAGTAACAGTCAGCTGCCATCTGAAGGGAATTAGGAGGGCTACTCCATGGTATGACGTAGAAATGCTAAGTGGTGCTGGGGCCAAGACAGAACCTGAGTCACTCCACTGGAGACCTCCTGCCAAGCCAGTGTGGAACCGTTAATGACTTCCCCACTTCTAGCCATTCAGCCAGGTCCAAGTCCGGCTGATTGTTTTACAGCCTAGCTTGGAGCCTTCCATCTCTTCCACAAGAATGGTAGGAGCCTTTAAACGCTACTGAGATCTGTGGTGCTGCCCTTAGCTATGATGTTGGTAGCCCTGAGAAAAGAAATGCCAGGAGCTGAGTCTGGCCTGGGTGAAGTTGCTGGCACTCTGGACCCCCTGCCTCCTTTCCTAGGTCCACCCAGGTCAGGCCACAAAGGCCACAACCCTCATTTTATAGAGGGGAAAACGGAAACTCCCAAAGATGATATTCTTACCTAGAGTTGCACAGGTGGGAACTCATGGAGCCGATCAGCTTACCTGGGTTCTCTGACCCCAAATCCCTGCTCTTCCAGTGACCCATGAAGCCCCTTGATTCCCTCTGTCAAATGGGGATGACAGTCTCTGCCACACTAGCCTGGAAGGATGGTGTGTGTGTGTGTGTGTGTGTGTGTGTGTGTGTGTGTGTGGTGTATATGTTAGTGTATTGTGTGTGTGAGTGTGTGTTGTGTGTATGTTAGTGTGTGTGTTGTGTGTGTGTGTGAGTGAGTGTGTGTTTGCCTTCTTTCACCTCTGCTCCATAATTCACACAAGAGAGGACTTGGCGCAGGGAAGGTTCAGGTTTGAATTCTGCCTCTGGTCACTTAGCCTCTTTTGCCCTTCACTCCCTATCCTGAGAAATGAGGGGTTGGACGAGCTGGCCCCCCCAGTTTCTCTCTGCTCTAACTCTGGGATTCCGCAGTCCTTCCCGAAGGATTCCAGGGAGGACAGCAAACCGGTGGAAGTCCGGAGGAGGGAGCTGGGAAGGCAGATTGATGGATGCCGTGACAAACTCGACTCTGGAGGATGAGGGGGACGTCAGCGGCCCACCTCCTGCCTCCCTCAGAGAGGGGATGGGCTGGGGCAGGTTGAGACACTGAGTGTTTTGCATGACTAAGAATATTTGTTACAAGAGTTTTGTTTGTTCTTTTAGATTGGAGGGTGGGAAGGAGAGAAAATAAATGCTCGTTGATTGATTTTTTTTTTAAGAGGGAGTCCCAGGGGGAGGGAAAGAGAGGGCAGGAAAGAGGAAGGGAGGAAGGGAGGGACCTTTGACGATGACTCTGGGAGCTAGGAGGCTTCCTGGAGTTTCTTGGGCCTCAGTGGGGACCAGGAAAGATTTGGAAAGGGTGAAGAGGGTGCCAGGAGCAAAGGCTGCTTGACATTCGAGCTGTCCATCTCCCCACTCCTAGGGCCTGATGATGCCAGAGGGCCCCCCACCCCAGCCCCACAAAAGAACTCAGCCAGTTGATGAGTGGAGAATTTGTCAAATACCTACTGTGTGTGTCAGGGCAGGGGATACAAAGAGAGGCTGAAGATGGTCCCCGCTCTCAGCGAGCTCACAGCTTAATGGGAGAGACAACGTGAAAACCTTTATGTGCATAGAAGATATAGCCAGACAGGAGACAATCTCAGAGGAAGGGCACCAGCTCTGAGCAGAGCTGGGAAAGGCCCCTGGCAGAAAGGGATAGCTGAGGTGAGTCTTGAAGGGAGCCAGGGAAGTCAGGAACTAAAGGGGAGGGGAGGGGAGAGCATGGAAGCAGGGAGGAAAGCCAGTGTAAAGGTCCCGAGGCAGGAGAAGGCAAGGAGGTACGTGCCCCCATCTCTCCCATAAAAAAGGGAGCCTTCTTTTTGCTTCTGGAAATCCTGCTGTGTACACAAGGGATCCTAGTCCATCCAGCTGTCTGCCCCCCTCAAGCATCCCCTCCCTCCACTTACCTCCAGTCTCTCCCTATCAGCTAGCTCCTTCCCCCATTGGTTGTCCTTCATACTCGAAGAGGACCAAAATGGCACCCCAATGTCGTGGTCAAGGTACACTGCGCCCAGCTATGGCTGATCAGACCAACACGAGCTTGGAAGGCTCTACCACAGGCTGGGCACGAACAATCCACATGAACCTTTGGAATGGAGGTGTCTCTGAATTTGTGCACCTCATGAATCTTGAGGTGCTACAATTCTGCTTTGATGTGGGCATGCCATGCTGGGCAGTCCTGTGCCAGTGTCTCCCATGTCATGCAATTGATTCCAAAATTCTTCAGAGAGACCTTGAGAGTGTCCTTGCATTGCTTTCTTCTCTCTCTCTCTCTCTCTCTCTCTCTCTCTCTCTCTCTCTCTTTCGTTTTTGGCTAGGCAATGAGGTTAAGTGACTTGCCCAGGGTCACACAGCTAGTAAGTGTTATGTGTCTGAGGGCAGATTTGAACTCAGGTCCTCCTGAATCCAGGGCCGGTGCTCTATCCACTGGGCCACCTTGCTGCCCCTTGCATGCTTTCTTCTGACCACCATGTGAGCGCTTGCCCTGTGTGAGTTCTCCATAAAATAGTCTTTTAGGCAAATATATGTTTTGCATTTGAACAACATGGTCGGTCCGTCAGAGTTGTGCTCTATGCAATAGGGTTCAAATGCTTGGCAGTTCAGTTCAAAAAAGGACCTCAGTGTCTGGTACCTGATCCTGCCGGGTGATCTTCAGACTCTTCCGGAGACAATTCAAATGGAAGCCATTCAGTTTCCTGGCCTGGTGCTGGCAGACTGTTTGCAGATGATTGTGCGCTCAGCGCAGCCTCTGAGGTTGAGATGCAGCAAAGTGTGGCTCCATTCTCTGCAGCTTGTGCTCATTTTAGCCCAACGATTAACACCAAGAAAACGCAGGCGCTCCACCAGCCAGCACCACACCATCCATATGTGGAACCACTGGTTACAGCGAAGTTTGGAATCCTGGGGATAAGTTCACTTACCTGGGCAGTGTACTTTCTAGGGATGTTCACATAGATGATCAGGCATTGCCAGAGTTAACTCAGTATTTGGGAGGCTCCAAAGGAAAGTGTGAGAGAGAAGAGATATTAGTTTGACTACCATGCTGAAAGTCTACAGAGCTGTTGTGCTGACCTCATTGTTGTATGCCTGTGAAACCTGGACAGTCTACCAGCACCATGCCAGGAAACTGAATGGCTTCCTTCCCACTACTGCCTAAATACATAGCCAGGTCTTGCCCATCCTCAAAAAAGCTCACTTGATTTATCCATCCCCACTAGCTATATTTATCCCATATTTCTCCTCCCTTTGGTGGCTGAATTCTTTGGGTAGGCTGTCTACAACAGAAGCCTCCATTTCCTTTCTCCTCACTCTCTTCTTAACTCTCTACAGCCTGGCTTCTGACCTCATCTTTCCATCAAACACACTCTGTCTCCTTAAGTCACCAATGATCTCTCAATGGCCTTTTTCTTAATCCTCATCCTTCTTGACCTCTCACTTTCTCCTGGATACTCTCTTCTTTCCAGGTGTTCCTGCCCTTTTATCCTGGTTTTCCCTCTCACCTCCTTTGCTAAATCTTTATCTAGGTCATGCCTGCTAATCCTTAGTGTCCCACAGGGCTTTATCATGGGCTGTCTTCTCTTCCTCCTCTATACTGTTTCCCTTGCTGATCTCATCATTTCCCATAGATTCAAATATCATCTCCAAGCTGATCTACTCATTCAGCTTTAACCTCATCTTGAACTGCCTCTTGGACATCTCAAACTCAATGTGTCCAAGACAAAACTTATTATCTTTGCCCTCAAGACTTCTCCTCTTCCTTTCTTCCCTATAACTGTTGAGGGTACTACTATCCTGCTAGTACCCCAGGCTTGAAACCTAGGCATCATCCTTCATGCCTCTCACTCTTTTTCATTCCCCTCTATCTCATCAATAGTCAAGGCCTGTCAATTTCACCTCACCAGCCTCTCCCCAGTACTCCCCCTCCTCTCCTCTGACACTGCTCCTACCCTGGTACAGGCCCTTATCATCTCATACCTGGTCTATTGGAATAGCCTGAGAATTATGGCCCTTGGGGCTTTGTAGGCTTCTGAGAGAAGAATGGTTTTACATTTTTAAGTGGTTGGAAAAAACACCAGTAGAATATTTCTACATGAAAATTATATGACATTAAAATGCTGGTGTCCATAAATCAAGTTTTGCTGGAACGTAGTCGCGCTCATTTTTTACGCGTGGTCTCTGACTGCTTTCCAGCTCCAACAGCGAGTGCAGAGCAGCTTTTACGGAGACTCCACTTGGTTCTTCTCACTGACTGCGGCTGTTGCTTGGTGACTTGTAAATCACAGTGACACAGCTATAACTTGACAGCCTTTCACCTGCCACATATGTTGCTGTACTGAGACTTACGAACTCACCAGTGCATACCCATCATGGCAAAACAAGGAAAGAAAAGGAACAAAAGTTTTATTTATTTTTTTAGCTCAGGGCCAAGACAGAAATTTTTCTGAGTGAGAATCACCATCAGCCACTATTATTAACACTGACTGAATAGCTTGGTGACTTGATGTTTCTTAATGAATTCAAATTACAAGGCCAACTGCAAGTATATACAAAACTTATACTACAATAAAGCCAATTTGATGACAACTGATATTTGACGCACGCATGTCAAGCTGCTTCAGACATTTCCTGTGCTATCACAATTTATACATGAACATTTTATTATTTTTTTTAAGGCAATTGGGGTTAAGTGACTTGCCCAGGGTCACAGAGCTAGGCAGTGTCTGAAGCCAGATTTGAGCTCAGAGCCTCCTGATTACAGGACCAATGCTCTGTCCGCTGCACCATCTCACTGCCCCCTGCTGTCACCATTTATGAAGAGAAGTGAGAGCTCCATTCCTACACTGGTTTGCACTGGATACATTTTTTGGGCTCAAACTACAGTTTCGACAGCGCTCATCAGATCTCGCTGCCAATGCAAAAGAAACATCCTTTTTTCACAATCCACTTGCTGTGCAATTGGGATGCTTCTAGCTAAGCTTCAGTGGGAAGTAATTACTCTGGAGTGTGATAGCATGCTGAACAGCAAATATCAAGAGAAGAATTTAAGTGAAATCTATAGACACCTTCCAAGTGATGAATGTGCTTGGCTCATGGACTGATACGGTACTTGGCTATTCCTCTCAATTTTTTTTTATATTGTCCCATCATTTTACTTACATCCATGCCCTCTGTCTATGTATATACTTCTTTTAACTGCCCTAATAATGATAACGTTCTTGGAGGTTACAAGTGTCATCTTCCCATGTAGGGATGTAAACAGTTTAACCTTATTGAATCCTTTATGCTTCCTCTTTCCTCTTTACTATTTTATGTTTCTCTTGAACTCTAGTTTTTTTCATCAGGAATGCTTGAAAGTATTCTGTTTTGGTAAATATTTATTTTTCCTCCTGAAGGATTATACTCAGTTTTGCTGGGTAGGTGATTCTTGGTTATAATCCTAGCTCCTTTGCCTTCCAGAATATCATATCCCAAGCCCTCTGGATCCTTTAATGTAGAAGCTGCTAACTCCTGTGTAATTCTGACTGTGGATCCATGATATCTGAATTATTTCTTTCTGGACGCTTGCAATATTTCCTCCTTGATCTGGGAGCTCTGGGATTTGGCTATAGCCAAATATTATAATATTCCTGGGAGTTTTCATTTTGGGATCTCTTTCAGGAAATGATTGGTGGATTATTTCAATTTCTATTTTACCCTCTGGTTCTAGAATATCAGGGCCATTTTCCTTGATAATTTCTTGAAAAATGATGTCCAGGCTCTTTTTTTTTTCTTTTTTGGTGAGGCAATCAGGATTAAGTGACTTACCCAGGGTCATACAGCTAGTAAGTATCAAGTGTCTGAGCTGGATTTGAACTCAGGTCCTCCCAACTTCAAGGCTGGAGCTCTACCTACTGTGCCACCTAGCTGCCCCTCTAGGCTCTTTTTTTGATCATGACTTTTAGGTAGTCCAATAATTCTTAAATTTTCTCTCCTAGATCTACTTTCCAGGTCAGTTTTTTTTTCCTTCCCCAATGAGATAATTTACATTTTCTTCTATTTTGTTTTCATTCTTTTGATTTTGTCTCATTATTTCTTGTTGTCTCATGTAGTCATTAGCTTCTAGTTGCCCAATTCTAATTTTTAGGGAATTATTTTCTTCAGTGAGCTTTTGTCCCTTCTTTTCCATTTGGCTAATTCTACTTTTTTTTGGCAATGGGGTTAAGTGACTTACTCAGGATCACACAGCTAGTCAGTGTTATGTGTCTGAGGCCGGATTTGAACTCAGGTCCTCCTGAATCCAGGGCCGGTGCTTTAACCAATTCTACTTTTTAAGGAGTTGTTTTCTTCAGCGAATTTTTATACCTTTTTTTCCATTTTTTTTTGTGCTTCCTTTACCAAGCTGTTGACTCTTTTTTTTTCATAATTCTTTTGCATCACTCTCATTTTTTCCCCTAATTTTTTGCTCATTTGTTATCTGATTTTTAAAATCCTTTTTGAGCTCTTCCAGGAGTTCTTTTGGACCTAAGACCAATTCACATTTTTCTTTGGGACTCCACAAGTAGCCGTTTTGACATTGTTGTCTTTTTCTGAGTTTGTGTTTTGACCTTCCCTGTCACCATAGCAACTTTCTATACTCAGCTTATATTTTGTTTATTTTTTGCTCGTTTTCCAGCATATTTCATGATTTTTATTTTACATGAAAGTTGGAATCTGCTCTTAAGGTGAAGGGGGCCCTAACCCAAGCTTCTTGCACTGGCAATGCGGGGTTGCACTGCCGGCTTGCTGTGCCAGGTTTCAGCACCTCTCCACTGGCCTGCTGCAGCCAGGGTGGCTGGGCCTCACTGCTAGCTTGCCTGGAATTAGGAGGACCTGAGTTCAAAGCTGACCTCAGACACATAACACTTACTAGCTGTGTGACTCTGGGCAAGTCACTTAATCCCAACTACCTCATCCTCCCCCCAAAAAAAATCAGACACAATAGAGAAACACCTGGGCAGCTAGGTGGCACAGTGGATACAGCACCAGCCCTGCAGACAGGAGGACCGGAGTTCAAATCTGACTTCAGAACAGACACTTGACACTTACTATCTGTGTGACCCTGGGCAAGCCACTTTTTGCCTCCAGTTGCCTAAAATAAATAAACAAATGTTTAAAAAAAAAGGGAGCAATGCAAAGCACTAGAAGAAAACAATAGAATGAGAAAGACAAGAGCTCTCTTCAAGATAAGCAGAGGTATCAAGAAAACATTTCATGCAAAAATGAACATGATGAAAGACAAAAATGGTAGGGACTTAAAAGAAGCAGAAGAGATTAAGAAGAGGTGGCAGGAATATACAGAAGAACTATACAAGAAAGATCTTAACACCATGGATAACCACTATGGTGTGGTTATTGATCTAGAGCCAAACATCCTGCAGGATGAAGTCAAATGGGCCTTAGAAAGAATTGCTAACATAAGGCTAATGCAGGTGATGGAATTCCAGCTGAGCTACTTAAACCCCTAAAAGATGGTACTGTTAAAGTACTGCATTCAATATGCCAGCAAATTTGGAAAATGCAACAGTGGCCACTGGGTTGAAAAAGATCAGTTTATGTCCCAATCCTAAAGAAGGGTAATGACCCTTTGACCCAGCAATAGCACTTCTAGGGCTGTATCCCAAAGAGATCACACAAATGGGAAAAGGACCCACATGTACAAAAATATTCGTAGCAGCTCTTTTTATGGTGTCAAAGAATTGGAAATTGAGATGATGCCCATCCATTGGGGAATGGCTGAGCAAGCTGTGGTATATGAATGTCATGGAATGCTATTGTGCTATAAGAAATGATGAACAGGCTGACTTCGGAAAGACTTGTACAGTCTGATGCTGAGTGAAGTGAGCAGAACCAAGAGAATGTTGTACACAATAACAGCCACATTGTGCAATGACTAATATTGATAAACTGAACCCTTCCCAGTTAGATCCCAAGGATCTAAGACATCTCCAAAGGCCTCGTGATGGAAAATGCTCTCCACATCCAAAGAAAGAACTATGGAGTTTGAATGTGGATCGAAGCACGCTATTTGCTATATTTTTTACCTTCTGTTGAGTTTTGTTTCCTCTTTCTGATGGTTCCTCCTATTGGTTTTAATTTTTACTTACAACATCACTAATGTGAAAATATGTTTAATAGGAATGTAAATGTATAGCCTATATGAGATTGTGTGCCATCTTGGGGAGGGTGGGGAGGAGGAAGGGGGAGAAAAATTTTAAACTCAAAAGCATATGGAAGTGATTGTTGATAAATCAAAATAAAGTAATAAAATAAAAGAAGGGCAATGGCAAAGTATGTTCAAATTACCAAACAATTGTGCTCATCTCATACACTAGCCAAGGTGATGCTTAGAATTCTGAAAGCCTGGCTTAAGCAATCTATGAACCAAGAATTACCAGAAGAGCAGGCTGGTTCTCAAAGAGGCAAAGGAACCAGGGATCACATTGTCAACATTCATTGGATTCTGGAAAACATCGACTTCTGCTTCACTGACTACACAAAAGCCTTTGATCGTGTGGATCACAACAAAATGTGGCAAGTCCTCAAAGCGATGGGAGGACCAGACCATCTTCCTTGGCTCCTGAGGAACCTGCAGGCCAAGAAGCAGCAGTAAGAACTGACCATGGAACAAATGAGTGGTTTAAGATTGGAAAAGGACCAGCGTGAAACTGAACACTGAAAAGTCACAGCAGAGTACAAGAAGTAACAAAACAAATACATGCCAAGGACCATGTCTTTAGGAGACCGTTTCTACTAGAAACACGTCGGGAACTTAGAGACTTCTTGCATTTTTATGTCAGCTGCAAGAAACAGACGAAGGAGAAATTTCTTCTTTCTTGAGATCACAACTATGAAGTCATGTGGTTATCGGCATCAGTGTGCAAAAAAACCAAACCCCAACCCCAAGACAACATGAGAAACAGCTACCTTATTATTTCCACTTGCTTGCTTGGCCAGCCAGCAGGACTAAACAGACACCTTCCAAACAGAGACTGAGATACGGTTTAGCCCAGGTATTCAAGATGCAGTCTCCTTTTGCTAAGGTCCAAGACAACAAGTCTTTGTGGCAGAGGGAGGAAGAAATGGCGCAAGCCACAAGTGGCAATCTTTTCTTGTAATACTCATTCTCATGGGGTCTCCCTTCATGCTCTACAACACAGCGGTCTAACGAGCTCAAAAGCCTCAGCCTTTGAAGTCTGCTCAAAATTTTAATCATAACCATGCGGTTACCTGTAGTAGATGAGCAGAGAGAGTTCCCCTTGAGAGTCTCTTGGGCAGCAAGGAGGTCAAATCAGTCAATACTTAAAAAAGTTAATTCAGGCTATTCACTGGAAGGGCAAATATTGAAGCAGAAGCTTAAATCCTTTGGCCACATAATGAGAAGATGGGACTCCTTGGAAAAGACCCTGATGTTGGGGAAGATTGAAGGAAAAAGGAGAAAGGGCTGGCAGAGGATGAGAAGGATGGACGGATGGTGTCGTGGAAACAGTGAACATGAGCTTGGGCAGACTTTGGGAGACAGTGGAGGATAGAAGGGCCTGGCATGCTGGGGTCCATGGAGTCGTGAAGAATCAGACAGCTGAATGACTGAACAATGATAACATTAGGAGACCTGAATTACCAAAAAAAAAACCCCAAATGTACTCAATTACTTTTATTACTGTTTTGAATTTTATCAATATAAAATTTGTGGAAATTTGTTTTCTCTCTTGTTATATAAGTACCTATATAATATCTTTGATTTTTCCTCTTGGCCTGAAAAGCCTAAAATGTACCACCCAGCCCTTTACAGGCAAAGGCTGCCAACCCCTGCAGTAGCCTGCTTCTTGGTCTGCCTGCTACATGTCCCTTCCCCTTGGTCAAAAGGATCTTCCAGCCCAGGTCTAACCACTCACCCCTACCCCACTAAATTCCTGTGGCTCCCTATGGCCTTCAGGATCTAAGAGAAAATCCTCTGAAATTCAAAGCTCCTCTTCGTTCTCCCATCTTAAACTCTGTCCCCACATCCCCAGCTTACTCTGCTCTCCAGGGTTGCTGGCCACTTCTGGCTCAGAGCATTTGCACTGACTAGCCCCTAGTCCTTGGATGTTCTGCATTCTCTCGTTCTCTCTCTCTCGTTCTCTCTCTCTCTCTCTCTCTCTCTCCCTCTCCTTCTCCTTCTCCTCCTCCTCTCTCTCTCCCTCCATCTTTTTGTCTCTCTCATTTCCAGCATCCTCCAGGCCCAGCCAAAGGCTCCCTTTCTAGAAGATGCCTCTCCAAGGCCTCTCCAAGCTTAGTGTCTTTCCTTCTGGAGCCTTTTCTTCACTTTATACTTTTTTTTGGGGGGGGGTGAGGCAATTGGAGTTAAGTGACTTGCCCAGAGTCACACAGCTAGTAAGTGTTATGTGTCTGAGGTCCTATTTGAACTCATGTCCTCCTGACTCCAGGACCAGCAACGGTGCCACCTAGCTGCCCCTATTTACTTTATTTTTTCTCATTTTTGTCTCCCCCATGGATTGTGAGTGCTTTAAGATCAGGGCCTTTCTGTGCCTTTCTTTGCACCCCCAGAGCTTAGGCATCTGGCACACAGTAGACTCTTACTAAATGTGTACTGACTGACTAACTGAAATCCCATTTTCTACAAGAAGCCTTTCCTAACCCTTCAGACCCTGCCTTTCCTGTGTTGATTAGCTCCAACTGACCCTGTTGTCCGCCTCAAGCTTCTATCTAGCGGTTTGCACTTTGTTAGCTCTGGAGGGTGGGCAGGGCCTTTTACTTATAGCCCCTACACTTAGGGGGTTAATCTTAATAAAGATTAGCTGATTGACTGACAGCTGTAGAGGGGAGAAGCCTTTCAAACTTGTATTTAGAACTGGGTCAGAAAGGGGTGGGGTGAGGGGGCAGAAGGGGAGGCTGGACCTAGGGCACCACCCGGAGACAAAGTAGCTGCTCCTCTTTTCAGCTTTGTAGAAGGCCGAGGCTATTGTGCCCCAGAGAGAGCCTGGCCTTGAGGCCCGAAGGTCTGGGTGCACCTGGGTTCTGGGGGAGCTGGGGGAACCCCTCCAGAAGGAGGTCTCTGAGCAGCTTAGGGGTGGGGGGAGAGGTCCTTCCCAGCCTCCGAGTGTCAGTTTCAGGTAGCGTCCCTTAGAGCCGCCAGCCCAGGCTCGCTTTAGTGGTCCGGACCGGGTTCGCTTGGGGGCAGGGCAGACAGTACAAAAGTCAACAGCCGAGGGCAGCACTCGGTCCCGCCGGTCCTTGGTTTGTCCGGCTGAGCTGTGGTCCTGAGCCAAGGCTCCTGCGCACAGTCCGTGTCCGGAGTCTGGGCACGGGCTGGCCCACACTGGCGGAGGGCCTGCGTGCATATATTAGGTGCTCAGTAAATACACTAGGAATGCGGGTGGGAGAACTGGATAGGAAGGAATGGAAAGCTCCCTGCTAGGAGTCCATGCCCCCATCCGACGGTACCCTGACTTGCCCCGGCCGACACCTCTCGGCTCTCTGCCCCAGAGCAAGCCAAGACTCAGGGCGCCCAGGCCGGAGGGATGGCCGCCAGGTGAGGCTGCCGCGGCCCAGCCTCGGAAGCACGGGGGAGGAGGGGCTGGGCCCAAGCTCGGGGGGGGGGGGGGCGGACCCTGTCAGGGGAGGGGGCGGGCAGGGGAGTGGCCCGGGAGGGCAGGGAGGTAGGCCGGGCGGCCGCTGCGGCGCCAGAAGCTCCGAGGGCAGTTAAGACTCCGCCTTGGGTTTATTAGGAGCGCTAGGAGGCGAGCCAGCCCCGCCGAGGCGCCCAGACAAGCGAGCGAGCCCCCGGCCCTGCCAGCCCAGCCGCACCCCGCCTCGTCTTGGTCATCTCCTTCCTGGCCAAGGGGTGCAGCAGCCGGAGCCCGCCCAGCGAAGCGGCCAGAGCAGCCCCAGCCCAGCTCGGGCACCCAGCAGCGGCGCCCCATCCCGCCACAGCCCAGCGGAGGCAGCGGCACCAGCAGCGGCAGCGGCAGCGGCGGCCCCGCTCAGTCCTGAGCCCAGTCCGGAGCCCGGCGGCGGCAGCAGCACCAGCATCATGCCCGGCGTGGCGGTGGCGCTGCTGGGGCTGTGCGCCCTGGCGCTCTGTGGGCAGCCGGCTCTCTCGGTGAGTGTGTGTGAGTGTATGTGTGCGCGTGCCCCGGGACACGTGGGCCCCCCCTTTCTCTGCTCCCCCCACCCCCGGTCGGCCGGGGCTTTTCCGGCCGCTGCCTGGCTTGCCTCCGCCCCCGACCCCCCATTCAATTATTTTAAACGGCCGCACATGTGCGCCCCTCCGCCGCTGTTGGGATGGGGACAGCCCGGGCCCCCGTGGGCACCTCAGCCGCGGGGCCCCTCCCGCCCTCATCCCGCTTCCCTCATCCCGCTTCCCTCACCCCCGCCCCTTCCCTGCGCCGGCCCTAATTCAAACCAGATCCCGGCTTGGAGCTCGCCTCCTCCAGAGCAGATCGGATTCCTTGCGCGCCAGTACCACCCCCCCCCACACACCGTCCAGTCCCCGGCCGTCCTTTCCCTTTGCTTCCTGCAGCAGGAAGTTTTCCAGGAGGCGGCCCGCGGGCCCCCTCCTTGCCTCTGGGACCCCCCTCCCCCACTGTGGCTGGGGGGCGCTTGGTAGGGTGGTCACCCTTGAGGGAGAGGACCGATGGGGGTAGGGGGTGGGGGGAGGGGGGTGGAGCACCCCCAAGGCCTTAACTTTGTCCCATAGAGTGAAAGAGCCGGCTCTTGGCATGGGGGTGCAGCTTTGCTCGTCTCCCTCTGGGCCCAGTTTGCACGGTGACCCCCTCCCATGCACTGAAGCACCAGGCTTTGAGGCAGGACCAGGCACTAGGGGCGCCCCCGCGCCCCCCCCCCCCCATTGCCAGGGAGAGCCGAGGAGGAGGAGGAGGGCCTTTCTCTGTAAGCTGCCGGGTGAGCTTTGGGATCCCCAGCTCCATTCCGGGTACCTTCGGGTCGTTTCTGCCGTCAGCCGCTTTCCATCTGGATCTCCCAGCGTGACTGCTGTCTCCCTGGCTTTGCTCCCCCAAAAGCTAAAAACTTCTCAACTGGGCTTTCAGAGAACTGAGTTCTGAGCTGCCTCTTCAGCGGTTGGAGATCTCTGGGTGGAGGGCTCCCCTGGCTTTGTTCTTCTAACAACGAAAAGCAAAACAAATTCCTCTCCCCACCTCCAACCAGTCCATCAGGCCCCGGGGCCAGGATGGGGGCCCTTTGGAATCCCCTGAGCAGGACCTGCAAGCATGGCCGCCAGGTGGACCCATTGGGCATAGAGCAAATCAGGAACCTTCTCTCCCTGCCACACACAACTGGAGTCAGGCCTCCCCCAGGTTCTAGCATGAGAACTAGAAGAACCCAGTTTGACCCCTCCTCTTGCTATGGGAGGAACTGAGGCCCATCGAGTTTTGAAAAGGGGCCTTAAAGACAACTCCTCTTCCAAAGAGGGGAAACTGAGGCCTAGAGGGGCCCCACAGGAAGAGAAGTGGGTGTCAGGTGGGCAGCAGGTTTCCCAGAAGGGTCTCCAGCTTTCTCTGTAGGCTAGGTGCCCAGGGTGTCACACCATCCAAATTAAGGGTCTCTAACTACTTCTCCCTGACTCAGCTGGCCTAGTAAGCAGGAAGGGAAAATATGAGCCCCAGCCTTTGCTAGATGCTGCTCACCTTGCAGATGGCAGAGAGAAGACATGCTGGCACCTCAGGGGGCAGGTGTATGTGTATATCAGGGTGGGGAATGAGGAGGGGGATTGTCAGTGAGCAGCCTGGTGCAGAGGCCCCCCCACACCTGAAGGCCACTTTTCTGGGTGACCTTTGCCAAGTCTGCTCCATGAGGGCTTGGTGTCCTGTGGCCCCTCCAGCCCTACATACTCCATATCTGTTTCAGCTTCTAGGAGTTCACTGTGGTGGAGGCTTAGCTGATCTTGGAGCAGGAGTAAGATTTTAATAATCTCTGCCAACAGGGAGAAAGTGTCTGGGTTCCCTTCCAGCCCTTGGAGCTCGGCTGGGGGCCAGTTTGTCTAAGCTGGCCCAGGCTGCTGGCTACAGCGAATGGCCTGGCTTGCCCTGCCCTGCCCTGCCTTCGTGTAGTGACTGATGCCTTCTCTGAGCCTCTCCCCACCTGGGGCTTCCTCAGTGCCATGTGTCACCCTAGTTGGGCACCTGGGTCCTCTTGGCACCTCTGTCTGTCTTGGATGTGGGGCAGACGTAGCACCTTGGCTTGAGGACGACCTGGTTTCATGCCAAACATGGTGTGATGGGTTAGCTTTGAGACCCCCCCCCCGCCTCTCTGTGGTGAATGGCTCTCCCAGCTGGAGGTGGCTGATCTCCTCGAAAACGTGTGTGCATGTATGTGTGTCATGTCAGAGGGAGGTCCATGAGCGTGGTTTTCACGCTGAAGCCAAGTGGCCAGGGAACTTGGGGGTCTGTGAGCAGTGTCCAAGGATGGATTTGAACTCATATCTCTTGGACTCTGAGTCCAACCTTCTGTCTGCAATACCTCACTGCCTCTCAGCAATATGGAAAAAACATTGGTTAGGAGCCAGATGACCAGGGTTCGAATCTTGGCTGGTTCTTGCTCAGACCTGGCCTGAAATGGGAGGTAGTTTCTTCCTCTGGAAAATGTCGGGTTCAGACATGATGGCCTTTTCTAGTTCTTCTCATGCTGGTGCATTGTCTAGGGAGGGAAGGAGGAAGGAAGGAAGAGAAGACCTGGGTGTTATGGCTCTCTGCCGCTTAGGGTTTTTTAAATTTTTTTCCTTTTTGCTGAGGCAATTGGGGTTAAGTGACTTGCCTACGATCACCCAGCTAGTAAGTGTTAAGTGTCTGAATCAGGATTTGCACTCAGGTCCTCCTGACTCCACAACCAGTGCTCTATCCACTGCGCCCCCTAGCTGCCCCCTACTGATTAGGTTTTAAAGAGTAGTTCAGCCACGTCCGGCTCTTCGTGACTCCATTTGGAATTTTCTCAGCAAAGATGCTGAAGTGGTTTGCCATTTCCTTCTGCAGCTCATTTTATAGATGAGGAAACTGAGGCAAACAGAGTGAAGTGACTTGCTTAGGGTCACACAGTGTCTGAAGCAGGATTTGAACTTGAGTCTTTCAGACCCCAACACTTTGGGCAGCCAGGGCTCCTTTCTGTTACCATGGTCAGCGTTTGTCTCCCTCTGCTTAAGGGACGGTACTTCCCAGTCCTAAGTGACTGTGTGGAGGGAGGCGGAGTACTTAGCCCCCTGCCCTGGTACCTGTGGAGCCCCAAAGGTTGGACCTAGGGATGGGAGCCCCGCAGCCAACACAGAGAGGGCCAAGGTTGCTGGTGACTCGGCTCCCCTCCCCTCCCAATGTGCTGGGAACGCTGCCCAGAGCAAGGACTAGGGGCCACTGAATGGTTTCTGGAGCCAGCCCCAAGAGACTCAAGCAGGTTTGTCTGAATAGCTCTCTCTGGGGCCAGGTTTGAGGGCTGCCCGGCCCCCTTTCTGGATTTGCCTTCCTTTCTTCTGGGTACAAACTCTTGCTCTGGAATAACTTTTCCCTTTTCCGGCATAAAAACAGCTCCCTTAATGATAGGGGACTAGTAGAGACATTTCCCTGCGTGGTTGGAGAGGCTCCTGGGGAAGGAGGGGAGGGAGCTGGCTCCCTTGGCCTTCCGCTGCTTTCCAGAGATGATGTCACTCTTGGCTCGGGCTTCTGGTTTTACTGGGAAGCCACACTGGGTTGGCCATTCTCTGGTTGTTACCTGTGGTTGGGGGAGGGGGCGCCACTCTGACTCAGAGGGAGGCTCCCAGATTGAGAGCATGAAGAGCCCATCCGGTCTCACCTCCTCATTTTACAGGTGAGGCAACTGAGTCAGCTTAGAGAGACAGTGACTTGCCGAGAGTCACATAGCTAGGTGGTGAGTGACGGGCAGATTTCGAAGCCAAGTCTTCTGGCTGCCCAGGAAGGAGTCCAGTTTTTAGTTTTAGCCCCAGAATGCTGAGCCTTGGGCCAGGCTTTTCCCTGAATGGGCTGCCAGCATGTGAGACTGTGTAAGGCTCAGACCGGCGATGTTTGCTAGGCACAGAACACCAGGGACTTAGAAAACTAGAGCAAGTTTGTTAGAAATGTATGTAAAATAAGGGTAAAGAGCCTTGAAGTGAGAGCCAACGAGACCCTTGCTATCTTGAAGCCTGATCTTGGGTTGCTTGGGGCCATTTCTTGCCTTGCTCTGACACCCCGGCTCAGCAAAGCAACTCCAGTTAGGCTACCAGGTCAGATGAGATCTAATCTCAAGAGGAGATACGGCTTCCGCTGGCAAGTCTGGGAGGTGTTAGAAGATCCACACTTGGGTAGCCGGAGGGCCAGCGGCTATGGTGAAATCTGGGATTTGGAACTGGAGGGAGGGATCTGCGCCCTCCCCCCCAGCCCAGGGGGAGGGGAGGGCAGGAAAAGGAGCTCCCCAAGGTCCCCAGGATTCAAACCCATGTCCTTGGAACCAATCGAGGGTTTTTTGTTTTTGTTTTCTACCGGGCTCACTCCCTTGAATGTCAGTCACAGAGATACAAAGTAAAAAAAAAAAAAGCGGTAGCTTGCCAGCCCTGGGGTGGTTATGTTCCCCTTTCTTCTCTCGCTCACAAGAAAATTCAAATCGGTCCAACAATCATTGATTTAATGCTGACTACGTGCCCAGCTGTCCTCCTGAAGCTTACACTCTCCCGAGGAAACAGCATATCCACAGACAAGCAAACCCAAAGCATGCACGGAATTTCAAGTAATTTCCGACAGGTGTTGACAGCGGGGGTGACTCTTGTGCTGTGCCCACCTTCCTGTTCTTCTCCTTCCTGCCTGGGTCTGGGGGCTGGGGATGAAGGGTATCCTTTGGGGCCATGCTCCCCGCCGTTTTCTACAGATGGATAGAAACCATGCATGAGCTGCTGTGGAAGCCAGGGAGGTGGGGGCAGGGGCTCCTTCCTGGGGTAAGACAGCCTGCTCTGCCATGGGGAGGCCTGCTGGACTGGCCTCTGGACCACTTGACCATTGAAAGGGAAAGTCTTGGTTTCTCTCCCCAATAATGATTTCCTGCTTCCTGTCTTAACTTTTCGTGGTCCATGGGGGGATCTTGGGGAAAGCTCTATAAACAGAGGCAGGGAACCTGGATCTCACGTGTGCTAGCTTCCTGGTCATGTCTGCTTGGGCCTTGTTCACAGGAGTCGGAGTTGGGCCTGGAATGGGGAGGTTGGAGGGCAGGACAGGTGCCTGACCGGCTCAAGCTGAGATTGAGCACAAAGGGGTGCTGGGCACGAGAGTCCTAGTTTACACTGAGCTGGCACTTGAGGCCAGCCGAGGGTAACCCAAGTGCCTGTCAGCTCTGCTGGGTTCCTGAGCCAGGCTAGATGGGGGTGGGAGTGGGGGGCAGGGTAGATGTGTTCTGTGGCTCAGTGTGATATCCCCCTCCTCATTCCAGCCCCTTCTTTCTTCCCCACTAACAAGACTACAAATGATTTACACTCCTTTCCTACCCTGGCATATAGTAGGGGATTAATAAATGTTTATGGATTGATTGACTGGAAGATGGAGGGCTGGGGCGGGGAGCCCCCTGGAGTTAGAGGGATAATGCAGACTGGCCGACAGGCCCTCACACAAAAATCTCTGCTGGCATGGGAAGGAGAGCAGACAGTGGCCTTACTGCCTTTGTCCAGAAAAGGAAACTGAGTGCCCAGGGTTACTCAGCTGGGAAAGAACGGGGTTGGGGTCTGCATATAAGCCTCTTGCCTCTAACATCACGTTGATGATGATGATAATTATGTTCTGTGACCTCCCACGTTTACAAAGCACTGGACGACCATTCTGAAGGGATGCTATTATTCTCCCCATCTTACAGATGGGAAAACTGAGGCTCAGATTAGGGAAGGGACTTTGGAGGCCCTGTGCTGCAGTCAAAGGGGTTTTGACTTTGGAATTAGAAGGCCTGGGTTCAAATCCTCTTACACACTTGACAAATGGTCACCTGGACTTTGCTTGAGGCCTGCCAAGGAGGGGGAAGCCCACCTAACTCTGTGCACCTGGAGGCTCTAGGCCTCAGTTTTCTCACCTGTAAAATGAGGGTATTTCTTTGAAGTCCTCCTCTGATCCTATGACTGGCCCAGGGTCACTCAGTGAGAGTCTGAGACGGGATTTGAACCTAGATCTTGATGGCTATAGGTCTAGACTGCTGCCCCTGGAGGAGGTTTCTGGAATCTGAGTACCTGTATGTGCCAGACACTGGGGCTGGGGGGAGGAGCCGAAGCCCCTGCTCTCCAGAGCTCATTCCACCCTCAGCCAACGTGGAAGGTAGCAGGACTGGGGTGTGAGGATGTGTCCCCGCCCTTCGAGGAAGGATGAGGTCTCCTGGCTGGGACAACCAGATGAGGTGGAGAGCAATGGGGAGGGGACAGAGAGAGCTAGAATCTCCCTGGAGGCAGGCCCAGCACCCACCCTGGGGGCCGCTCAAAGCTAGGATCAGGTGTATGGGGAGTGGAGAATGGGGAGGGACCCTCTGGACAACAGAGAGGTTCTGTGGATTTGGAGTTCAGGCCTGGGTTCGAATGCAGGCAAAATCGAGGCTCCTTCTCCCTCCGGGGGCCTCAGATGAAATGGAGAGCCCTGCCCAGGAAGTCTGGAGGCCCCATCCCCCCCACCAGTTTAAGGGCTGAGGGCAGCTTGACCATCTCTCCGCTGTTGACGCAGTCCAGCTGTGGCACATCTGCTTCTTCTTCCATTCCCGTCCCCTGCCCTGCTCAGACCTCTCTGTTAGGGCCTCACTGGCTGCCTAATTCTAGGTGATTGGCCCTTCCTCCACCCTGGGGGTGACTCACCCAGGTGTGGGCCCTGGGGAAGGAAGTGGGGCTGTGTGTGCTGGGAGAGATCTGGGGGAGATTCCCATCTTTAAATCCCCAGGTGCGGCTTTCCTGTGGAAACACGGAGGCTTCTGACTTCTGGAACCCTGACCCCAGTGAGAGCAGGGGTATGGCCGGCTGGTACAGTGGGAGGAGACTGGGTGTGACGTGAAGCAGATCCCTTCTGCTCCCTGGTTCTCGGGCTCCCCACCTGCCCAGCAAAGAGGTTGGCCTTTCCAGCCCCTGCATCCCCTGGCTCCGCATCCTTTACTGGGACGCTTGGCCTGCGTTTCTTCCAGAGCTCAGTCTAGAGTCCGTGGGGACAGGAGACCCTTCTTCAGGAAGTTTTCAGTTTGAGAGGAAGGAATTAAGGGGTTGAGGGTGAGGGCTCTGAGGAGGGTAGTCCCTGACCTGGGCCTGAAAGAAGGGAGCCTCCCTAGCATGGGACAATGAGTGAGCAAATTCAAGGTGGTGGGGAAGGGTAGGGCAGGACAAGGTCGGTGGTAGCCGAGGTCCACTTGGCCCAGGATGGAGGATGGGACTGGGATCTGGTCTCCACTGGCCCTGAGCCATGAGGGAAGCTGAAGGCAGGCTGCTAGGCCGATGCCCCAGGGACAAACAGGTCCTCCTGTTCAGTTCTGGGCTGGACTGGGCTGGTACACACCCCTGCCCGGCTCTGCCTGGCGGTGGGGGCTGCCTCCCAAACTTCTCTGAGACTTGCATGGCCGTCAGAGGCATGAGCAGGGATTGAATCCAGGCCCTGCCTCGATGACCTTGGCAAAGTCGCTTCCCTTTTCTGGGGCTCTGTTCTGTCCCATCCTGCCCCTCCCCGGGCCATCAAGGGGCCCGGGCTCAGGGGTCTCCAAGTCTCCGCCTCCTCCCATGCCCTGCCCCAGGAGCTCAGTAAATCTTTGTTGATTGAGTAATCGTTCAGTTCCTCGATTGGGCTCCAGTCTGTCCCCCAATTGCTGGCAGCCAAACCCCAGGCCCTCGACCCTTTGAGGGCAAAGGTGATGTGGCTCTGGGTTTGGGGCTGGTGAGGGTAAGAGATAAGGTCCATTGATTTAGGGGCTTTAGCCCAGGGCAGGATGAGATTTCCTAGAGATGCTCCTGGGGCTTGTTCTGGGCCAGCCTGCCCTGGGGGCTCTGCCCGTGGCTGTGGGCCACATTCCGGCCAGTGCAAGAGCCGATCCTAGCCTGTCTCTGTCACTCCCTGTGGGACCCGTGACATAAAATGATGAGGTCCCACTCGATGCCCCTGAGTTCTGGGTCACTCTCGTGGTTTGACGGGTACAGCTGACCCTGGATTCTGGGCCTTCAAACCCTCTCACTTTACAGAGGCCCAAGAGAACGGTGAACACCTGCCCAAGGCCCCATTGCAAATTAGCCACATTAATTCCTGAGGTTTTTGAGATGAAAAATGTAAATGGAGGAAGAGAGGGAATGTCCACAGTGACCCCGGTGGCCGTAGGTGCTCATCCTGCCTGCTGGAGGCTGACCTCACTGATGTCCCCCGACCCCCGCTGGCCTACGTGGCCCACCCCCCACTGGGCATGGGACCAGTCCTGGTCTGCAAGGTTATCAGGCAGTAGGGGAGGAGCCAGGGCTGCGGCTTACATCTTCTGCTCATGAGTGGGTCAGTGAGCCTTCCTCCTCCCACCCTCCTCCTCCTTTTCTCCTTCCTCTTCCTCCCCCCCTTCCTCCTCCTCTTCTTCCTTCTTCCCCTCCCCTCTACCCCTCCCCCTTTCTCCCTCCTCCTCCCCCTCCCTCTCCCTCCTCCCCTTCCTTTCCCCCTCCTCCTCTTCCTCTCCATCCATTTATTCCTTTCACAGGTATCTGGGCTCTGGCTCTGTAACTCGCCGCCTCCCCCACGCACAGCCATGGCCAGGGAGGAGGGAGAGACCCCATTTTACCGAACAGGAAACCAAGGCTCAGGGCCTTAATGCAGCCAGCCTTCCATCCCAGGCTGGTGAGAAGGCCCTGAAGGAAGGTCCGGGTTTGAATCCTGCCTCTACCATTTGGCTGGCCAGAGCCCTTCTCACTCTGTTTCCCCTAGTGTAGATGAGAGGCACGGACTGGATGATGTCTGAGAAAAGAGAGGGGTCAGTGGATGTTGCTGGCCATGGGCCTACTGGGAGGGAGTGGCCCCGGGTGCCGGGGCCCCTCCATCTATAAAGTAAGGGGACAGTGACAGCAGAGCCCCCGGCCTGGATTAGGATCTGGCTCTCCCCATTACCTCATGGGGGAGCTGGAAGAGCCCCTTCCCCTCTCCAGGCCTCAGTTTCCTCCCCTGTAAAATGGGGGCACTGGCCCCTTCAGCTCCCACTCTTTGGGTTGGACCTCATTTGTCCAGCAGAGTTTAGTGTGTGCCAGGCACTGGGGGGTGGGCATTCACGCCAAGACCCGGGGGGGGGCAGCGCTGAGTGGACGCGGGGCCGAGTCTTAGCCCATGCTTCTGGGGCTCTGGAGCTGGTGCCTAGAGCCAGCCCAGCCCCTCTTTGAGGCTGCTTTGGGGGCTGACGTCACCCTGAGTTTTCATTGTAGGGAGAGAACTCGCTCTAGGTGTGCCGGCGGTGACTAAGGGAGGGCCCCTCCCAGGACACAGGGCCTGGGGTGGGGGGGGGGGCTCCCACAGGGCCAGCCTGGGCCGAGACTTCGCCCAGCCTCTCTTTGGGGCAGCCAATGGCTCTCTAGCCCCATCCTCCAAGGAAGCTTGACTGGGGTGGGGTGGGGAGAGATGTGGCCCTCAGGTGCCCACAGGGCCCTAGGCTGGGTGCCGGGCACGATGCAGGTCCCTAGGCACTTGGGAAGTGTCCAGGGCTAAAGCTGAGCCGAGGTCCTGCCTCTGCTCTGTGCTGACGTCCAGATGGCAGCCCCATCTGCCAGCTGGCCTCAGGGAGGGAGGAGAGGGTGGAGGACAACACAGATATCCCAGGAGTGTTGGCTGTGGGGCCGCCTGGGTTCGAATCCTGATGGCTCTGGGTTAGCTGTGTAGCCTCCAGCCAGGCCCTACCCTGTCTAGGCCTCACTTTCCTCTTTTGTAAAATGTAGTCATTGGACTGAGAGACTGATCTGCCAGCTTTCTGCCTGTGCTATATAAACCCCTAGATGTGTGAACCCCTTGGGAGGATAGGTGGGGTCTCCAAAGGGGAGCTAGAGGGCCCAGTAGGAGCAAAGAGGGGTATATGCATGTACATGTGTGTACACATGTGTGCATGTGCACATGCATTCATGTGTATGTGTGTGTGTGTGCGCCCACATCACTGATGGCTTCAGGGGACAGCGGGTCTCCAGTGGGTCTACAGGCCAGGCCAGCCTGGTGCCAGCATGACGAAAGCCGGGTCTGCTGTTCTCTGTCTCCTGGGTCCTTGTCCCTCTCCAAGCGATGGAGCCAGACTGGAGCTTGGGTTGTTTGTAATTCCAGGCTCCAGAGCTGGAAATCATCATGAAGTGCTGTCTTTGCTAGACCTAGGAGGAAGCTGGGCCCACAGGGGAGAGGGGGCTCACCCAGCTCCCTTGGCCAGCTGTGAGCAGTGAGCAGCATGGTCATCCCGAGCCTTGGGGGGAGGCTGCAGCCGGTCTCTGTTTTCATGGGGCAGTGGGTGGAACTGGCACCTACCAACGTGGGCATTGAGTGAAGGGGCTTGGGAGGAGCCTGTGCCCTGGTGCCAACCCTGCTCTGTGGGCTCTGGCCGGTCTGAAGAGTGGTGTGTGTGTCCCCAGCACGAGCTGCCCCGAGGCCTTGCGGGGGCTCTGGCTCTGGGCACCACCGGGCAGGCTGAGGGTGGTGCTCCTGTTTGCTTTGCCCGCCTCTCCCCAGGGCTGGCTGCTGGTCATTCACTTTGCCCTGTTTTCTGCCAAGCCAGGTGGGCGGGCAGAGGCAAAGTCCAGCAGCCATGAGTGGGTGGGCAGGCAGGCTGGGCTGGTATGCCTAGGGGGTGCTGGGGACTGGGCCATCTCAGAGCCTCCAATGTGAGCTTCCTGAGGGCAGGGACCGTGGTTCTGCCCCCTCTTTGTATTCCCAAGGAACGTCTGACCCATAGTGAGAGCTTCACCACGCTTGTTGACTGACTGTCTGATGTCATGGCTGGTTGATGGGCGGGTGGGACAGGGCCGAGGAAGGGGCTCCAAACTTTCTGCATGTCAGAGCTAGGAGGGACTCAAGACACTTCTGGTGTACCTTGCTCATCTGAGATCTGAATCAAGGCCAGCTCTCATGGGGATCCCTCAGCTCCTCAGTGGCCGATCCCAGGATTCTCCTCCCATCTGGGGCCGTGACAATGCTCCACAGTGGGTCGGCTCTGCCCTGCCAGGCTTCCATCCGCCTGACATTCCCAGAGCTAGGGCCAGGCTGTCCTCGTGCCAGCTTGCCCCAGCCAGGAGCCCTCTAAGAATCCCAGGCTGAGTCAGAAGGGCTTTGGGGCCTGGCTGGTGTCCACCACCCCCCCGCTCCCAATTACCTGTGCCTTTTTATAGATGGGGCAAATGCCCTTTAGTGATGCTGAGAGGGGCATCAGAGACTCTGCTAGGAAATCCCTGGTCTTAGGAGCTGCGATCTTTTCAGTGAAGGCTGTTGCACATTGATGAAACATTCATCCTTGAAATAAGAGAAATGACCTATCCCCGGTCACCCGTGCCCAGTATGTATCCCAGCTCAGATGTCTTGCTTGAGGCGCCCACCTTCTCCACGAGCCAGGCTTTGCTGCTCTCTGAGGGGGGGCTGAGGACCTACCACAGGTCCCTCCTGCTTGCCCGGGACAGGGCAGACGTGCAGACTAGAGAGAGGGCAGTCTTGTGCTACACCTGGCTTTGGGCCACCAGGACTATGTGGTAGCTGAGTGAGCACAGCATGGGATTCTGTATTGGGAGGACTGGGTTCAGATCCTGCCTCTGGCTGACATCACCTTGGATGAGTGGCTTTACCTCTGAACGTTGCTTCCTTATCTGCAGAATAAGGCCATTGTGGGCAGAGAGGCTTGTAGGCCTGTGAGCCAGAGGGAAATGTGAGCAGATCCTTTCTGAGAACGAGCCTGGCCAGAGGAAGAACTTGGGGCCGTTCTAACTCTGGTCTCTGGGCCTGCAGACATGGCTGGTGACGTGGAGGGAGCCAAGGATGGCCTCCTCACTTGGCCTCAGTTTCCCCATCTGTAAAATAAGGGGGGAGGGATTGGGTTCACTGAACTTTCCAGCCAGGGCCCCCTTGAGCTCCAGGAAGGCTGCTTGGAGGCAGGGGCATTTCGCCTGGGTGTCCTCTGGGAAGAGGCGAGGACTGTGTCCTAGGAGTTCAGAGGGAGGCTGAAAATCCCAGTTCAGGTTTGAGAGCACCTCCCCCCAGCAACCTTATGAGGGAGACAAGGGGTCAGTGATCCCTGCTTCACACTGAGGCTCAGGCAAGCGTGCAGAGGCCTAGTGGGTGAGTGTCCACACCTGTGCTGTTTCCTGGGCCTGCCACCAGGTCGTGTTTCAGGCTCAAAATATCCTGTGGTCATTAAGAAACCGGGGGCAGGGCATCCCCGGAAATCTTGAGTGGCTCAGTCTGGGGTGGAAGGTGGTTTCAGGATGGCTGGTGGGTTGAGCCGGCTCTGCCCTGCTGCCTGGGAAGCCTTCCTTTGTTACAAAGGAAAAAACCAGGTAACCAACACTGAAGGCTACATGTCCCTGGTGTATGCAGCATTCCACACCCATAGTCCTCCGCCTCTCTGAAGAAAGGAGGGGAGTCATACTTGATTTTTTTTTAGAGTGGAAAACATTGCTAGTGCTTGAAAGTTCTCAGAGAGGCTGCTCCCCCTCCCCCAGCCTCCAGGGTGTCCCTGGAGGAGGACCTGGAGCAGTTTACAAAAGTCTGTCATGAACTCCTTTTACCTGAGGCCTAGAAGGTGGGCAGCTAGGTGGTGCTACAATGGATAGAGGCACGTTCATCTTCCTGAGTTCAAATCATCCTCTGCCACTTCCTAGCTGTGTGACCCTGGGCAAGTCACTTCACCTGGTTTGCCTCAGTTTCCTCATCTGTAAAATGGGCTGGAGAAAGTGAGACAGCCCTGCCCCCTGCCTCCTGCAAGCCTTTCCTGATCTCTGCCGCCTGGCTTCATGGAAGAGATCTAGACTGGAAGCCTAGCAGTATCTCTGCCAAAAGAACCCAAACAGGGTCTCAGAGAGTCAGCTGAACAGCAAAAGCAGTGTTCTTCATCTTGGGTGCGTCGCTCTCCCCAGGAGACAAGAGGAACCGGGCTCTGGGGTGTCTAGGAGGGCAGTCCGCCTCCCCTATTTCACAAAGGAGGAAGCTGATGGCTCCGCAGGAGGACAGCCTCGCCCAAGGGAGGAGAAGCAGGATTGGAGGCCTGAGGGCTGCCTGGCTTCCAGTCTAGATCTCTTCCATGAAGCCAGGCGGCAGAGATCAGGAAAGGCTTGCAGGAGGCAGGGGGCAGGGCTGTCTCACTTTCCCCTGCCCCAAGGATGGCCTGGGCGGGCTTGGGTGGAAGAGCAGGAGTCTGGGCTGGGCCAGTGTGCCCACCCACGCCCGGGTGAAAGGCAAGCCGAGGAACTGGTCCTCTGCCTTCTGGCCGCCGTTATCCTGGAGCCCGGCTCCCCATTGCCTGGTGCACGGGCAAGTCCTGGCTTGTGTTGGCTCTCTGCTTTCTCCATCTTCTGCTCTCCTCCCAAGGCTGGGTTCTCTCCCTGGGCCTGGGACCTGGCTGCTGGGAGCCTGTCTTCTCTGTGCTGCTGGGTGCGGGGAGCTTGGTGGACCCCCCCCTACCCGGGAGGGTCCTGAAGCTCTAGCTGGTCATTAACACCTCAGTATGAATTAGGCTCTCCGGGTTTTGTCTCCCCTCCCCTCCTTCCCCATGATAATTGCCGGGCAGGGCTGGGTGGGGGAGGTGGGTGGGAGAGCAGGCCTGGGCAGAATCAGGAACACTAGAGAGCCAGGTTCTGTACAGAATCCTCCTCTGGACCTCTGAGGGGGTCAGAGACCCCACCTCGCTTCAGCCCCTGGGAGGCCCAGGATGAGGCGGGCAGATTTCCTCCCCACCCATCCCCCAGCTGGATCTTGTCCACAGGTGGGAGAGGGTCAGGGCGGCGGGCCTCCCTTATTGTCATCCTCTGTCCAGAGGGGTGCAAGGGGCCAGAGAAGCCACAGGGGTGGCTATATGTCCCCGAACTCTCCAGTGAGATCCAGGGCTGGGGGAGGGGTCCCTGGCCCCTCCTGAGGTGGGTGTGGGAATGAGAGCTCCTGGGAGTTGGGGGGCTTGGCTTCATCTCGGGGCTGTTGGCATTGGTTGGCCCCTCAGCTCGCCCCCCTTGGAGCTTCTGCGTGGTAGGTGGGCTGGTGGGTTTCCTCTGGGCCGGCGGTTCCCTGGTGAGGGAGGGTCCCTCCTTTCACCAGTGCAGACCGGCTGCTGAGATTCGAACAGAATTGCCTAGAGGTTAAGTGACTTGCCCAGGGTCCCACAGCCAGTGCGTCAGAGGTAACGCTTGAACCCAGATCTCTGGAGGTTATTCTGCATCCCAGCCTGGCTCTCTCCATCTACCACGCCCCGATGGCATCTCTAAGTTCTGACTCCCTGTGATGGGATCTCCATTTTACAGACTGGGTCTGAAAGGCTGAAGTTCTGAGTCCTAGATGGGCCACTGTGCCCCAGCTCCTCCCTGGCTGTGCTGACAAGGAAGATGAAGTTTGAGCTCCTGTGACTAAGTCAGGGGCCGGGGAGAGGCTCCCCGGGGCTCCCTCCATGTTCCCCCAGCCCTAGCCAGGAAGCTGGGGGCTCCTTGGAAAGGGCTTATTTGTGGTTCTTGACTTTCCCATCTGTAGAAGGGGGGGGACTGGCAGCCTCAGAGGATCCCCCTGGATCTGACCTCCCCCAGCTCTGAAGGTGGGACTCATGGATATCCCTGTGTGTGTGTATGAGTGTAAGTGTGAGAGAGAGTATGAGTGTGAGTGTGTGTGTATGTGAGTGAGAGTGTGTGAGTGTGTGTGACTAAGAGAAAATGTGTGAGTGTGAGTGTGAGAGTGTGCGTGTGAGTGTGAGAGAGTGTATGTGTGCGTGTGTGAAAGTGTGTGTGTTGAGTATGTAAGAATGTGAGAGAGTGAGTGTGAGAAAGTGTGTGAGTGTGAAAGTATTTGTGTGTGTTGAGTGTGTGTGAGTGTGTATGTGTGTGTGAGAGAGTGTGTGTGAGAGAAAGTATATGTGTTGAGTGTGTGAGTGTGTGTGAGTGAGTGTGAGAGAATGTGTGTGTTGAATGTGTGAGAGAGTGTGTGTGAGAGAAAGTGTATGTGTGTGAGTGTGAGAGAAAGTATGTGTTTGTGTGTGTTGAGTATGTGGGTATGTGTGTGCGTGTGTGTTGTGTGTGTGTGTGTGTGTGAGAGAGAGAGAGAGAGAGAGAAGATTGAGGATTATTGCCTCCATTTACAGTGGAGGAAACAGAGGCATTTTGCCTGGGGTCTCACAGCTAGTGCGTTCCAAAGTTGAGAGGGCAGCCCCCCACACCCAGCATCTCAGGAGGAAAGATCTATGAAGGCAGAGCAAGCTTCCTGCCCCCCAGTCACCTTCATTCCTTACTCAGGACCCTAGAAGGTGCTCTCTCCCAGCCGGCTGGGAAAATGAGCTAAGTCAGCTGGGCAACGCTGGCTTGTTGGCAGGGGGCGTATGCCAAGGCGTGATCCAGGCCAGAGCCAGGCCTCTCCCTGCTCTCCTGGCGCCCCCCTTGCCCTAGGCAGCCAGAGCTCTGCCCTCCCCCTCATGTCCACACGGCCCTGGGCAGATGCATTTTGTTCCCAGTCGCCCCAGTCTCGCTCCCTTCAGAAAGGCCCTTCTGAGATGACTCAGGCTCGCTCCTCGGCTCCCCCGCTCTTTACGGCTGGGTCCCTGCCCCCTCTGCTTTGCCCTGTCTTTCTTTGCTGCAGCCGCACCCGGCCTGGGCACGCTATGGCTTGTCTTAGATTCTCGGTGGGAGGAAAGGAAGCTGATAAAAGATTGGGTCTGCCAGGACAGAAGATGGTGATGCCTGCTGGCCACTGGCAGGCGGGTGGGTGCAGGGATGGCTGGCTGGGCGGTGGCCCCTTCTGGAAGCTCCTGCCCCTCCTTGACAAAGCTTTGGGGTGGTGGGCCCCGAGTTCTCAGAGAGGGTCTCAATTGGTCCTCAGTGACTCTGAGAGGCCAGGGCATTGACCGACAGGGAAGGGTGGCCATTCTAGGGCTCAGATTTCTGGATCGCTGACCCCGATGGGCCTCCAGAGCTGGCCTGGCCAGCGCCCTGTGAGACTGCAGAAGGCAGCTCTGTTTTCTGGTTCATACCCCTTTCAGGGTGCAGCCCATCCTCTTGACAGTGGGGCATGCAGGACGAGGAGTCTGGAGGCCTGGGCCCTAGTCCTGGCTGTGTGACCCCGGGCAAACTCCATTCCCTGTCTGGGCCTTGACTTCCTCATCTTTAAACCAAAAGGAGAGGGGGCCCCAGCTCCCTCTCAGCTCTGCCCCCTCTGAATTCTGCTTGGGTTTGTCAGCCCCACCCCAGACTCGCTAAGGGTGTCTCTTTCCCTGGAGCCTCTGCTTCTCTCCTCACTAGTGTTAGGGTTGATTTGCAAGTAGGTCCTAGAGGGGAACACCTGGCTTGCCCCGCCCCCCGGATGTCCCCCCAGAACACCTGCAGAAAGCTGCCCAGGGCGCAGCTGGGGGAGGGCGAGCTGGGGCTGCTGACAGCCAGCTGTGGGAGGACACCCCGTGCTCACTCCATCAGGGAGTGTCGCAATGGTGTCCTCAGGGCTTGGCCTCAAAGGGCCACTTAGTGGGCATTCCTGCTTCAGGCAGGGCAGGGGCAGCCACGTTTCCCTGATAGGGAGAAGTATGCTCAGCAAGTCTCATGTGCGCTCGGGCCACACCATGTTCTTCCCGAAGGACAGTCGGAAAAGGAGAAAGAATGGGAAGGAAAAGGCTGCCTAGGAATGCAGTGGTCAGACGTGTGAAGAGAGTGCATAGCATGTAAGAACTTGGAGCTGGGAGGGCTCAGGGTGGCCCTCAAATTCAGCCCCCTATTTTAGGGAGGAAACTGAGGCCCTGAGAGTGGAGGAGACTTGCCTGAGGTTGCAGGGGTCTGAGACCTAAAGCCAAAGGTGCTTAGCACAGGGCTGGGTACACAGTGGTGCACAATGAATACTTGTTGGCTGTCAGGCCAGTTTGGATCGGGAGAATTCCAGGCTTGAACAGACTGAACTATTGTCAGGACCCTGGAGTACATTCAGGAACAGTGCAGCTCTGTCCTTATTCCAGATTCCTGTCGCCGCCGATGGGGGCTCTTCGCTTGTTTCATCCTTCCACAGCATAGAACTTAGGCATAGGGAAACATAGCCCAGAGTGGGCCATAGTGCCAGGAATGTCTTGTAAACTCTGACGTGGGAGTGTGAGTGATAATTAGGTCCATTTTAAAAGGCAAAGTTTTGCTAGAAGCTTCTGGCCAGGAAGAGGGGCTCAGAACGCACTTCCCATGATCCTTTAAGACCCTTGGTCTGTGCCTTCTCTCTTCCCCTCCTCCTACTGAATCCACCTTTGTAGCTACAAAAAGGTGAAGCCAAATCAGCCAGCAGAGTGACCCCCGAAGCCTGTGTGTGCAGCACTCTGCCCCTGTCCTCCCCCGCTCGCCTCTGAAAGTTGGGGAGCACGCTTCGGCTCTGTTCTAACAGTGGCCGTGGCTCAGAAGTCCTGCTCTTGGCTGCTTCTTGCAGGCTCTGAGAGTCTGGTAAAGTCGGGCCTCTTGGTTTACCTGCCCCTCCCCTGGTGATCGCTGCCCTTCTTTCCCATAGTGAGCAGTGGACCTTGGACTGCTCAGTTAGAAAAAGCCCTCTCCAAAGCTCAGCCTGCGTCTCTGGCCAGAACTGAAGCCTGACTCCTGAGAGCCAGCAGCTTTGGAGCCCCTGAGGCGCAGGGGCCGCCGAATGGGCCCTGTTTGAACTCAGAACCTCTCAGCCCAGATCAAGGGCCTTGCCCTCGCTGTTGCTCAGAATGCTCGCGTTCCAAGGTTCTTCAGAAAGATTTGGGGACAGGGAATGACAGCCGAGTGATGGAGGTTCCCTCTGGCTTTGGGTCCGAAGGGCGACGGGCAGGGCACGCACATTCGTGGCACCGCCTTCTTCGCTGAGATGGAGGGGGAGAGGAAGGAGCAGAGAGCTCCTGCCATCCCGGGCTTCTCCCTGGGGTCCACATGTGCCCTCTGTGCCTGGGGCTGGAGCTTTCCACTAGCACTCTCTGGGTGCCCCCTGGAATCCTCCCTCAGCAGGCCGTGAGCATGCCTGCGTGGGCACATGTGGTCCTGCTCTAGGGCTGGCTTCTTGGCTTCACCCCCTGGGTGACTGTGGCTAAGTGCCTTCCTTCCCCAGCTCATGCAATGACGTGCTTCCATCACAGCCTGCCAAGCAGGGCTGCTTGCTGTCCAGGCTCCTCTGCTTTGCAGACCCCACGTCTGGGCAGAGATGCTTGGGCTGGGGCTGCCAGCCGAGCTGGGTGACTTTAGGCAATCCCACCGCCCTCTCTGCCTCTGCTTCCTTCTTTGTAAACTGAGGCTTGTGGACAAGCACTGGGCTCTGGGTGTTCTCGCCATGCGGACGATCTGACAGTTAGTCCAAGGAGGTGAAACCAGCCGCCCCTGCTCATTCCATGGGGATGATCAGCCTAGACCTTGGGGATGCTACCCCTCACCCTGGCCTGGGCCCTGTTGCCAGCCCGGTGGAGAAAGGGTCAATTACAACATGTGCCCAGATGAATCCATCAAGGTGGGCCATGGCAGGGGCAAAGGGAAGGCAGAAGGCTCAAGGAACTTTTGGGGGGTGGGGGGTGTCAAGGAAGGCTGTCCTCTTGGGGAGGGGCCCTGAGCTGGGCCTGGAAGGAAAGTCAGCATCTCAGCAGCCAGTGACATGGCTGGTCAGTGGGGCCGTCTTCTCGGCCAAGGGCGCCAGCTGCCTGTGCCCGCTCTGCCCCCAGCTGCCAGGCGGACGGGTTTGGTGTAGCTGCTGCTCCCATGTGGGTCAATTCCCTGGCCTTGAGAGGGTTATGAAAGACTCTTGCCTAACCTGTTTGCTCTCCACAGGCAACTCATTCACCCCAGCCCTGCCCCTCCAGTGTCTTGACTCACCAGATGCATTTCTCAGATGACTTCCACCCACAAGAGCCAGGGGTCCCATTACGCCACCCATCCCTGCCTCCATGCTCAGTTAGGTTCCCACTCCCGGCTCCTTCCTGGGCTCCCCTCCTCCAGGAAGCCCTAGCCGGGGCGGGGTGGGGGGGGAGAAGGGCATCTGTTGGCTAGAGCAGGGACTCCTCCAGGGCAGGGATATTAGGCCATGGACTCCACCTGCCTCATTTTACAAAGAAGGAAACTGAGGCTGAGAATGGTCAAGTGACTTGTCCAAGGTCACACAGCTAGCAAGCGTCTGAGGCAGGATCTGAACCCAGGTCTTACTGACTCCAAGCCCAGCACTCTGTCCCCTCTAGCTAGCTTCTCTGACTCCCTCCATGGCGATGCCAATCACATGGCTTCATTGGGCATGTGTGAAGGATTGACCGCCAAGGAGCAGAGCTTGGGTGGGCTCAGGGGGTGGGTTTCTGCTTGTCCTCATGCAGCCCCTCACTGCCAGACTCTCCCAGAGGCATCCCCATGACCCCATAGGTTCCTCCCTCAGAAACAGTCAATGGCTCCCCATTGCCCAGCAGATCAAGCTTAGGCTCAGGGCTACTTTCCAAAGCCTTTCGCCACCCTGCCCTAGCTCATGGTGCTCACCTTCCCTTCCTCCGTTGTCCATTTACACTAGATTCGATGACTTCCCTTCTCAGGGTCTGTGCTTTCTTCTCCGGCCCATCTTTGGAAGGTCCCCTCTGTCAGGACTCTGGCATTTATCAGATGCCTCTCATGGGCCAGTGCTGGGGGAGATGTTTGTTTCTGGCCTCCCTGACCCCTGGGGGTCCCAGTACATCCTGGAGGCTCCGAGAAGCCGAGGGGGTCAGCCCTGCCAGGACTGACCAGTGCTCTCTGCAGTGGCCAAAGGCTGCCTTGGAGAGTCGGGACGCTGCTCGGTCCAGCTGACAAACGCCGGCAGAGTCAGCAGCCTGGAGTCTAATCTGGCCTCTGCTGTGTGGTCCTGGACTGGTCACTGACCCTCTCTCAGGGGTGGTTAATTGTGCTCTTCCCACCTCTTCCCCTTAGAATCCCAGTGACCTTGGGCAAGTCACCCAGTTGGGTGGGGTTCATCTTCTTCTGCCTAAAGAATCCCCCTGCCCATCTCTTCCTCCTTGAGCAAGTCTTTTCTCTCTGAGCCTCAGTTTTCCCTTCTGTAAAATGAAGATCCTGGGCTCACGATTTTAGAAAGCGCCTCCCACCTCCATCATGCTCTTGGTTAAGCAGAGCATGGCACCAACTTTGGCTCGGCCTGGGGTCCCAAGGCCTCTCCCTGTCCTTTCCAGCCTTCAGGGCCTAGCTCTAGCTTGTCTGAGCCATCCGACCTTCCCTGCCCCGCCCCCCACATTTGACAGTAGGAAGCTCAGGCCTCTGCAGGGAAGAGATGTGGCTGAGCCAGGGTCAGAGCCCGGGCCATGCTCCTGGGTACCAGCCTCTGCCTCTCCCTGCCTGTGGGAGATGCCCAGCAGGGAACTGGGTGCCCTGTCCTGACACACTGCGCTGGGGAACAGAATGCCAGAGAAGAGGCCGGCCCCAGCTCCCAGGGAGCTCTCCCTGACCTACTTATGGCCTGGCCCATCTGATCTGGGCTCCCAACTCCAAGCCCTAGCAGGCTTCTCTTTCCCAGCCCCACCTCAGCCTACAGCTCCCAGCCTGGGCTGCCAAGGGCCCCTCTCTGGGAATCTGTGCCAGGCCGGCCCCAGCTCTGACCCTCCCAGAGTGGGAATACCAGAGCCGAAGGAGGGGGTTCCAGCAGGGTCTCCGCCAGCCTCCCCGAGGGGTCTGGGCTGTAGCAGAAAGGCCCCTCGTGGGGATTCTGACTGCTGCTGACTTCCATCTACCTCAGCAAGGCAGTTTGCTCTGAGAGGGTTTGGCTAGGTGGCCTCCAGACCCCCTTCCAGAGCCAAGTCTCTGGCCTCGTGCTCTCTTGAGACCTCCTCTTCTGTAAAGCAATGGGAGCAAAGAGTTTGAGGTGGGGAAGAAAACGAAGGGGAAAGGACTTGTCCAGGGTCACTCAGCTTGAAGGGCAGAGCTGGGATTTGGCAGCCTCACTTCATTGTGGTTCCCATGTGGCTTTTCCTGGCCCTCGGCCTTCTTGGGGGAAGGGGGGAGGTTGGGTTGGGCTCCCCCCATCCCAGGGCAGGGGGGCCCCCAGGAAGCTGACCTGGGAATGGCCTGGTTGGGACTCCCAGACCCTGGACCCCCATTCTGCCTCTGGCTGGCAAGAGGCCTGGTAGGAGGGTCATGAGTGCTCTGGCCATCAAAGGACCCGGATTCAAATCCCAGCTGTGCCTGGGTGAGCCCTGGGAAGGCTAAGCCTCATTTGCCTAATCTTTAAAATGGATGGGTTGAACTGGATGGCCTCTGGGGACTCTCCCAGCTCTATGGGGGGGGGTCTTGGCTCGGACTGAGGGAGAAGCCTATGGCTGATGTTTGTAGCCGCTGAAATCCAGTGGTAGCAATGGGCAAACAGGAGGAAGAGCCAGATTCTGTGTCTCTGGCACCTTCAGGGTCTGAAGCGCTTTCACCCAGAGCCCTGGGGTAGTCAGTGTTCAGACTCATACCCATTTTGCAGATGAGAAAACTGAGGTACTGAGGATAAGGGAGGTCCAGCTCGGCTCTGCTCAGTCACCAGCCTGGTGGAAGGGGTGTGGCTAATGTTCCTTCAGCTCACCTCGTTGGGGGTGGTTTTCCTCTTCCTTGACTGGGGGTGTCCTTGGTAAGGAGCCCCCGGCTTGGCTCTCACAGGCTTTAGTTATTGGGTGTGGCCAAGCGGCCCAGAGCCCTCCCCTCCGGGGCTTGTGGGTCCTGGTAGGATGGAACCCCGGGGCTCCCCGGGCTGCTCTCTCCTGGGCCAGCAGAGGAAGCCAAGGCGTGTTCAGAGGGGCTGATGGGACTCCACGTTGGGGAGGAGGCCCCACGCCCGGGACCTCTTTTCTCATCCCCTTGGGAGTGGGTTTTTATGGGTCATGGCTATCTGTTCTGTGAGAGCAGCCCCAAGCTATGGTGCTGAAGGTGCTGGCCAGGGCCTGGGTCTGAGGAGGCCCCAAGTGCCCCCAGCAGCCCCAGGGGCTGGGCTTGAGGGAGAGGCAGTTCAGCCTCTGGGGCCTGGGGGCTCCTCCTCAGCCTTTGCCCATGTCTCTGGCCCCCTCCCCCTGGGGCTGCCTGGGAGGAGGGGGCTTTGACCGGGGCAGCATAACTTCCCAACTTACATCCCCTTCTCTGAAATCTTTTTACAGCAGATCATGGGGACAAACACCCCTCCAGAGGATCTTGACGGGTCTGGTGATGATGACGATGCCTTCTCCGGCTCTGGGGCGGGTGAGTTTCTCATTGCCCCAGGAGCCGGTACATCTCTCCTCGCCCCCCTTCCAAAGTTGGGGTGTCTGACGTCCTCCCTTAGTCACAGGCTCACCAAGGGTCCTTGTAGGGGGCTTCTCATTCCAGATCCAGAGAGTGGGAAGGGGCTAGTCTTAGGTAGCAAAGCCGGAAGCCCAGAGCCTCTGAGCTCCATAGACTGTGAGACCCACCAGAGAAGATCCCAGAGTGAGGCCATCTCCTGTCCTTTAGACAGGGAGGCCAGGGAGGGGTGGGCATCTGCTGTGGGCCAGGCTGGGGGTGTCTGTGAGCAGGGAGGCATGGCCCGGCTTGTCCTCCAGAAGCTTACACTCTGGAGAGGCTGTGTGGACCGAGGAAACATAATCGGCAGCAGAAAGACAGCGTGCATGTCCTGGGAGGGCCCTTTGAACAGGGAGCGGGCGATGTCAGAGTTAGGAGGGCGTTTGGAACCCAGAAGCCAGAATGGCAGCCAGGTCTGGGGCTGCAGACTTTCACTAAGTAAGATGCACTTTTCTCATGCTCATTCCTCTCCAACAACTGGCTGGGCTGCCTTTGGAAGGTAGTGAGCTCCCCCTCGTTCAGGTCTGCATCCAAAGACCCACGCCCTGCCCCCATGCTGCTTGTGGTCCATCAGCAATAATAATGACAACAACAATAATAATAATTATTATTCCTGACAACACCTCCTGTTTCTAGAGCATTGGGAGACTCACAAAGCATTTTCGGGGCCACAACTTGGGGGTGGGTAGTTTGAGGATTGTTCTTCCTGTTGTACAGAGGAAGAAAGAGAGTCTCAGAAGAGGGAAATGGCGTGGCCAGAGTTCCACGGCTAGGAAGTGCCTGGACCCAGACTGGAACCCTGCTTTCCACTGAGGGCTTGGCTGAACCTTTTTTAAAGCCATTTGCACTGACGTATTTGTTTGTTTGTTTTTTGGCTAGGCAATGGGGTTAAGTGACTTGCCCAGGGTCACACAGCTAGCGAGCGTTAGGTGTCCGCAGCGGGATTTGAACTCAGGTCTTCCTGACTCCAGGGCCGGTGCTCTATCCACTGCCCCACCTAGCTGCCCCTACACTGACTTATTTGAAGGCCCTTTTCTGTAGGGTATTAGGGTTTGCCAACCTTTCCCCCCTCTTATTCGGGCAGGCATTTTATCCCCCGCGGCCTGGGAGTGACTTTCCCCCAGGTTGTCTTTTCCGAGTCAGCCGGGCCATGCGCAGCCGCAGCCACGCACCCGCTGCCTGCTCTGGCTTACTTACCGGGGCTGCGGCGTAGTGCTCTGTCCCTTCCGCGTCATACTTGCGCTGGCGGCTGACTGGCCCCTTGTTCTGCAGGGGCCTCTCTGGAGACGCCGCTGTTGGACCTGCGCCTCCTGTCCAGGAAGACGGCTGTGCTCACCACCACCTTGACGGCTGCTCCGGCCGAGCCCACGCACGCCAGCCCAGGGCAAGCATCCGCAGTCGAACGAGAAGCCTCGGGAGAGGGATCAGCGGGCCTGCCTGGAAGGGGGCCTGAGGCAGAGTCTGCCCCCAGCCACGAGCCCACCCACTCATCTCCTGCAGTGACGCTTCCTTCCACCGCCCACCGTCCTTTGACGGTAGGAGCCACCACGGCCTCAGATCCCAGCGTGGTGGAACCAAGGGTGTCTACACCCGAGCCCCCGAGCTCTGGAGGTGAAGGCCCCTTGGCCAGTGGCGCTCCAGAAAGTGACGGCCAGCCGGACAGAGGCTCAACTCAGCATCTAGGAGAGGAGAGCTCAGGAAGCGGGGCAAGTATTCCCGCCGTGGCCACGGGGTAGGGGGACATTAGGGGTCTGAGCACCCCGGAGACAGTGCGGAAGCGAAGAAGGGCCCTCCAGCTCCTTCCAGGCACTGAGTGAGACACTGAGGTCCTGGCCAGGCAGCGATTGCCCAGGGATCTCCCAGGCATGGGGGGCCCTGACCCCGAAAGCCACCCCAGCTCCTTGCTGTGTGCTCTGCCCTCCCTTAGGACAGAACGGAGGCCTGCAGGGGTGGGGAAGTTTGCACGCAGGCACAGCCTCTCCCCCAGTCTTCTGGTCCTCCTCTTACCCCCTTCTTGAGCCCCAGACCGGCAGGAGAGAATTAGGTGGGTGCTGGGACAAGCTTCTGAATGATCCGACTTTGTCCAGAGGGAATGGCAGTCCCAGAAGGCCCTCGCTGGAGGGCTCTGTGTAGCAGCTGCAACCGCTAGAGAGGCTCTTGTCTCGAGCTGAGGTTGGACTCCTGGCCTCTGAGGGCCCTTCCAGTGAGGAGGGAGCTCTTCAATGGGAGCCTCCTGGGAGAGGTTGCCTGTGCGGCCACACCTAGAGGATGAGGCAGCAGACAGGAGGAGTCAGAGCCTCAGATTTGGGTGGGCTTTCAGCTTCACATCTGCTGAAGGAAGGTGACAGGTGGGAAGGACCAGTAGGAATGGGTGAAGAGGTGAGTGCTCTCAGGAGGGAGGCACAGCCTGAACAAAAGCCTGGTGGTGGGAAAAGCGGATCACGGACAGGAAGAAGGCAGAGCTCCCTCCTTGAATGAGGTTCTTGGCTCTGCCCTCCAACCAGAGGGGTAGAGGGCTGATGAGGTGGGGAGCCCAGGGGAGTGGCATCCTGCGAAGTGATGAGGGTTTCCCAGTAATGGGACCAGGGTGCGCAGTCAGAGTAGAAACCCCCCCCCCCGTCGGAGGCTGCCACAGTCCTGGCAGAGGCTCACACAAGAGCTGACCCTGCTTTGTGTCCCTTCCCTCAGAGCGATGACTTCACCTTCGCCCCCTCTGGAGAGAAGCCTGCCTCCCCCCTGGAGAGGAACAAACCTGACCAGGAAGTGATCGAGGGTGAAGCCACAGGAGCCTCCCAGGGCATCCTGGACCGGAAGGAGGTTTTAGGAGGTGCCTTTCAGTCTTTTATGAAGTGCCTACTGTGTGCACTGGGGTGGGGGTGCGGATGGAGCAGGGGAGGCTGGGAGTCGAGCTCCCTGGGGGTGGCCTGTGGAGGCCCAATCACAAGACAGCCCTGAATGAAGCAGGGGGCAGATCTGAGGCATCATCTGTTTGGGCGGGGCTTGAGTTTCCCACCTCCAAGTCTTTGTTCATGCTGTTTCTCCTGCCTGGGGGTCCTTCTCCCCTTCAAAGCCAAAGAAAGCTTTCAGTAGGGTTGTCCTCCAAATCTCCGTCTTGTTTGGGATGAAGATTGGTAGACTTGCTCAGTTTGTAGCATCCCCTGGAACACTTCTAGGGGTCTGGCCATGGTGGGGGAAGGGGAGTGACTTCCCGAGACCTGCTCCAGGGCCGTTCAGACTTCCGTTGGGCACAGGGAAGTCCTAAGCCCTGGTGCCAATGGCGGCAAGATGCCGGCTTGCTCCTGACATCAACCAGACAGCTGGAAGTGGGGTGGGGGCCGCAGGGGATGAGAGCTGGGTGAGAAGGGTCAGCCCATTTTACAGATTGGGAGCGGTGGGAATAGAGTAAGTGGGAAGCCCCAGAGCCGGCTATCGGCCCCAGCGTTCAGCCTGCTTGGGTTTCTGAACTGTTCGGGAGGGCTTGTCCTCTGGTGAGGGCCAGCCAGAATCTGGTGGTGATTTCTAGTGTTCTGTTTTGTTCTTTCTCAAAGGGCTAACCGTGCGTGTGTGTGTGTGTGTGTGTGTGTGCGCTCGCTTGCGCTCACGGGTGCCTCTTCCTGCTCCCCCAGGGGTCATTGCTGGAGGCCTCGTGGGCCTGCTCTTTGCCGTCTTCCTGGTTGGATTCATGCTCTACCGGATGAAGAAGAAGGATGAAGGCAGCTACTCCCTGGAGGAGCCAAAGCAGGCCAACGGTGCCTACCAGAAGCCTCAGCGGCAGGAAGAGTTCTACGCCTGAAGGCCCAGCCACCGGTCCTGGAGAGTGGCGGGTGTTTCTCCCCTTCCCTGGCTGCCTTGCCCCCTCGCACACAGACCCCAAACCATCTCTTCCACTCAGGACTTGGAGCCTGGAGTCTCTCCCCACACCTGGCTCTCTCTCCAGCTTTGGCTCTGGCCTGGTCCACTCTGGCCCCGAGCTCTTCAGAGGCTGGAGTACAGCCTCAGTTGCTTCTGGCTGGGTCTCTGATTGCCACCTTGGGCTGGGGTGGGGTGGGGGGCAGGAGGGAAGACTTACATGTGACCTTTCAAAAAGAATGAGACTTTACTCCCTGGTCCTTCCAACCTTGGCCTTGCCAGTTGGCCCCCCTCCCCTCCCTCCAGCCCCTTTCCCTTGCTCTGCCCCCCTCAGCATACCCCTCGCTCTGGCCCCCCTCCCCTTCCTCCAGTCCCTCTCCCCTCCATCCAGTGCCCCTCCCCTTCCTCCAGCCCCCTTCCCCTTCCTCCGGCCCCCTCCCCTCACTCTTCCCCCCCCAGCATACCCCTTGCTCTGGACCCCCTCTCCTCCTTCCAGCCCCCTCCCCTTGCTCTGCCCCCCTCAGCATACCCCTCACTCCGGCCCCCTCCCCTCTCTCCAGCCCCTCTCCCTTCCATCCAACGCCCCTCCCCTTCCTCTGGCCCACCTCCCTCTGGCCCCTCCCCTTGCTTTTCCCCCCACCCAGCACACCCCTCTCTCAGAGGGTCCTCAGTTGGCTAAGGCTGTGGTCAGCAGCTGGTGGTGTTCCACCTTCTGGTTGGCACCAGCGGGTGCCCCTGTGAATGAGCGGCCTCAGCAGCCCCTGCCAGCTCCGAGGAGGGAAGAGGTTCGAACAGCCCAATTTTCCCTTTGTGCCGTGGGCTGGTCTCCCCCAGAAGCCTAGTGACTCTTTTGCACATTCCTCTCACCTCTTGGCCCACGTATAATTGACTGGGCTTTGTTACTTTGGACATAAGTTAACTTCTCCCCCACCGATCCCGTCTGAAGTCCGCAGGGCCCCAGGGGTCAAGGGGACGAGGCTTGATTCGTTTTCCCTAAAAGGTACCGACATTTGAAGCCAAAGCGCAGTTTCCGTTGGTGGTGTCTGCCCCTTTGCTTCGTTAACAACAGGGTATGAATGATCTGGGACTCGTTCCAGGGAGTGACAATAGCTCAGCCCTGGTCCGAGCTCTGCCACCTTCTCCCACCCCCTCCCCCGACCTACGGTACCAAAACAAGGGCACTTAGCCTGTCTCGAGAGCCTCGCACGCTGCCTGTGCTTGGGCTGGGGGATCGGGGCTCACCCATCCCTGGGCCTCCAGCCCCCTTCGCTGGAGGCCACACGGGCGGTACACTTCTCCTTTGGAATTGGGCAGGTGTGGTGGCGGCTGACCTCTGGCTGGCCTCCATCCCTCAGGCCTGGTCAGAGACGGGAATCTTCCTTCCCCTGAGTGGCGGTCGTCTCTGGCTTTCGGCAAAGCTGTACTGAATCCAATGGGTTTTTCCGTGTACAGTAGATTTTCATAATGTAATAAACTTTTAATATAAAGTAATGGGAGCTCCCGCCTCTGACTCTCTCTACTCTGGCTGGGGATGGCGGGTGGGCTTTGGGGTCTGAGCAGGCCCGGCTGGCCTCGCTTTGCTCCCAGCATTCCATGCTGCATCGGAGAGGGGAGATGATGGGGAACCGTGGAAGGTTTCCTAAGGAGCGATCTCTTTCTTGAGCTGATGAGCTGATGGGACTGGAGACCACAGATTTCACATGGGAAACGAGGTCTGCAGCCTCTTGTCTGGGCCCCCAGTGCAGGAGGCATTAGTGATGGGGTCTGAAGCTTGGGTCTCTGACTTCAGAGTTGGGGCTCCCCCACCTCGTTCTCTACCAGTAAGACACCAATTCAAAGGCACAAACAGTGTCCTAGGCCATCCAATTCTTCCCAGAGCCCTGAAGTCACACAGGTGCATGGCCTTTACGCTGGAGGGAGAGCCCTGAGGAGGGTCCTCGGTTGGCCTAGTTGTCACCTTGGCAGGTTGGAAGAGCCTGGCCCGCAGAGGGATGAAGGATGGAGCAGGAGAGGGCAGAGAGGAGAAGGTTAAGGAGGAGCAGCAGCTGTGGCAGACACGGAAACCTTCCTCCTGAGGCACTAGGGAGCCTTTCAAGATGCTAGGGTAGAGATGTTCAGGGCCTCCATCTCCCATCAGCCAGACCTGTCCCCCATGCCCAGGCCCCCATTTATATTCCTGTAGAGGGACATGGCCTGGGGCAGCCTTTGAGATGCCTGCCGGGGCGGTTCTGGGGGACCCTGTCTGCAGGGAGCAGGACCATCCTGGTCAGGGAGCTGGATGGGCAGACAAATGGCTACAGAAAGATGGAGGAATAGAGGAGGGTGGTGGGGTAGGGTTCCAGCAGGGGCGGTTAGGCAGTGTGTAGCACCCACCCACCCACCTCCTACAGCAGACCCCAGCCCCCGCTGTGGTGACTCCCATCTCGGCAGGCTGCCCCAGCCACACCCCACCCAGCTCCCTCCTGGCCCAGCACCGAGTCCACTCCACTGGCTGCCCCTTCCAGGAAGGCTGGAATAATACTTGTTCAGCTTCTTGGCACCTGGGAGGAGGAAGGGAAAGTAGCTGAGAGATGGCAGGAGGGGCTGTGGGACCCACCCGACTTCCACCATCCACAGGCTGGGGAGACACATCCTTTCTTTGTTTTTTCACTTAGTGTTTCCTCTGTAGACACATCTTTACGAATTTAAGTGTTTTTTTGTTTTTAATTATGTCCAGCTTTGCGGGCTTTTAGGTTTACATCAGTTGTGTTTCCTAATGCATCTCTCCCTCCAGCCATCCTTTGTAATAAAGCATGAAAAAGAGAGGAGGAGAGAAAGGCAAACGTGGTACATCCCCCTCTCTGGGGGATTTCCCCATTTTCACTTGCACTGCTGGGGTGGGTTCCCAGGAGGTGCCCACTCTCAGTGGTCCCAGGGATAAGTCTGGATCCATACAGCTAACACTTTCACTCATGAACCCCTGCTGGTGTTTCCTATTATCAGTTAGCTAGTGGCTTAATTAGCTCTTAGCAAATGTATTTAATCAAATGGCATAACAAGAACAGTAGTATCCTCCCTTTGGGGAAGATCCCCATGGCTAGACACCCCTCACCCATGGACCACTGCCCTTCCCTCTGGGGAGCTGGTACACTCGATGTCCAGGGTGCAAGCTTTTGGGCCCTTCCCTTGGGGAGGCGAACTGCTCTGAAGTTTTCTGGTGAATGCAGCCCTCGCTAAGACCCAGTCATTCGCCAGCAGGCAGCCTCAGAGCCCTTCATAGTTCTGGCTTCAAACCATCCTGGATTTGTCTGTTTCCAGAGCAGGAATCCAAGCTGTCAGAGCTGGCAGGGGTCTCAGGGACCCAAACCTTTCATTTTGGGGATGGAGAAACTGAAGCCCAGAGAGGGGAGGGAGAAAATTGTTCAAGGTCATGCAGGTGGTGCAGAGGAGAGCTGGGACCTTAGCTCAGGTGTCCTGACCCCAAATGTGGTGCTCTTTCCCCAGGACTGTACTTCTGCCTCTCCTAGCCTTGGCCAGGGTTCACACAACCCCTGGGGAGCTGAGCTTGCACTAGTAATGTTTAGCCTGGTGCCGGGGCACAAACAACTTCCTCCTTTATCTCCGGTAGGGTACCCTGGTACACCAAGGCCCAAAGGGGAGTGGATGCAGGAGAGTGTAGAGGGGCGTGGCCAGCTCCGGGAGGGGAGAACTTAGCTCCTGGGGGCTGCCTCCTGGGGTAGCTCATTGGGGGTAGCTTCCTGCGATGGGGAGAGTCCCCCTGAGGCCAGGAGACCTGCCTCTGAAGCATCCTGCCTTTGTGACCCTGGCAACTCCCTCTCCAAAGCCGTTTTGGAGGAGTCACCATGTTTGCAATGATCGTCTGGACAGACACAAATGTTAGCTAGGGAGATGCCAAGCTCAGTTGTTTCTAAGTTGTTCAAAGTGCGGCTATCCTCAGGCTTCATGGGGATGGATGGGACATGGCATGAGGGCCGGAGGAACAGGGAGACGGAACCAGAGCAGCCAACATCCCCTCACTGGAGTCAGCACCCTACCAGGCAGGGAGCCCTCAAATCTATCGACCTTTATTGGAGCCTTGGGGGTGTGGGGCCCTCTGCTGGCCTTGGAGCCATGGAGATCCATACGACATGGGAGGTGTCCTCAAGGAGCATAGCTTCTCACGGGGGTTCAGAGCGCTGGGAAGGGAGTCAGAAGCCCTGGGATCAGATCCCGGCTCTGCTACCAAGTCACTGGGTGAATGGGCAGATCCCTTCTTCCCATGCGTCTCATTTTCCTTATCTGACCAATGAATGGAGTGGGCTAGATTATCTCTAGGTCCCTCCCATCTCTGACATTTAATTATTTATTTTTCATTTTGAAATAATATTTTATTTTTTTCCCATTACACTTAGAGACAATCTTTCACATTCATTTTTATAAGATTTTAAGTTCCAAATTCTCTTCTTCCCCTCCCCCTCCCTAAGATGGTAAGCAATTTGAAATAGGTTCTTTATGTGCAATCATACAAAGCATATTTCCATATTAGTCATGCTGTGAAGGAAGAAACAGAACAAAAGAAAAAAAGATGAAAAAATTAAAAAGTGAGAAGCATCTGCTTCGATCTGCATTCAGACTCCATCAGTTCATTCTCTGGATGTGGAGAACATTTTCCATCATGAGTATCCTGGAATTTTGACATTCTCTTCTAAGACATCCCCCATCCCCCTACTACAGCCTCCTATAGCTCTGACATTACATGTTCTGTGGTACAAGTGTGGGGATCCCCACCCCTCCAAATTGCACAGGGCGTGCCCCAGAAGAGCTACCTCAGGTTCAAGTGACGTGTGCATTCAAAACAATAGCTTACAAGCCCCACCAGTGGGTTTGCTTCTAATAGTCAGTGCAAGGTCATAATTAGTTCATAGCAAAGGCATTTAATGAGATAACATAGCAAGAAAAGTGGTGTTAGAGCATCCCCTCCCTAATTCTGGGGTGTCTTTTTTCACAACTAAGCCCATTCTGAATAGGAAGAGTGGACACATGTGGGAAACCACACATTTAAGTGACATTCATATACACAGCATCCATACGCAAGGGTGCTGGTGGGCATAGGGCCTGTGTTCTTGTACTTACATAGGCTTTCTTGTCAGGATCCTTCCCAATGCCTGCAGGTTTCTGGCTGGTTCTTTGTGCAGTCCTGGCCCAGATGTAGTCACTTCCTGTGGTTTCCCTTGGGATTTCTTGATCATTATTCAATCTGGTACCTTTCTAAATCTTTATTGGAGGGTGTGTGGAAGATCTGAGCTCCTCTATGACTTTTCCTTCTTTCTCCCTCCTCTCCTTCTTTCTTCTTTTTCCTTCCTTCCTTCCTTCCCCCCTCCCTCCCTCCCCCTCTTCCTCCCTCCCTCCTTCCCTCCTTCCTTCCCTCCTTCCTTCCTTCCTTCCTTCCTTCCTTCCCTCCTTCCTTCCCTCCTTCCTCCCTCCCTCCCTCCCTTCCTTCCTTCCCTCTTTCCTTCCCTCCTTCCCTCCTTCCCTCCTTCCTTCCTTCCTTCCTTCCTTCCTTCCTTCCTTCCTTCCTTCCTTCCTCCATTCCTTCCTCCCTCCCTCCCTCTCTCCCTTCCTTCCTCCCTCCCTTCCTTCCTCCCTTCCTTTTTTCCTTCCTTCCTTCCCTGCTTCCATCCTTCCTTCCTTTCTTAAAATCTAGACCTGTGATTTTTTTCCACATAGGGCATTCCACATTGTGAGGAAACTCCTTCCAATACAGTGGTGAGCTCAACAAATTGAATTGCCCAAGGTATTGACTAAGAGGGGCAGTGACTTAGGCTCCTGGCCACACAGTGCCTGAGGCGCAGCTGGAACTTAGCCTGTCTAGCACACAACAGACACCTAATGAGAGGTTTGGTGATTGATTGATGAAGGGACTTGCTTGGGTTACTATCTCCCAGCCAGTCTGTGACGGACATAGGACAATGACTGGGATCCCCCGACTCAGAGATTAGCTCTCTCTCCCCAGCACAGCCTCTCCTTCTTACCACATAACAGTAATTAATTCAAGGCCTTAATGGGCTGTACTTTACCCAGCAGTACCCAGGGGTTGGGTGAATGGCTTGTTTCCAGCTGAAAATATTAGTGTGTGAAAGGCTGCCTGATCTTAACAGCACAGTTTTTGTTCCCACAACGACTAGCTAATTTTAATGACCCTGATCCATTCATTAAAGCTGGTTTGTCAGGCTTCATAGCCTCCCGAATTTTGTGCTGTTTGTAGATTTGTGAGAGCCTCTTCCCTCATCGGGATTCACCAAGTCAAACCAATTCTGGAGTTGGTTGTGGGTTAAGTATCTACTATGTGTCAGTCCCTTGGCTCAAACCCTGGTGAGACAAATGTGACTGGAGTGGAATGGGCCAGTCCTACCTAATACATGGTGTGGGCTCTTTGGGAATGAGGAAGTCGTCTTTCCCCTTTCTGGACCCAGATCAGAAAGAGACAAGGCCTCTGTGGGTCCTTAGGGGCAGCCTCAGAATCCCCAAAGCACCCACTGAGCACGCACAGGTGGTTGGCTAGAAGCAGGCACGTACCCTGTTCAATCCAACATGAAAAAGACACAGCTTTGTGCTCTCCAGGGCTTCCAACCTACTGGAGAGATATAACCAGCTTGTAGATGAGACTGCACGGGTAAAATAAGAGGTACTGTGAAGGAAAGATTGAAACAGAACACTGGGTGTCCTTGTAGTCTGGGGGAATCAAGGAAGGCTTCATGGAGGAAGAAGTACATAAAGAAAGAGAAGGCTTTCAGCTGCCTAAGAAGAGAAGGAAACATGCTCCACGTGAGTGGAGATGGGAGAGGGTTCCCCTCCCGAGGCAGCCCATGTTGGGGCATTGGTACATGTTCAGGACATGCTGCAGAGGCGGGGAACCTGCTTCTGGGAGAGCTGAGATGACAAGATGGAAGTGCCTTCCGAAGGAGCATGTATAGACATTCTGTAACCATGGCATCAGGAGAAGCCTCTGGGGTGGCCGCACAGCTGGACATGGGGGTGTCAGCCCTCCTTCTCCTCTTGGGGACAGACCACATTATCAGGAAGAGGCCTTGGACCCTCTTCTCTCTGAAGAAAAGGAACCTGTGGCCTGGGAAAGGGGGCCTGGGGCCCTTGGTTCACTGGCTGTTCTTTCTTCTTGGGTGGAGAAGATTGAACTGGTGGCTCTGACCCTGCGAGCTGGAAATGTCAGAGTCCTGGAGCCCGGGAGTGGGAGACGCAGGAGCACGGAGGAGCCTTCAGAAGTGACTTTTGGGTCAAAGAGTCGCCCAGCAATCCTGCACATCTGGACGTGAACTTGGGAACGATGTTCTGGAGACACTGCACTGAGCCTGGGCCTGCTCTCCCCAGAGGCCGCGGTGGCGTGCGCCCCAGGGGACCGGGAGGGAGCACTGGTTCCATTGCGTGTCCCTTTGGAAAAGCTAATGGATAGTAAGTGGTTCAAAGGAATGGCCCCTTACGGCAGTGGGACACATGTGGCATGGGGGCTTGAGTCAATGGCAGCAGAAGAAGCCCTGGGATGCCCCTGGGAGAGGGGGGACAGTCCTTGCTGGAGAGAAGGTGGCTGGAGGACGGCTCACATTTTAGGATAGTGGCGAGTGAGCACTATTCGGGCTTTCTTTGTCACATCTACCTCTTTACACCTTCACCATAGCTGCTGGTTCTGCCCTAAGGGGCCAGTGCCTTATATTCCCTGTAAGAGACCTCAGATCCAGGAGGACAGCTGCTCTGCCCCATTGGCCTTCTCTTCTATCAGTCAATCCATAAACACTTAGTAAGTGCCTACTACCACCAGGCATTGTGCTAAGTGCTGGGGCTATGAAGACAGTTAAAGGAAGGTCCCTGCCTAACGGAGCTTACACTCTAATAATCCCAGTTTCTTCCTACGGCATGATCTTGAGGGGCCTTGGTCTACACTGTTCCCCCTTGTTTACTAATCTAATGAAACCCAGCAGTTTTGCTGTGGATGGAAGTTTGAAGAGCCCTTCTCCTCCCTGCCCTTCCCCACTCCTTTCAGGGGAGTGAGGAGCGCTGATTCTCCTCAACCACACCTGCCTCCACCCGTTGGGGCTGGCTCAGGGTGTGAGTGGTTTTTTGAGGTCCCCACTTTCATCTCCCTCCTCTCTCTACTGTGGAGGGGGGGGAGAGAAAACCCAAAGGTCCCTTGTTCAAAGCAGCTCGTTGGCCAGGAAATAAGATTAGCTCAGGACAGTTTTAGTCTGGAGTAGGGATTCTTAACCTTATTTATGTGGTGGGAAGCCTTGCCAGTCTGATAAAAATTGGCTTCAGTATATAGACCCCTTCTCAGAATAATTTTTTAAAAATTCGCAATAGAAAGAAATACTAAATTTTAGTTAGAGATTAGAGAAAATCCCCATTCACAGATCTCCTACTATCCATCTATGGGGGGGGGGGAGGTGTCTGTGGACCCCAAGAATTTCTGGTCTACTGCAAGGGTCCAGGTCTCACACAACATTTTTTCTTGGCAAAGCTAGTAAGATTAAAAAGTACAGATTATTAATACAATTCATAAAAGCTCTGAGCCCTCAGGCAATCCTTTGATGGACAGGCTGGAAATGAGGCATTCTGGCCAGTTAAATTTGTTGTATCCAATTATCCACTGGCTTTCCCCTTACCTATGTTCTCTGTGTCAAAGGTACTAATTTAAGACAAATAAAAATAATCTTATCTTTATCTAGAAAACCATTATTTACAAAAAAAAAAACCAGTAAGCAAATTTAAAAGATCAAATGACTTAGTGGCAAACCAGTTGTATGTGGCAATAAAGAAAAAAGAGGGGACCTAGTGAGAGAGCTGATTCAGCACAATTGAGGCGGCTTCTCTGTGTAGGCACGGCTCTCTCACTCTCTGCTGGGTTTTTTCTCTTAATCAGCTAAGCGGAGTTAAGGAAAGGAAAGGACTCAGGCTCCCAGCAGGTAAGAGCCAGCTCCCTGAAAGCATCCCCTACATGCTGCTGCTGCTGCTGCAGCTCTCTGTCCCCCTGGCTGACTCTGCCCTGCCTCTCCCAAAGAGATGTTCAAACTGTCGCTGCAGTGAAAAATCTCCCCCTTCCAGTGCTCGTAGCGCCCAGGCTACAATAGCTTCGTCTCTTCCTGGGTAGGGAAAACCCATCTTTCCCAGTCTGTAGTGATTAGGACCCCCTCACAAGGCAGCTAGTCCAAGCCATCTCTGAACACCTGTTACGTTAGTGCCCACACCAGAGAAGGAAATGAGGCTGGTCCAGTATAGTCTGTACTGGACGAAGTCATGATGAGCTTGGGCCATCACTGCTTCCCTTTCTAAATGTTCAGGAACCATCCCTTTAAGAGCATGGTCCAGCGTGGCAAAGATCACACACACACACACAGACACACACACACACCCGTAGACAGTTCTCACTCTGTTGGGTGACACAGAGCCTCAGAGCCAACCCCTACCTACTGCGACAAGAATTCTCTCTACACAGAGTAGGCGTGACGTACAGGTGACCTGGCCTCTTCCTGAAGATCTCCAAGGAGGGGAGATCTGCCGCCCTCTCTCCAGGCAGCCCATTCTCCTTTGGAACAACTCTCGTGGTTAAGAAGTTTCCTCCGAGATCCAGCCCAAATTAGCCATTTTCCAGCTCGCTCCATTCTTCCTAGTTCTGGTAGAAGATACAAGGAATGTAAAAGGGAGGGACGGAAAATCAGTGAATGAGTTTTTTTTTCTTTAAGGTTTTCAAGTCATTTTGCACATGCACCAGCCTGCCCTTCCTCCAACCTTCCACCTGCCTGCGCCTGAGGTGTGGAAATGAGCTTGGAGTTATCCTCTGCCTGCTTCTGGCTGCCCTCACTCATGGCTGAATTGAGTCCCCCCAGACCCCAAGTTGGAAAAGCTACCCACGAGGGGTGTCCCACTGTATAGAAGCAGCCACAGCCGAAGCCACAGAAGGCTTCTTAGAGGGAGCTACCCAGAAGACGAGGCTTGTCCCAAAGGCCCCAACTATCTCTGTCTCTCTTTTTGTGATTACTTTCTCTGACATTGATTTTGTGAACAATGAAAGGTCCTGTGAGGTCTGCAAAGGGTTTTTTTTTTTGTTTACTCCCTTCAGCTCTTCACTGGGGAAACCCTAGAATAGAATGAAAGTAAAATAACGATAATTAGCAACTTTCCTAAGGAAGCCAAGGTGGGGGTGAGGTGATTCCTTACTGCCATATAACTAGGGCACAGGGAAACAGCAAATTTGGAGAAGAGAAGGGGGCTCTCGGTAGGATAGGGGCTCAGGAGCTAGTTCTGAATTGGCAAATCCACATTCATCACGCTCTCTAGACAGATGATTTGGTATAGCTACCGAGAGGCAGGCAGAGCTGAGGGATAGGAGGTCACCCACTCTGGGGACTCCTCTAGCATTTTTTTAAAAAATGAAAGTTCAATTGTTTCTTTCATGTTTTTTTTTTTTTATTGAGGCCTTCTGTTTCTACATCACATGCATTTGAAATATCTTTTCTATACATCAAACCTGTGTTTATAACAGGCTTTGGAAGAAGTAAAAACAAACAGTTCAGCAAACCAAACAATGTATTACTTGCATCAGACGGTATAAATAGTATTTCATACCCAGAGCCAATGCAAAGAGGGTGATGCATTTCTTCAGTTTTTCTCCAGCTCCCAACAATTTTGATCTGTGTCATCCCAACCAGGATGAGTATGTGACCCTTCCAGGAATGGAGACGGCCTATTGAATTGGATCAGGTATGTGGTTAGCAGCCCCACCTGGTGGCCAGATCTCCCAATGTCAGGGCAACACAAGACACAAGGCTTCATGGCTGTAGAATTTATCAAATCTGTCCGACTCCAAAGGACCTTCTTTCCCTTGGCCCTTGAGGAATTCAGACTCTGTTGTTCCCGTTGGTCTTCAATACTTATGATACTTAATAGATCAACCTGTTTAAAGAAGGGAAACTGAAGTCTGGGACTGGGAAAGACTTATCCAAGGTCACAAAGTCGACACACAGGGGCTGCAGAACCTCTGCGGTTGTGAGCGTAAGTCATGGAACGTAGCCATGAGCGCCTTTCCTGGTCTGTGAACTTGTTTTTAGAAGAACATTCTGATAATTGTGTTTCAAGTCGAATTGGCTTCCTTTGTAATCCTGTGTATTTCATTGTAGGCATCAAAAAACATGATTTGGAGGAGTCCATAGGCTTGGCCAGACACAAAAAGGGCTGATGATAATGAATAACGTTAATTAAACCTCCTGGTTAAAGACGACTCTATGGTGGCATTGCCTGTATCCAGGGCTTTGCCCCATGCCTGTAACACTCTCCTTCTTCATCTCTGCTTCGCTCCTTCCAAGGTTCTCATCAGGAGCCTTCCTGCAGGCCTGCCCCGATGCCCTCCCTCCTCTCAACTCCCATCACTTTATTTCCTATTTATTCACCTGTATGTGGGTTATAGGACAGAGAAGGTAAGCTCCTTGAGGGCAGGCAGGGACTCTAGTTTAGTTTTCACTTTTGCATCCTCTGCACCCAGAGCAAATCCTTACTGAATTGAATTAAATTGAATCTTTTCCAAGGGGTCTCCCCTAAAGCCCAACCCTGGAGTGATCCTGGCACTTACTTTGATAATTGAGGGCTAGAAGTGGAGAAAAGAGGAGGAAAGAGAAGGGCATTTAAGATCCTAGTGTGACATTTCCAGGACAAAATCATGAGTGGGCTGCACAGGAGTCTGCCCCAGCCAGGGAGCCTCTGGGTGCCCTGCTCCCTGCTCCTGGGCCCCGACAAGGGCCAGACTATCCAGGAGCTGCAGGGCTCCCCTCCCTAGGTCAGGGTCCCTCCCCCCGGGCTGAGGGCCACCCCCCACCCCAGCATACTTGCCAACACTCTCTCATTGGTGGCTCCCTCCAGCTTTGGTGCAACTAAATTCATTTCAACAAGGGAGAATGCCTCACCCCAGCAGCGGCTCTCATCTCTAAGACTTTCAGGCTTTCGAAGCCTTCCCCCGTAGGCACTGGGGGGAGGGAATGCAGGTGTGATCACCTCCATTTTACATAGAAGACTCAGGCTCATAGGAGGAAAGGACTTACCCAAGGTCACACAGCTAGTAAGTGTCACAAGGCAGGATTTGAACTCAGGTCTTCAGACTCCCATGGAAATCATGGAGTCCAACCTTGATCTGAACAAGAATTCCCTTCTCATCTGGGCTTCATCACTCAGCCCAAGCTAGAAGCCCTCCAGCGATGGAGCCTTCGGCCTCCTGAGACAACACAGGCCGCCTTGGGCAGGTCATTGTGGTGAGGAAGCATTTCCTTGTAGTAGAACCAGGATCCCCCTCCCTGTGGCTCCTACCTATTGGTGGGGCAAGCAGCAACCTGCCCCAGGACTGACAGCTCCTGATTCCCAGGCCTGGCCCATTCCTCCCTAGTATCTGGGCAGTGAAGACCCACCCTGGGGACCTCCTGACACTTCCCCGGTCCTCCAGCCCTGGGTGGTATGAGGGCGTTCCCCCTCCCGAACCAGGCTAGCTGTTGGTCTGAGGACGGCCAAAAGTGCTACCTGCAGGGCCGCCTGCCCCAACCTCTCCCCAGAGTGGAATGGCAGAACCCCAAGGGGCTGGGAGTGCCCAAAGGCCTGGCCTCCACCTGGCCCCAGAAGCTTCTAGAGGGAGGCCCCAAGGCACCCAGATCCAGGGCCCGGCCTAGCTCCCAGAAAGTGAATGTTGGGTGAGGCCTGGCCTGAGGGAGGCTGGGAACCGGATTTCCCAGCTCTGGCTCACACCTGCTGGGTGACCTTGGGAAAGTCCCTCCATCACCTGCCCAGTTCTGCTCTAGATCCGGATGGTCAGCTTTCTGCATTGTGAGCTACCTTTTCTGGTCTCAGATCTGAGCATATGTGTGGCAGTCCTTGAGTTGCACCGTGATGGCTCAGGTCACACGGATGATTCTATTTCTATCGTGTATATTTCCTCAACAGGTACGGAGTTCATGCCTGTAGTGGCCTGAGAGCCGCGAGACCTGGGTTTGAATCTTGCCTCGGCTCCTTATAAGCTCAGTGCCCCTAAACCGGTTCGCCCACCTCTCTGGACCTCCATTTCCCCATTTGTCAAATGAGGGGGCTGGGCTGTGTGGCCCTCAAGGTCCCTTCCAGCTCTGAGATTCCCTGGCCTGGAACTTTTGCTTCCTCATCAGTGAAAGGGAGCGAACCCTCCCAGCCCAGCCAGCCCTCCAGGCTCAGCCTGAGGATTTCTGTGAAAGTGCCTTCCAGCCAGCTCTGGAAGTGGGAGGGGTTATCCTTGAGTGAAAGGGCTCAGGGGAAACACACAGGCTGACAAAAGCCTGCATCCCGGCCCTGGCGGGCAGAGAGCCAGGCTGGGGCAGGCAGGTAGGCCTCCTGCCCTGGCTGATTCCAGACCTGGGCCCGGAGGACCTGGCCCCAGCAGCCCCGAGGCCTGGCCGGGGCTTGGGGGGAGAGGGGGTCTGCCAAGGCCCCACCCATGCACACCCTCCCCCCAAGTGCACACACACACACACACACACACACACACACACGCACACAAACACACACACACACACACATACACACACACACTCACACACACACACACACACACACACACACCAGATCTAAAGTCAATAAAACCCATGTTTTTCCTGGCAAAGCCCACAGGGAGCCATGGTCACCGGGTATACAAATACAGAGGGGAGGGGCTGGGTGGGGCCCAGGCCTTGCAGGGAGCTGAAATCAGGGCCAGAGCAAGTGCAGGCCTGCCCCAGGCAGGACTGGCACTGGCGCACCACCCCCTCCCGGGGCAGGGGCGACCTAGTGCCTTCCTGGAGCATCCTGAGGCCGGGGCTACGCCTCCTGCGTACCCCGGGTCCTCTGGTGGACACTGCTCCTGGAGCATCCCCGGCAGCCCAGGAGGGTCTCCTGGCCCTGCCAGCCACTTCACCTGCCCTCCCACAGAGCTCAGAGACTCCGGGGCAGTAACATGGCCAAGGTCGGCCTGGAGCTGGTGATGTCCCCAGAATTGGAGTCCAAGACTCCGCAGTGTGCGTCAGTACTCTGTTCCAAACCTGCCGCGTCTCACAGCTGCCAGGGCCCTCAGAGGCATCTGGTCCAACCAGAGGCAAGAGGGGATGGGCTGCCTCCAGAGGCAATGAGCTCAGCCCCAGAGGTCTCCCGGCAGAAGCTCATGCAGTCCACGTTTGAGTGGGGATTAGACACTGCTGGGCCCTGCTCGCTGCCAGGCTCTGTCCGTTCAGCCTTCCTTTAAAGGCTGCTAGGGAGTGTGATACCTGGCCACGGGACCCACCGGGCTCCAGAGGAATGAGGCTGGTGACTGCACAGCTCTGCCTCTCTGGAACCCAGTTCACTTGCATGTCATGGCTTCATCTCCCTGATGTCACCTCTGAGATCAAACAGAAAATCCTCTGTTTGGCATTCAGAGCCTTTCCAGTCTTCTCCTACCTGACATTTCCCACACTCTGCCATCCAGTGACACCCTCCATCTCTGGAGTCCAGGCCTTTGCGTTGGCTATACCCCATGCCTGGAGCACTCTCCCTCCTGGCTTCTTTTGGTCCCAGCTAGAATCTCACCCTCTGTAGGAAGCCTTTCCTCACCCTGCTTAATCCTACTTTGATTACCTACAGCTTCTCCTGTCCATATCTTGTTTGTACACAGCTGTTTCCACATTGTCTCCCTAGTCAGACTATGAGGTCTTTGAGGGGGTGGGCTCTCTGTAAGTGCCCTTTACAATCCCAGTGCCTGGCACATAGCAGGTCCTTAACACATGTTCTTTGACTAACTGACTGACTGACTGACTGGAGCCATTTTCCCACGAGGTCCCCCCTGGACCTCCTCTTCTGCAGCGAGACCCTGGCCTCCCTCTTTCCAGACACAAGGCTCCTTAGACTGAGCTGGAGCCAAGTGGGGGCAGCCCTGGTTTAGGCAGTTCAAGCGCTAGCTTTGCTGCTTCCTAACAGGATGACCTTAAGCACATGCCCTCCTTTCTCTGAGCCTCATTTTTCCCATCTGTAAAATGGAGACACTTGTGGGTTTGTAAGTCAGTCAAGAAGCACGTACAAAATACCTACTACGTACTGCTCACTGAGCTCCCTCTTGTGATAAGCCCAGATCAGCCCTGCCTTCAAAGAGCACGGTCTATCGCCAGAGACGATGTGCCCGCAGCACGTACCCACGCAGTAAATGCAGGACGTGTTAGGGTGATCTCAGAGGGACTTCCTCATTAGCTGGGATGAGAACGAAGCCAGGGAAGGCAGGAGGCGGAGGTGAGAAGGGAGAGAACTCCAGGTGTGGGGCACAGCCACGGAGAAGGCCTGGCATCAGCAAATGGGGGTCTTGTGTGAGGAACAGTCAGGAGGCGGGTGTCCCTAGACTGCAGTGCCCGTGGGGGGAACGAGGTACAAGAAGGCAGGGGGAGCTTTTCTGGCGGTGGTTTGTCCTTCACTCTCAAAGGGAACCACGACTTCACAAGGAAGCCAGTCCGAGGGTCAGGGGGCGGGGCGTGTTTCTCTCTCGGGCAGTGGGTACAGTGCTGTACAGATGATTGCTCTTCATCTGAGGGGCAGGTCCTGGGCTGGGCCCCTTCATGTATTCACTCAACAAGCCTTTCCTAAAGCCCTCTGTGGGAGATCCAGGCAAAGACCCAGGTCTGTCCTTGGGATGCTTCCAGTCTGTTCAGAGACAGCTCAAAATGCAGTGGGGAAAAGCTGCAGGAGGAAGGCCAAAGAAGAAACTAAGGTGGGGCGACTGAGGCTTTGTTCCAGGTCCCAACATCCGATGGGGTTTTTTCCTTCCCATTCATCCAGTCAGACGGTGCTGTTTGTGTCACCAGTGCCTGGCACAGGGCAGGCACTTATTGGCAAGTTTCCTGGCATTAGATACTTAGAGCTGGAAGGGCCCCTAGAGGCCTGCTAGTCTGACCCTTCATTTTACAGATTGGTAAACTGAGGCCCAGGGAGCAGACATGGCTGACTCAGGGGCTTCTGGCTCCCACAGCAGGAGGCCGTCTCTCTAATCTGCTGGTTCGTGGTTGGTCTGCTGCTCCCTAGCTGTGGCGTCCCCCAAGATTTTGTCTGGGCCCCTTTCTCTTCCCCTCCCCTCTCTGAGGCTCTAATCTATGAGGTGGGGACAGGCACAGACCAGAATCAGAGGTCTGGGCTACTATGGGAGCCAGCAGAGCCCTCCTTGTGCGGCATCCAGGGTCTGAGCTTGGCCCTAAGGGATCCTGGGGCGGGGCAGCATTGGCCATGTCCCATCTGCTCTCTTCTCTCCCCATCCCCTGACCCTCGGCAGACTTTGGGGGAGGTTAAGAGGGCCTCAAGGCAAGCCAGGGAAGCTCAGCCCCAAGCCAGGAATATTTCAGCCTGTCCCTTCTTGACTGACCAGAGTTACCTGGCCCAGGCGCCAGCCTCTTCTGCTTGACCCCACGCCTCTGGGGCTGTGCCTTCAGAGCTGGGTGGAACCTTAGAGGGGAGCCCCAAGAACAGCCCAAGGTCACCCAGCTAGGAAGAGGCAGGGCTGGGATCTGTCCAGCATCTTCCAGCTCCCTGTGTCCTTTCCCCAAGATGCTCCCTGTGCATCCCTGGCTAGGACTGCTCCTTCCCCTCCCCCCTCCTATTCAAAGACAGCTGGGGGGGGAGGGAAGTGTACCAAAAGGGGAACGGTCAGGGAACTTCTGTTCGAGGGCTGGATCTTAAGAGACTTCCAGGGCTCCAGGAGGCTGGCGTCACTAAGCTGTGTCTGTCGGGGAGCCGTCACTACTTCCAGGAGGAGACGTTCCCCTGTGCCCACCCTACTCACTTTGGGACCATGTGGGGAGAGCTGTGAGCCTGGGGAGAGCAGAAGCAGCTGTGGACGCCAGGCCCTCCAGGAAGGAGGCAGCCCCAGCTGGGGGCCTCAGGCCTGCCTACCCAGGTCTCAGTTCCGGCCTCAGGCCGGGCCTGTCCCAGCTCCCCCAGGCGCCAAGAGCCCTCAGGGCTTTGGTTTGTTTTGTTTTTTAAAGACTTTGTTGGAGCCCAGCTAAGCCTGCCTGTGAGGGGAGCAATCCCTTGGACCACAGCTGGATTTAGAACACCTGGGTTTGAACCTTAACTCTGCCCCTTCACTACTCACATGACTTGGGGGAGTGCCTTTACTTTTTCTGGGCCTCGGTTTCCCAAAGTGTAAAATGAGAGGGTCTCCATTCTCCTCCTCCCACGCTTCCTTAGTAGCTCCAAGGGATGCCTTTGCTGTGGGCTGTCCTGGCCCAGGCACATCTCAAAGGGGAGGGGTGTGGGAGCAGCCTCCGGTGCCCTGGTCAGGCTGCACCTCGGGGACCTTGCTCAGTGCCAGGCTCCACAGCTCAGGGAGCCTGCAGAGTCCAGGGGCAGTCATCCGAGATGCAGAAAGGCCTGGGATCACCCAAAGGGCCAGCTTGTCCTGGAGCAGGGTAGGGGATACGGGCTCTGCATTGTACCGTCTGAAGGGCTGTCCCACATGGAAGAGGTCTGTGCCCTGTTCTGCTCAGCCCCAGAGGCCAGAACCGGGCACCGATGGGGAAGGGCAAGGACAAGACCAGACTCTAACGAAGAAAGCTGCCCCACGTGGAAGGGCGTGTGGCCTGGGTACGTGGGGCGCTCCCTGCTGTAGGAGGTCTGTGCCACTCAGCAGGGATGCTTGGGGTCCCAAGGGGAGTCCCCCAGCCTTGGGGACACTCCCTCAGGTCTGGGCTGCACTAGCTGGCCCCTGGGGTCCCGTCCAGCTCCGGGCCAGGGCCTCTACTTGTCCCACAATGGCTCCTCCTACCAGGGGTGCCATGATGGAATCTGACCCAGTCTGACAGATAGAAACAAGGAAATGGAGCCTTGGAAAGGCAGTAATCCATCCAGGGTCACACAGCCAGTTAGTGGCAGTCGGGAGTGGAACCCAGAGCTCTCTATTCCCTGTCTTGTCCTCTTTCCAGGAGACCACTGTATGGGAAAAACAAAATCAGCTCAGAGAGCAATCTTCTGCACTTCCCCTCCACAGCAATACTCCAGCACTCCGAGGCCTCACATTTGCCTTGGTCTGGGGTTCTCCCCCTTGCAGAAACATCCCAGCTTGGGGGGGGAGGGCAGTTCCCCACTCTAGGGGTCATTGAGCTAAGGCTGGATGGCCACTGCTCAGCTTTGTTGTGGAGGGGGGTCCCTGTGAGAGGCTGAATCACAGAATGACAAAAGGTGCGAGTCTGAAGGGACTTCAGCCCCTCTGGCCCAACCCTTCCCAAAGGAATCCCCACCGGGCCATATCTGACACGTGGCCATCTAGCCTGACACCAGCCACGAAGGGAGAGCTCTCGGCCTGCCTCCGGGGCTGACCCCCCCTCCCCCAATTCTAGAACTTGTTACAATGAGAGAAAAAAAAAGCCAGGCTGAGTCTGACTTGGACCTTACATTAGAGGTGGGAGGATACTCAAGAGGAAAGTCCTATAGGCAAAGGTCTGGAGAGAGGAAATTCCGAAAGTGGAATTCTGAAAACAAGGAAAAATGACCAGAAGAGGAGGAACAGCATTGTGGGTGCATGGGAGCCCCCAGGCTGACTGGGATTGTCAAGGAGATGGAGGCAAAGAAAGCACAGGGCATGGGTTGGAGAGCTGAAGAGTACCCGAGGGACATCCTCTCACAGGGGTACAAGTGGGGGTCACCTTGTTAAAGGTCACCAAAGGAGAGTCTCTTTGGTCTGAAGGTTGGTCCAGGGTTCACCAAGGTCCCTCTCATCTCTGCAGTTCTGGGATGCTGTGAATGTCAGGGAAGAAGTGTGGATGTGAGCTCTGGTGCCCTCCGGGCAGGGCATGAGGCTGAGCCCCGCTGGACTTGGGCACCCCCTCACCCTCTGCCGGGGGGGGGTGTCCAAGGAGCTTCTGTCCCATGTGGGAAAATACCTTAAATGTGTCTGCCTCCAAAGGACAGAGCGAGTCAACGGCCTCGGCTGCTGGCAAGAAGAGGAAGAAAGCTGGAGTCCAGGAAGAAGAGGCCCAGAAGGAGACCTGAGTGTTGGCCTTCCTTGATCCTCCCCTCCTCACCAGCCTCTGGGAGAGACCCTCTAGTAAGCCCTCTAGTCCGTGGCATCAGCGTGAAGGAGATTCCCAGGTCCTCTGTGGGCTGAGAATGAGGCACAACCTCTTAGCTTTCTGACGCACAGAGAGCTTGATGCAGGGGCCTCAGCTAGCAATGGCCAAGACCCTGCGGGCCGCTTGTCCTTGTATGTGACCTTTATGAAGTAGATGCAAGTGAGGGACGAAGGGGAGAGGTCAGAGGGATGGAGTGGGGGCTGGCCAGCTGTGAGGGAGTGCTGGAGATGCAGACCGATCCAGAGGTCGAGGGAAGAGCCTCTGAGGATGGGTCGGGAGCCTGGCAGAAACCCCAGAGGGGCCTTTGGCATGTGCTGGTGGGTGTGCTGCATCCCTTTTGATTCCTGGACCTCCCTTTCCCCCCTTGCAGAACAAGGCCTAATAGGTCCATGTGTAAGGAGCCTTCCTGCTCTGCCTGCTTTGTCTTCTGGAGAAGAAAGGGGGGAGGGGAGGGTGAAGAAGAGAATGAAGAAAGGAGCTGGGAGAGGAGGGGGAAAGGGCAAGAAGGAGGAAGAAAGGGTCACTGGCACAGTGTTGGCAGGAGTCCCCTGTTTAGCCTGGAACTGACCGCCTCAACCTTTCCAGTCTTTGGATTATGGATTCACCAGATAAAAAGGCCCAAAACACATCTTCTGCTTGAAGCCACAAATAAAGCCATTTCTCTGTAATATTCTGGGTCAAGGAGACCCCGGGGTGGGGGGAGGTGGGGGGCCTGGCACCCTCTGGGGACCCCTGGATCCTGGGGAGGCTGACACTCAAACTGGTGCAGCCTTCCCTGATTCACAGAGATGGCGAAGAAAGGGCAAAGGGCCCTCTCGTGCTCACTCTCTCCTAACAGGAGGCTGACCGTTTTGGCACCGTGAAGCCATGGTTCTACGCTTGCTCCCTCAGCCAGGTGGCTGTTGGGAAGTGGCCTCTCCTTTTAAGAGTTTCTGACTGTTTTCTCTGCTCAGGCTGGCTGGAATCCTCACTTCCAAGCCAAGCCACAAACTCAGTCACAGCCCTGGAGAGAGAGGAGGCAGGATCCTTGGAGATCACCCAGGCCAAAGCCCTCAGCGTCCAGGACCTGCCCAGAGTCACAGCCAGGTAACAACAGAGTCAGAATTCAAACCCAGGCCTTTGGGCAAAGGCTGGGTGACCACTTATGTTACGCGGATGTGGATTGTACTGGGGGAGGGGCAGGGGAAGGAAAGTGGAAGGGAGTAAGCACTATGGAATACCTGTTGTGTCCCAGGCACCGTGCTAAACGCTTTACAAATATTGTTTCATTTTATCCTCACCACAACCCTGGGAGGTACATGCTATTATCCCCATTCTACAGAGGAGGAAACTAAGGCATTTAGAGGCTAAGTGACTTGTCTAGGGTCACACAGCTAGGAACGATCTGAAGCTGTATTTGAACTCAAGGCTTCCTGGCTCCAGGCTCAGTGCTCTCTAACCATCTTGCCACCAGCTGCCTCTGGCGGCTCCTCAGGGCCCTTACAACACCCCAGTTCTGTGGTCCTGTGACTCTGGGTTCCTCTCCTGTAACATGCGGATGCTGGGTTAAGTGCCCTCTGGGTCTGCCAAATTGGGCGCTACCAGATGGTGCTCAGGCTGGGCTGTACGGGCTAGTGACCCAGGATCCAAGAGTCCAAGCTTCCTGTGGCCAAGTCAGGGGCTGGCCTTGGCCATTCTCCCATCTAGCTCAGGCCTCCACAGCTGAACAAGCTGGCAGCTGAAACCCCAAGAAGGAAGAGGCCAAAGGGACAGGGGTCTGGATGACACCTGGGGTGGGGAGCTGCCACGCCCCCCTCCTCTCAGCAAGCCGCATCCACTGCCTCAGATGTGGGTGGGCAGCTCTCTGGCCCATAGGATAGCTCCCTGCCCCATTGGACAGCTCCCTGCCCCATTGGACAGCTCCCTGCCCCAGGGGGCTGAGCCCCCTCTCCTATCTGCCTCCAGTCTTCCCTGGAGGCCTAGAGGAAGCGTGGGCTTCCCTACTGACCTGTCTCCACTGCTGGCACCCAGCTGTCAGGGCCCCTCCCTCCTCTGAGTTTGCCCTGCCTTGTACTCAGGACCCTATTTCAGTCCATCCAACGCAGGCATTTATTAAGTACCCACTAAATGTCAGCAGGAGCTGGAGGGAGGGGCGGGGAATGGAAAGAGTGGTGACCATACCCTGCCCAGCCCTTCAACATCCTGGTTCACAGATCCTGGGTCAGAGGCACATAGCTGGAGGGGTCTGGCACCAGAGAGCATCTGTAAAATTGGGGAGGGGGATGGAGGAGGGGCAGTGTTGGGACTCAGAATCAGGAAGGCCTGAGTTTGAATTCCGCCTCAGTTCTGTGGTCCTAGGTGACTTCCTTAACCTGCCTCAGTTTTCCCATATGTCCAATGGGAGCAGCAACAGCATCGACCTCACTAGGTTGTTGCGAGGATGACGTGTGAAGTGCTTGGTCAAACTGAAAGCCCTTTAAAGCCGTGAGTGATTTTTCCCCCCACATCTCTGGGTCTCTCTTCAGAAAACTGCCCTGTGCTCCTGTACCTCCTAGCTTTGGGACGCTGGCGCTGGGGTCAGGCCATCCACATGGGCGAGGGAGGGTCTCTTCCAGAGGTCACACTTCATGCCCTACAGCCGGAGCATCTCTGCCGTCCCATATTCTGCTGCTCTGGGAACGGTCACCAAATCAACTCTGGCCTTGTCTCGCCTTGGCTCCCCTCTTCACCAGCCCCGTGGCTGCCCAGGCCAAACGCCCTTTTCCTGGCCGTCACTGCCTTCCACATTCAGCTTCTTTATACGGCCTTTCCTGGAAGGCAGGGCCTGTAACCCCAGGGCTTAGCCCAGGGCTTGGCACGTGGTCAGACTTTAGTCCATCACCAAGGATCTATCAGGCCCTGCTCACTCACCTTTGGTGCCCACTTGCCACCCAGCTCTCCCCTGTGGCTCCAAGAAGCGGTAGCACGTGCAGCGGCCACATCCCAGTAAGCCATCTTGGGGTAACCACAGAGTTGGTGAGTATCTACACCAAGCCTAGGAAGACTGACCCCCTGCACAATGGGTGGATGAGAATGGTGTTTTACCCAACAGCCACGAAGGCAGCTGAAACAGGCGGTGGGCGCACTTAGCACTGGCTCAGACATAGGAAACACCACGGTCACCCACTGCATCCCCGGCCAGTCCTGACCCTGGTCCTGCCACTGGGCTTCAGTGACTGTAAGAGAGAGTGAGGCTGATGCAGCTCTGCCTCACGGAAATCCAAGTCACGGCAAGTCAAGACATCACCACGATGTCACTGGTCCTCTTCAACAACAAGTACTATGTGCCAGATACTCTGCTAAGCACCCAGGAAACAAATACAGCAAAAAGAAAGATGATCTCTGCCCTCAGGGAGCTTACAGTCTGTGGGGAGGGGAAACAATACATAAAAGGGGAGCAAAAAGCTGAGGTGGAGGAAGTGAGACAGGGAGATGGCAGGGCAGGCACTGGTGGCTGCTTCCAGAGACTGTGGGCCCTTCTTGGGCTGGACACAGAGCTCAGGAGACTGGCCCTTGTGGGAGCGTCTGCCGGGCTTCACCTTGGACCCCCAGGCCCGTAGTCTATTCTACCCTCTCTAGACATGGCACATGCTTGTCTTGGGCCCTTCTCCAAAATGGAGTTTCCAGAGAGAGTTCACCCATGGGAGAAGGAACCCACAGGAGCAGAGTCAGGAGGTGACCAAGGCCTGGGGGATCAGCTGGGACAAAGTACTTAAGTTCTTTGAGTTCATCCATCCATCCATCCCTCTATCTATCCATCCATCCATCCATCCATTCATTCATCCATTCATCCCTCTGTCCATCCATCCATCCATCCACCCACCCATCCATCCATCTATCCATTCATGCATCCATCCATCCCTCTATCTATCCATCCATCCATCCATCCATTCATTCATCCATTCATCCCTCTGTCCATCTATCCATCCATCCATCCATCCATCCACCCACCCATCCATCCATCCACCCACCCACCCATGCATCCCTCTATCCATCCATCCATCCATCCATCCATCCATCCATCCATTCCTCCACCCACCCATCCATCCATCCATCCATCCATCCCTTCATCCATCGATCAACCCACTCACTCATCCATCCATTCAACTCTTCGTCCATCCCTCCACCCACTCACTCATCCATCCATCCATCCATCCATCCATCTATCCATCCACCCACTCATCCATCCATCCATCCATCCATCCATCCATCCATCCATCCCTCTGTCCGTCCATCCATCCATCCATCCATCCCATCTACCTGTTCATTCATAGATGTACATGTTTTTCATGGAACACAAACCCCTTGAGGGCAGGAACAGTTTTGTTTTTGTATCTGTATTCCTAGCATCTAGCACACACAGGGCCTGGCACATAGTATAAAATAAATGCCTTTTGATTGATCCTGTGATCCCTTTTTAAAAAATATTGCTCAATGGGAGGGAGGATAGGGGAGAGACAGATTTAAAAAAACACCTGTTGGTTGAAAAGAAATGTTTTTTTTTTTCCAAACAAATGAAAGAACAGGAAGGATTCCTACATTGCCCAAAGCCCCAGGGACTTCGTTTTCCAAGTGAGAAAAAAAGGTCTGTGATCCAAAAAAGTCTGTGCCTCTGTCTAGAGAGGGTAGAATAAACTACGGGCTTGGGGGTCCAAGGTGAAGACTGGTAGACGCTCCCCCAATGGCCAGTCTCCTGAGCTCTGTGTCAGTGCTGGGTCCAACTCTCTGCACAGATTTACCACAGTCGATCTCAGCAGTTCTGAACTCCTTCTAATGTAGAGGTGGGGTTAGGGGCAAGATATCACACCTCTGACCTGAGAATCACAGAGGAGGATGAAGCTTTGGCTCCAAATCTAATCCATCCTGTGCCTGGATGAGAGTCTGCTTCATAAATGTTACTCGTTGATTGATGAAGGATCGATGGATTGATTGCTGTGGCCTCTGGTCCAAGGCCTCCAATGAGGGAGCACCCACCATTCTCTGATCCAAGGCCTCCCCATCTCTGGAGGCAGCCTCCACTCTAGCAGAGCTCTGAGGTTTTTCTGACTCAAGCTAAGCCGGCCTCTCCACAACCAGCAGCTGTTGCTTTTTGCTCTGCTTCCTGGGGCCAAGCAGAATCTGCTTCCATAGGTCAGCCAGTCCTTTGTATTCTTCATGACCACCACCATGTGTCTCCAGTCCCTTGTTAGGGCAAGGTGGTGGGCTCCACAGCATTCTCTGAGGTGAGGTCTGAGCAGCCTGTGGGGCAGATAGATGGGGGCAGGTAGGGGACCCCCGGCCTGCAATGAGCTCCCTTGTCCATTCCTCATTGACCTGAGTCTGTGCTGCCCTGGACCACAGCCCAACTTCCAGCCTGGCCTGACAGGGAAGATGATCTGGTGGTCTGAGAGCCAGGCAGCCAAAGAAGCCCACATGTGGTGGGACACACTGCTGAGCTAGGGGGGAGGGGGAGGAGAAGGGAAGGGGGGACAGAGGCCGAGGGATAAGTCAGGAAGAGGGGGAGAATGGATAGGGAGCTTGGCAAGCTCTGCTGCTCCCTGGTCCAGCTGCTGGCCTAATCCTGGGGCTCCCGCTGCTGAAGGGGTGGTGGCGGCCAGGGCCTCACAGAGCTTGGGAGGGGGGTGAACATGAGCATTGCTTGCCCATGGGCCAGCCAAGGAGCGGGCTCAGGCCTGTGGTCTCCTGGTCAGGGAATGGTTGAGTCAGCTCCTTCTCAGGTGTTGGGCTGAAAGCCAGACAGCAGGTAGGGTCTCACACCCAGAGCCCCGACTTCCTGCCGAGATCTCCCTGACTCCAAGGCAGGCCAGCTCTGGAGGCGCGGTGAAGGGGATCATTCCAGGTAACCCCTCCAGAGAAGGAAAAGTCCAGCCCTCCTACTGGGACCCAGAGAGGAAGGAAGCCTTGGCATCAGCCCTGTCTTCACCCAGAAACTCCTTTTGTGCCCAGCTGGCTCGCCAATGTACTGGCTTCCTGGAAGGTGGCATGAAGCTGAATGAGGAGCCGGGTGTGAGGACTGCCTCTGCAGCTCGCCTGCTGTGTGAGCTCGGGCCGGCCCTCCCTGCTTTGGACCTCAGTTTCCTTCCCTGCAGAATGAAGGTCACGACCGCTCCCCAGAATGGTGCTGAGCCCTCACAGGGTTATGCTTGCCAGCCTGGGAGGTCGGGTAACGTTAGACCCATTCTACAGATGAGAAGACAAGCTTTCAGCCCTGCTCAGGTTTGAGTCCACCCAGTAAAGACAACAGAGTGCCCATGCACACAGCCTCTCTTCTCCTGCTCCGAGGCCCCCCATAACGTCCTTTTCTCCATCGCCTGCACATCCCCGGCCCCAGCTGTGGCTCTGGCTTCCTGCTTCAGTGCCAGCACTGGGGAGGATCAGTTATACAAATCCCGGCTTATTAGCGCCCGACTCCACTCACTCGCCTGCAAGAGCCAAGAATGAAAGGGCAAAGTGTCCAACCAAGGCCAAGGGAGACCTAGCACACAACAGCTGCTGTGCCGGAGAATCCTCCTCGAGGTGGGCTAGCCTTTCTGGGTATTCCTTCGGGAATCTGTCCTAATCTTTAAGTTATGGAGTCACTGCAGTCATGGCTGAGTCTCTGTGGCCCCTTTAGGGGTTTTCTTGGCAGAGATACTGGAGGGGTTGGCCATGTCCTAATCTGGCTCATCTTACAGGTGAGGAAACTGAGGCAAACAGGGTGAAGTGACTTACCCAGGGCCACACAGCTAAGATGTGTCTGAGGCTGGATTTGAACTCAGGAAGATGAGCCTCCCCGACTCCAGGTCTGGTGCTCTATGCACTGTGGTGCCCCCTACCTGCCCATTAAGAGCCCAGATCAAATGCCACCTCCTTCAGGAAGTTCTCTTTGACCTTCCAACCTCTGAGCTAACAACCTTTCTCCACAGACCTCACACAGAGCCGTGAGTGAGCCTCTCTAGAGAGGCTTGTATAATGATTACAATGGAAGTGAGTGAAAGGAAGGCTCCCAGCTCCTCCATGGTGAGTCAGATAGAGAAGCTAGATAAGTGAGCCCTTTTTTTTTAAGGCAATCAAGGTCAAGTGACTTGCCCAGGGTCACACAGCTAGTAAGTGTTTGAGGCTGGATTTGAACTCCAGGGCCAGTGCTGCATCCACTGTACCACCTGGCTGCCCCAAGTGAGCTTTATCACACACCCAACATGGGACTCTTAGTGGAGATAACCCTCTGGAAGCTTGAGGAAGGGGCCAGAGTCAAAAGACCACCGTGATGAGGTGGCAGTTTCTATTCCATCATCAGTGGCAGAGGATGAGGAATCAGGGAAGTTCCAAAGTCAGTCGACATATTCTTGAATACTCAGCAATTTCAAGGCAAAGACAGGAGGAGGGGAAACAGCGAAAAATCCATGTGAAAACGTGGTTCAGAAGAAAGAAATGGGAGCTGCCAACAGCCGGAAGGCTAGACAGAAGCTTCCCGCTCACGCACCGTGAGTGTTCTCGTAGGTAGCGCATTGGGAGGTGCTGGCCACAGTGAGAGCCAAAGCATTTTATGTTTACAGACAGGAAAAACTGGCTACCAACGTGGGAGTCATTTCCAAATCAGCTGTCTGCATACATCATACCATTGACTTGTTGGAGCAAAGATCAGAACCAAATTAGGAGAAAGAATAAAAACGAGGAAAGGCACCCAGTAAAAACAACTCCAACCTGACCTACTTATTTGAATGAGCTGATAAAGTAAAAAATGGGAAATGGATAAACGCATGGACATGGACACAGACTGCTTCCATTTCCCAAGGGAGTTTAGCAGGTGTAAATCCATGGCCACAGCAAGACCAGAAGAACCTAGAAACCAAGTCAGCCAGCAAGTGCTTGATCTCTTTGCCAAGCAGAGAGATGCGCCAGCCAAAGGCAACGGTGGCTTATAATACGTGCTTGTTCGCAGAGTCTTCCGGAGGAGGCGGATGGAAAATGATGAGCAGTCTTGACTCATGACGCCATGAGAATCAGCGGAGGCAGGCACAGTTTTACAGACACCTGATGAAGCTAGCATCTCAGAGCATGTAAGGATGAAGCCGGGGGCGGGGGAGAACGTCCAGCAGATGAGAAATGCAAAGGACCTGGCAAGATTTCAACACGAATGCTTTTCTCTGTCAAAGACAGCAGAGCCATCGCCCCTTAGTTTTACAATCACAGCCTCAAACGGGCCGACCCAAGAAGTGGGAAAGCATGCCTACTAGGTGGTTTGGTGGACAGCACGCCAGACCTGGGGTCAGAAAGACCTGAGTTCAAGGTCAGCTTTAGACAGTTACAAGATTTGTGACTCTGGATGAGTCTTTTCCACAGTGGGATGGACTGACTGAAGAGGTCCTGGCCTCCTCCCCTTGGAGGGCCTCAAGCAGAGGCAGGTGTTTGTTGGCTGGGTTACAGAAGGATTTCCTGCCCCAGGATGCATTGGGCTGGGTGATAGCTTCTCTCTCCACTGGACTAGTTTCTTTAGTGTCCCCATGAAGGGAAGAGTCCCTGGGTCCCAGGTAACTCAGAGTCAGGCTCGATGGCCATTGACGTTGGGAGGGCAAAGGTTGGGGAAGACGGGATGGAAGAGAGGAGTGAGGGCCCCTCTGAGCAGCCTCTTGAGGGTCTGGGGTTCTGCCCTGGGAGGGAAGCCCAGCTGGGCTAAGGCCGCATGGGGCCGTGGACGTGGGCCCACGCTGGTTCTCTGGCTGAGACATCTACATGCCAGGAGCCAGACGCATGACTGCCAAGGGCACTGAGGGGGTCCTGAGATGAGCCACTTCCCAAGCATACCTGTGGTCTGACTGCAGTGGCCAACAAGGTCCCATGATCTTAGTCCATAGCGTCCAAGGGCCCACAAGAGCTTTAGAAATGTGAGCCGTCTTCTGGAGGCTTTTCAATGCCTCTGAGTTCCCTGCTCTGCAGGCCTCCCATAAGGATCCCCTCCAGTTCAGATTTTTCTGCTCAGCTTGCCAACTGCCAGCTCTGGACGTCCAGAGCTGGCCTTTGAGGCTCTGCATCGTCTCTTCCTGCCTCTGCCGGTCTCTACTGCCTTTCTTCTCTTTTTCTGAACAAGGTGATCATCTGGGTTTCCTCAGAAAAGGCCAGCACCCACAAGAGACAGGGACAGGATGCCCTAAGCCCTAAGTGGACAGAAGTCTCTGGAAGTCGGAGACTTTTGCCCACCAGGGTCCAGGAGCAGATCTGTGGGGGCTGGGAATTCAGTGGGAGCTCCCCTTTCCCCCAGTCCCAAATCTCCTCAGGACACCAGCTGGGGTCTTGTCCTGGAGCCTCTGCAGTCATCAGGCAGGCTGCCCTGCCTCACAAAGCTGATATTGCCAGGTCTACCCTTTGCCTTTTCATCCTTCTCCCAGGGACCAAGGGGCTCCTTCCTAGGGAGACTCTTCTGGACTCACCTTAGGGCCCTCCTTCCCCTGAAATGACCTCTCCATCCTCCTGTGCAGATTCTGGCCCTCCTTTGATGCCCAGCCCAGGCACCACAGCATCTCTAGCTCTCTCAGCTCCTGATTTGTCCCTCTCCCAGGGCCCTTGTGTTCCCAGAGCCTGCACAGGGCCCGGCCCCTGCAGGCACTCACTTGGCGGTCCCTTGATTCTCTCTGAGTCTCTCAGGCTCTCTCAGGAAGATATTTGCCTAGGTTATGTGGCCGAACCTGACCCCGGCTCTTCTGGACCCTCCTCGTGCCCTGCTTCTTCCCCAGCCACACCAGGCTGCCTTTCACTGAAGTCTAGAGCCCACGAGCCAGCTTCGCTCAGTGTAAGGAATGCTCTAAGCCCCCCAGTTATCCTGAAGGGGAGAGGGCTGCCCAGGGAGGCACAGGGGTCCCGATCCCTAGTATGGGTGGGGGGAGGTGCTTGTGCAGACATGGGCCAAACTCCACGGCCTCTGATGCCCCTTCTGGCTCAGAGATGCCGCGATTTTGTGAAACCGAATTGAACTGAGCAGAGCACAACTCAGAAGGATAAAGGAATGGAGGCTGGGCCCCTCTCCTCTGGCCTCCTCCCCATCCCACCTGGCCCCCAAATGACAAAGTGTTTGAGATGAAAGTCAAAGATTAGCTGGCTCCTGGGTTGGTCCCAGAACAAGGGAGTCAAGTCGCAGCAGGGACAGATGCCTCAGGAGTGCCTCACCCCCAAAGTAACCCCAGGACAGCCTGGAAACTGCCCCAGGCCAGACAGTGCCCAGAGCCAGTGCCCGCCCAGAGGCCATCCCCAACCTGCATTTCTTGTTCATGGTGGGCAAGAAGGCAGCGCGCTGAGTAAGAGGCAGGCGGGTCCCCTGCCCCCTGCCCCCCTGCCCCCAGCACCTTCTCTCCCTAACAGGAAGAAAGCCTTTTCTGTTATCCACCTTGGTGTGGTGGCATGGAAAGCTACCCCAACAAAGAGGGCAGAGCGTGAGATACTGCGAGGTGCAAGGTCAGGACACTGTGTGGGTAAGCTGCAGCCTGGCAGACAAAGGCGGAGAGCCACAGCCCAGAGTCGTGGGTGCAAATCCTGCTGGCACTCTGTGCAGATGGGGCCAGTAGTGACCTCGTAGGGCTGCTGTGAGGAGCCCCTTGGGGATCACCAATGAGACAAAGAGGGGGTGTTACCATTATTGTCCCTGTGGAATGAGTTCTAGAGAACCCCTAAGGTCGTCTTCAGTCCTAGACACCGCAGTGCATAGAGCCTGAGCCTGGAGTCGGGAGGCCCGAGTTCAAATCCAGCCTCAGACAATTGCTTAAGTGGCCCTGGGCAATTCACTTAGCCTCCATCTTCCTCAGTTACCCCAACTGTAAAATGGGGATAATAACCCGCCTTCCAAGGCTGTTATGAGGATCAGATGGAATAATATTTGTCAAGTGTTTTGTACACCTTAAAGAGCCATGTAAACACCACTGTTATTCCCTGGAAAGTGGCAATGCCAGGTGGCAGACCCCATTAATTTCCAGATGCTCCTTTCCTTGGCCTGGGTCTCCATTTCACATTGCACTGGTTGCCTTACCTACTTAAAGTTTGTTTTTTTCCATACTCTTCCCCGGCTGAAGAATAGACAATTACTGCATTCCGTCCAGCCTTCCCTTTGCAACATTCAAGGCTTGACAGACCCCATGCCGCCTCATTCCCATGTTTCCCCAAATCCCATCATTCATACTGCACCTCCTACATTATTTTAATACCTTGTCACCCGCCCCATTTCTGGGACCAATCCAAATAGACGGTGAGCTCCCTGGGAATAGGAACCAGGCCTCACGTAATGGGCACCCAGAATGTTGGCGCTCAGAGGCACCGCAGAGACAGACACCAGCCCAACCTGGATGTGAAATAAAATCTCTTCAACAACATTCCCGACAAGGGGTTGTCCAGCATCTGCTTGAAGACCATCAGTGACGGGGAGCTTACCACCTCCCTAGGCAGCCACTCCGCTTTAGACTGACTTTGCCAGAGGTGGAATGAGAGTTTGTACATGGCCAGACCACCTAAGATGGCATCATCTCTGTGGAAGACACTGCAGATCTGCTTCTGGAAGACTGGAAGACCAGAGCAGGAATGGGCGCTCTGCATTGGCCTATGGTGTGGTTGGGAGCAGACCTTTTTCCCATTGGCTGTGGTTGGCATCTTCAACATCTTCGGTCTTAGCACCTACAGGGACTTTTTGCCGCATCTGTCTGAAGGGGAAGGAGACGTCTTTGTTCATGTGGTAAGTGAGGGCCTAGGGGCTGTCTCCTTCCTCCCCCAAACCAGGTCATTTGGCCCCAAGAAACCAGGCCTGGGTCTTTGTTCTTTTGCTCACTTTTTCCTGTTCTAGATGCAGGGAGTAGAGTTTCGGATCTGGCCCTGGAGCACAAACCATGAGGATCCAGGAATCGGGCTCTCAGGCTGAATGTTTGGTCAGCCCAGCAAGGTTGCCCTGAGGAGCAAGAGTCCAGGATTCCACCCCAACCCATCTGCACTAAGCTATGGTGAGTGGTTAGCTTTGACTGGACTACTAGTCATCGGGCCACTCACAGTAGAGGGAATATAGCTGATGGGGGCCTGAGCCAAGCCCTCCAGGTACCAGAGAAGCCTGAGGGGGGTAAGGCTGGCAGTGAGAGTGGGCCCACAGTCAATCATGTTCCATAAATAAAAATGCCTTTTGCACTCCCAGTTTGGCAAAGTCAAAAATGGACGTGAGGTGTGTCCTGCACGACTTGTCCCTGGTGGAGCCATCGGGTGATTTGCTGAAGGTTGCCCAGCAAACACTGGAGCCTGGGACAGAACTAAGAGCATTGGTTTCCTCCCTCCACCTTGGGTTAGGGACTTAAGAAGGTATCAACCATCCCAGGATTATTGTTGTTTTAATTGTCGAAGAAGCAAGTAGAGTCTCGATGAAACTAAGAGAAACTTTTAAATATGAAAAACGAACAGGTGTATGAAGTGGCTTCCCAACCAGGAGTTAGTGGGATGGACTGCTGCTTCTAGAGATGCGCTTCCTCTTACCTCACTGCAATCAGAGCCTGGACAATCGAGCATCAGATATGCTGTAGAGGGAATTAAAAAACGAGGTGGAGCTCACTACAGCTGAGAAGATAATGATCTTGACAGTTTATGGGCTTGGGAGTGATTCGTGTCTCTTGGTTTTTTGTTGCTTATAAGGTCTCATATTTGAGGTCTTGTTAGCCTGAGTGCTTGCAAAGGAGCTAGATGTCCTTTTCTTTTTTTATGCACAAATCAAATTCTTATGTTGACCCTGGAAACACATCCCTTCTGGCATTTGTCATCTTTCTTTTTCATCATCTTGTGGGTGTGAGGTAGTACCTCACAGCTGTTTTAATTGTATTTCTCTAATTATTAGTGATTCAGAGCATTTTTCATGTGGCTATTGATAGCTTGCATTTCTTCCTCTGAAAACTGACTGTTCATTTTGACTATCAGTTGGGGAAATGGCTCTTTTTTCTTGTAAAATCTGACAGTTCCCCTTATATCTTAGAAACGAGGAGCAGCTAGGTGGTGCAGTGGATAGAGCATGGGCCCTGAATTCAGGAGAAACTGAGTTTAAATCCCACCTCAGACACACAACACTAGCTGTGTGACCCTGGAAAGCCAAAAAAAGGGAAAAAAACCCTAACGAAAACAACAACAACAACAACAAAAAGAAATGAGACCTGTATCAGAGAAGCCTGCCGCTGATATTTTCCGCCCGTTTCTTGTTTTTCTTTTAATTTTTGCTGCATAGGTTTTATTTGTGCAAAACCTTTTAAAGTTGGTGTAATCAGAATTATCCATTATACTTCCTATGAACCTCCCTATCTCTTATTTGGTCATGAACTCTTCCTCTAACCATAGATTTGACAGGTAATTTCTTTCATGCTGTACTGATTTGCTTCTAATGTCTTTTATATCTAAATCACATGCCAATGTTGAGTTTCTCTTGGTAGACCATGTGGGATTTTTGTCTATGCTTAATTTTTGCTAGATCACTTTCTAGTTTTCCCAATAGTTTTTGTCAAAGAATGAGTTCTTCCCCAATAACTGGGACCATTTGGTTTATCAAACACTAGGTGACTGAGCTTATTTGCTTCTGTGCACCTAATCTGTTCCATTGACCAACATTCTCTTTCTTACCCAGTACCATATTGTTTTGATGATTACAGCTTTGTAGTGTAGTTTGAAGTCTGCTGCTGCTTGGCCCCATTGGTTATGTTTTGGGAGTCTATGGATTCTGGGTACATTTGAACATTAGCATCACCACAGAGAAGACACTGGTAGGCTCTAAGATCTGGATTCCAGGCAGATTCTACTTTCATTCTATTCCAGAATCCACAACATTCCCCAAAGCATCCATGTATAGCCCCCATGTGATATTGATCCCACAAGTAGACAATGTGTAAGTATTATACTGCCTGAGTCAGCTTGCCGTTGGAATGAGGTTACTTCTAGCAAGAGCCCTATCTTCAAGGGACCTATCCTTTTCCTTCCCCTTCCTTGTAAAATATCTGGTTATTTATTTTCCTTTGGGTTCCCAGGTTGGCACGACAGGGAAGTGACTTAGTGAGATGAATGAAAACCGAGTGAACAGTGGCTGCTGAGAGCACATGGAAGCCCAGCAGATGGTGGCCGCCAACATCCGAGTCTTTGAAGCCTTAAAAGGGCTCTGAGAACTAATCAGGAGCAGCCTTGCCCCCATAGTCTTCATGAAAGACACAGGACTGGCTTTCAACCACGAAGGGGGGACACTTGAGGCTCAAAGCTCCCCTGTATTGTCCCCCCCTTGCCTCCTTTCCTTAGCTGAGAGTGGGCACCACATGGTGAGGGCCCACTCTAGCAGCACAACCGGGCAGAACCCAGGCCTGGGGAAAGAAGGGGGTGGGGGAGGGGCCAGTGAGCTTGGGAGGTGTGGGAGGCCCCCTCTGTCTTCTGCTAGCAGCTCAGATCCTCACCAGGCCTGGGACTCTCAGTCAGGATTCTCCCCCCACATGCTAGACTTGCCCCTCTCAGCAGCTGTGGGCTATGAGAGAAAGGCAGACAGGAGAGCAGGAGGTCAAGAGTGGCCCACCTGGGCCCAGCAGGGCCAAACTTCTCTAGGCTGAGAAGTCAGCCAGCAGTGCCCTCTACCCCAAAGCAAGGCAGTGTGGGAGGGAGGAAGGAAGAGAGGGGAAGGAAGGGCAGGGGAGTACTAAATAATGTGAACTTTGTCCTGTTGGTAATGAGGAACCAGAGAAGGTGTTTTTGCATGGGAGGGATGTGGTCAGAGCTCCCCCAACCTACACCTGAAAGAGGATTTCCCTGTTCAACAACATACCTGACAAATGGCCATCCCACTTTTACTGGAAGCCCTTCAGTGAGAGGAAAGCCATTGCCTCCAAGGTAGGCCCTAGAAGCATCGCTGGAGGCAGAAAACCTAGGTCAGGTTCTGGTTTTGCCTTAGAAACAGCTTAGATATGGGGGGCGGTGTGTGAGACGACTGCCAGGTCAGGAGCCTGTAGGTCTGGGAGGGTGGTGGTGCCTTCTGCAGGGAAAGGGAATGTAGGAGGGCAGGAGGTTTAGGGGGAAAGACAGCAAGTTTGGCTTTGGACATGTGGAGTTTAAGATGCTCATGGGGCACCCAGGTCGAGATGTCTAATAAGCAGTTGGAGATACCAGACTGGAAGTCATCATTGAGGTTAGGGCTGGGTAGGTCAGGGTCAAGTAGATTTGAGAATCACCAGCATGAAGATGATAACTGAATCCATGGGAACCAACGGGATCACCAATGAAGTAAGATAGAGGGAGAAGAGGAGAAGGCCCAAAACAGAACCCTGAGGGACAGCTAGAGTTAGAGGGTGTGGTCTGGAGGAGAATCCAGCCAAGAAAATAGAGGAGGAGCAGTCTGAGAGGGGGGGAGGAGAACCAGGAGAGAGAGAGAGAGAGAGACAGAGGTGTCACTAAAACCTGGAGAGAAGAAACCATCCAGGAGGAGAGAGTGGCCAGCAGTGGTCAGGGTGAATGACGCCTCAGCCTTGGATCACTGCCACCATCTGAAGCCTTTGCTCCTATGCATGTGCTGATGGAGGGAGGTCAAGATAGCCCTGCCCCACCTGCCTCCTTGCGGTTCCTCAGACCAATCCTCCATTTCTCAGCTCCAAGCACGTTCTCGGACTGGCCGCCTGCCCAGGATGCTCCACCCCTTCCCTCTGGCTTCCGTGGCTTCCTTCAAGTCCCCTCTCACACCCCACCCCCACTCTCTCCTGCAGGCAGCCTCTCCTGAGCCCTCTTCATTCCAGTGTCTTGTAGGAAGCTGTTTGGGTGTTTTCTCTTTCATTAGATTATAAGCTCCTTGAGGTCAGGGTCTGTCTTTTTGCCTTTGTATTCCTAGCACAGTGCCCGGCACATGGTATATACTTAATAAATGCTGATCGACTGACTGATTGACTCAAGCAGCCCTCATTTCTGCTCCCTCCAACGCTCACACCCATTCAGCCAGCCAGCCCAGCCTGAAAGCCCAGCTCCAAGATGCCTCTGGTCACCTAATGTGCCCAGTGAGTCTGCTGAGGTTGCCCAGCCCGGCCCCCTTCTAGCCTCAGCATCTTTAAAGTCAGTTCTATGCCTTTGATTGCTCAGAAGCAGAGTTTCTGCACTGATAGACTATTAACTGTGGCCCCCCTCCATGTTGTTTCTCTTGGTGTGTGTGGGGTGTGTGGGTGTGTGTGTGTTTCAGAACCTATGCATGACATTAAGCAGGAATGCATCGAGAGGATGTATCAGGGGTTAACTAAAGCAAGCCTACATTTACCAGTGGGGAGGATTTTATACCCATTTTACAGATGAGGAAACTGAGACCCAGAGCCATAAAGGACTTGCCCCAAAGCTAGGTCCCAAGTTTTCCCTTCTTTGTCAAATATGGGTGTTTGACCAGATGGTCTCTGACGTCCCTTCCGGCTTGGAATCGGTGTCTTAAGGACCAATCTCTCCTTAACCTGTTCTTTCTTGATCTCTCACAGTATCATTTAGAGTAGGGGTTCTTTTTTTTTTCCTTTTTGGTGAGGCAATCAGGGTTAAGTGACTTGCCCAAGGTCACATAGTTAGTAAATGTCAAGTGTCTGAGGCCAAATTTGAACTCAGGTCATTCTGACTTCAAGGCTGGAACTCCATCTACTGTGCCATCTAGCTGCCCATAGAGCAGAGGTTCTTAACCTAGGATCTGGGAACTTGTTTTTAAAAATATTTTGAAATCCTTTATAATCCTCTATGTTTGATTTTGTGTATTTGAGCACATTACTCTGAGAAGGGGTCCATAGGCTTCACCAGCCTGCCAGAGTCTGGTCCATGACACAAAAGGAGTAAAGAGCCCCTGATTCATACTATGACAATATCCTCCTCCTCCCCCTCCTCTCCCTCCTCCCTTTCCTCCTCCTCTTCTTCCAAAAGCTCTCCTTAGTTAGGGGGGATCTTGTGCATTACGTGTTTCCAGACTGGCATCTAACAAAACTGACATGATCTCAGGCTGCAGCTTGAGGGGCTTGGCTTCCAGGGCCAGGGAGGTGACCATCCTGCTGTTCTCTGCCCACATCAGACTGTCCCTAGGGTATCATGTTCTGTTCTGGGTACCATGGTTTAGCCTGGAGAGACCAGAAGGTGTCTAGGGTGGAGAAGGTCTTGAGCGCAGGCTTGTCCACTCGAGGATTGTTCAAAGCACGCAAGATACCTCCGGGGAACAGACTGTCTATGCTGGAAGCATTGGAAGGGCTGACCTGTGGAAGAGGATCAATCTTGTTTTCCTCGTCCCCGGAGGGTGGAACCAGGAAGAGTTGGTGGAAGCCACCAAGGAAAGCTTTTAGACTTGATGTTGGAAAACCTCCTACCAACCTGAGGTGCCCAGGCACCTCAGAGGCACCTGGCCCATCCTCTACCTGACCAAGACTTTCCTCCACAGTATCCCCAACCTGGCCACAGGGCTCCAGTTTCAGCTGAAAAATAAGACTTCTTTAGGCCAATAGGAATTTTCCCCCTACCCTGAAGCAGGAGGATTTAGGGATGCTCAGCCCATGGCTCTCCCAGTCCAGGTCCATGGAGTGGGGAAGGAATCAGCGGAGCTGGGACCCAGCTTCCCTGTCACGGGGAAGCTCTTGGCCCCTTCCCCCAACTTTTTCACCTTCCCCCAGTTCTGGGGGCAGAGGCCCCTGGGCAGCAGTAAATATTTCCAGTCTATTCACTTTTCAACTCCCTGGCTCTGAAGGAATTTTAACAGGTAACATCTGGACTGGTGAAAGTCCAGGAAGAGCAGCTGTCTCCAGCTTTGATTTCTCTGTAGCCCAGAAGGCTCCCCACTTTCATTTGGGGTGACCTTTGGTGCCTGAGTTCACAGAGACTTCCTTTCCCCTGAGATAACCCTCCCACATTCCTTCACCTTGTTCCCTTTGGCCCTTGGAGTCATACATTTCCTCCTACTCTCAGAACAGGAAGAAGGCCCAGAAGTGGACCCCCGTAAGTCCACGTCTCTGGGTTTGGGCCTCACAATCCGAAGAAAGCCAAACTATCCTGAGGACAAGCTTTCGAAGGCTGCCCGTTTCTGTCCTGTCTTTGGCCCTGTGATGCTCAAACCATCCATGACTACCTTGGAGGGCATTGATTGAGGGAGGGGCTGTGTTGCTTTTCAGCTGTTGTAGATAGAGGAGGGGGGATTCCTGGCTAGTTGGTGGTTTCAATCTGAAAAGAGCTGCTGTTCTAGCCTTCAGACAGGGGTCAGAAAGAGGGAGAGGGCACAGAGGGAGGGAGGGAATCACAGAGATGTAGCTAGCAATTCCTGAGCCTGGGGCAAATCTAATTAGGGTGGGCAGGGATTGCGGGGTCACACAGAGTTTGAACCTGGGCGCAGAGACACCAGGAGGGAGGCTGGTTGTGCTGCATGGAGGGAGGCATAGGCCAGTGAGGACCAAAACACAGTTGAGATGGGAAGGAAATCTGCCCTACCCCCAGATGTTGGCACCTGGAGCAAAGGCCTGACTGACTTGCCCTAGTTACGGCTCTGGGACAGGGTGCTGCTCTCCTCAGTCCTATCAGAGTCCATCTGGAGTAATACGTCTCATCTGTGCATCACGGTCTGAGGCCATCCACAATCTGGAGCTGTGCAGAGGAGGCAACCAGAGTGATGGCCTGGGAACCCTGCCACAGGAGAACCAGCCGAAGGAACTGGCCACAATTAATCTGGAGGAGAGAAGACTCAGGAAGGATAGGAGAGGTGGGCTTATGTGTCTGAAGGGGTGTCCTGTGGAAGAGAGACTAGGTTTGTTTGGTTTGGCCCAGGGAACAGAGCTGGGAGCAAGGGGGAGGGGAGAGGGAGGGAGAAGGGAAGAGACAGAGAGAGAGAGAGAAATAGAGAGAGACTGAGAGACAGACAGGCACAGAGACACAGAGAGACAGACAGAGATAGACCGACAGAGAGACACAGAGCGAGAAACAGACACAGAGAGACAGAGAGAGAGAGACTGAGAGACAGAGACACAGAGAGAGAGACAGAGAGACAGAGAGAGAAAAACAGACACAGAGAGACAGAGAGAGACACAGAGAGAGAAACAGAGAGAGACTGAGAGAGAGACACAGAGAGACAAATATAGACAGAGAGACAGAGAGAGAGAGAAACAGAGAGAGAGAAACAGAGAGACTGAGAGACAGAGACACAGAGAGACAGAGATAGACAGAGACACACAGAGAGAGAAACAGAGACAGAGATAGACAGAGAGACAGAGAGAGAGAAACAGACACAGAGAGACAGAGAGAGAAACAGAGTGAGACTGAGAGAGAGACACAGAGAGACAGAGAGAGAGAAACAGACACAGAGAGACAGAGAGAGAGAAACAGAGAGGGACTGAGAGAGAGACACAGACAGAGACACAGAGAGAGAGACAGAGAGACAGATAGAGACAGACAGACAGAGAACTGCACAGCGGTAAATCTAGACTTGATGTGGGGGAAACTTCCTAAGAATTAGAAGCATCCCCGGGTTGAGCGGCCGGCCTTCCGCGCTGGAGAGCCGCTGAGTGCGGGGAAGTGTTTGAGAAAACGGCAGGCATTGTGAACGCTCCCAATCGCTTCCTTTTGTTTCTAGTCTTTGCTACATTGAATTCTTATCCATTTTTTAAAGTCCTATCCAAGTGCCACCTCCTCCAGAAAGTCCTCTCTGATGTCTCGCTCCATCATAACTGAGCCTGTAAACTTGCTCCTTTCTCTGCTTGCACCCTAAAATGGAATGTTAGGTATCACTGGAAGGAGGCTGACAAGTTTTCGCACTGGCCAAAGTGTCACACAAGAATGAGGCATTTTGCTGCTGGTGACCATACCTAAAGGCAAGACCCTGGAGGACTTCCGGCGTCTCCACATAGCTTTTGCAGATATTTCTATGGTACTGTTTCTGTAATGGGTTTGGGGGACACAGGGATTAAACAGTAGTGATGGGATTTTTTTTTAACCCTAAGTCCAGTAGTTGTCTGGAGCCATGGAACTTGAATTATCATCAAACGAAGGCAGTCAAAGAATGGACTTCACCTTAGCCAAGGGCAATCTGCTGCCTTTCATTAATACTCCAGCTGAATATGATGGCTCATAACCATGGTCATGCATGACTATTGTCAGGAAGAGGCTTTCTAGTCACTGTGTCTTAATGGGAACCAAGTCCAACCAAGGCCCTGAAGACCTTAAGCCCAGGAAATGGTAGCAGAGATCGGCTCAGCACCTGAGACCAGAAGAGATGTCCAGAAGATAGACAATGTGAGCCTACAGAAGAGAATGATGCCCGCCAGAGAACAGAATGATATCATCACAGGAAGGTAGCATCAGAGGTGTGAGTTATCCTGGCCACTCACAGCCTCCTGGCACATGCTTCTTCATATATACATTCCCTGTTTTTGTGTCCTTGCTATGTACATTTTATTTTTTAGAAATTTTTTAAAAATTCTAAACACAAACAAAAATTTAAATTTAAAAAATTTAAAAATTTAAAAACTTAAATTATGACAAAAAATTAAATTAAGAAATTAAAAATAACATTTTTATACACATAGCAGAACTTAAATGGGATTCTAAATAGAACCGTGCGTCTCTGTTTCACAGCAATTACTTTTTTGAAAAAGTATATAATGGCCAAGAACTGGAAATTGAGGGGATGCCCATCAAGTGGGGAATGGCTGAACAAGTTGTGGAGTACGGTTGTGATGGAATATTACTGTGCTGTAAGAAATGATGAGCTGGTTGATTTTAGAAAAAACATGGAAAGACTTGCGTGAGATAAGTGAATGAAACAAGCAGGATCAAGAGAATCTTGCACACAGTAACAGCAAGATGTTTTGAAGAACAACTGTGAGTGACTGAGCAATTCTGAGTATTATAAATACTCAGATCAACTACAAAGGACCTAGGAAAGAAGAGCCACCTCCAGAGAAGCTTTTACTTATCTTTATCTATATCTGTCTCAAACAGTGGCCTTTTCTTTCTTTTAAAAAATATGTATTTATGTTTTGTTTTCAACATTCACTTCCATAAGCTTTTGAGTTCCAAATTTTCTCCCCATCTTTTCCCTCCCCCCATCCCAAGACAGTGTGCAATCTGATAGAAGCTGTAGGCATACATTCATACTGACCCTATTTTCACATTAGTCATGTTGTATAAAAGAATTAGAACCAATGGGAGAAATCACAAGAAAGAAGAAACAACCAAAAAAAGAAAAAAAGAGAGAGAGCAAACAATATGCTTTGATCTGCATTCAGATTCCATAGTTCTTTTTCTGGATGTGGACAGCACTTTCCATTATGAGTCGCTTGGAGTTGTCTTGGATCCTTGCATTGCTAAGAAGAGTTAAGTCTATCAAAGTTAGTCATCACACATTGTGGCTGTTACTGTGTACAATGTTCTCCTGGTTCTGCTCCTTTCACTCTGCATCAATTCATGTAAGTTTTTCCAGGTTTTTCTGAAGTCTGCTTGCTCATCATTTCATGTGTGTGTGTGTGTGTGTGGCAATTGGGGTTAAGTGACTTGCTCAGGGTCACACAGCTAGTATCAAGTGTCTGAGGCCAGACTTGAACTCAGGTCCTCCTGATTCCATGGCTGGTGCTTTATCCACTGTGCCACCTAGCTGCTCCCACCATTTCTTATAACACAATGCCATTCCATTACATTCATATACCACAACTTGTTCATCCCCAGCTGATGGACATCCTCTCAATTTCCAGTTCTTTACCAACCACAACAATATAAAACTATAATATTTTATGTGGCAATATATTTATAATATATTATTTTATATGGTATAAATATTTTTGTACATGTGGGTCCTTTTCCCATTCGTATGATCTCTTTTGGATACAGCCCTAGAAGTGGTATTGCTGGGTCAAAGGGTATGCACGTTTTTATAGCTCTTTGGGCATAATTCCAAAGTGCTCTCCAGAATGGCTGGATCAGTTCACAACTCTACCAACACTGCATTAATGTTCCAATTTTTTCACATCTTCTCCAACATTTATCATTTTCCTGTTTTGTCATCTTGGCCAATCTGATACGTGTGATGTGATACCTCAGAGTTGTTTTGGTTTGCATTTCTCTAATCAACAGTGATTTAGAGCATTTTTGTCATATGACTATAGGTGGCTTTAATTTCTTCATATGAAAACTGCCTGTTCATATCCTCTGACCATTTCTCAGTTGGGGAATGATTTGTGTTATGTATCTATATATCTATATCTATACATAATACATATCTATATATAATACATAAATAAATTTGACTTAATTCTCTATATATTTTAGAAATGAGGCCCTTATCAGAGACACTGGTTGTAAAAACTGTTTCCCAGCTTTTTGCTTCCCTTCTAATCTTGGTTGCATTGGCTTTGTTTGTGCAAAAGCTTTTCAATTTAACGTAATCAAAATTATCTATTTTTCATTTCATAATGTTCTCTATCTCTTGTTTGGTCATAAATTCTTCTGTTTTCCATAAATTTAGCAGGTAAACTATTCCTTGCTCTCCCAGTTCACTTATGGTATCAGCCTTTATATCTAAATCGTGTACCCATTTTGACTTTATTTTGGTATAGGGTTTAAGATGTTGGTCTATGCCTAGTTTCTGCCATAGTCTTCCAGTTTTCCCAGCAGTTTTTGTCAAGTAGTGAGTTTTTATCCGAGAAGCTGGGGTTTTGGGGCTTATCAAACAGTAGATTACTATAGTCATTGACTACTGTGTCTTGCATACCTAACCTGTTCCACTGATCCACCACGCTGTTTCTCAGCCAGTACCAAGTAGTTTTGATGATTGCTGCTGTATAACACAATTTAAGATCTGGTATGGCCAGGCCACCTTCCCTTGCATTTCTTTTCATTAATTTCCTTGATGTTCTGGATCTTTTGTTCTTCCAGATGAATTTTGTTATTTTTTTTCTAGCTCTATAAAATAATTTTTGGTAGTTTGATTGGTATGGCACCGAATAAGCAAATTAATTTAGGTAGAGTTGTCATTTTTATTATATTAGCCTGACCCACCTATGAGCAACTGATGTTTTTCCAATTATTTAGATCTGACTTTATTTGTGTGAAAAGTGTTTTGTAATCGTGTTCATATAGTTCCTGAGTTTGTTTTGGCAGGTAGACTCCCAAATATTTTATAATGTCTACAGTAACTTTATTTTTTAAAATTTCTTTATTTTTAGTTTTCAACATTCACTTCCACAAGATTTTGAATTTTCTTCCCATCTCATCCCTCCCCCTACTCCCAAGATGGCATGCATTCTGTATACCCCTTCCCCTAATCTGCCCTCCCTTCTCTCTCTCCCCCCACTTCTCTTATCTCCTTCCCCTTCTATTGTCCTGTAGGGTGGGATAGATTTCTATCCCCCATTTCCTGTATTTCTTATTTCCCAGCAGCATGTGAAAACAATTTTTTTTAACATGTGTTTTTAAAACTTTGGGTTCCAAATTTTTCTCCCTTCCTCCTTCCCCACCCACCCTCATTGAAAAGGCAAGCATACAGTAACTTTAAATGGAATTTCTCTTTCTATCTCATGGTGGCCTTTTCTAGTTGGGGGTGGACAGGGAAGGAGGGAGACAGTTTGGAACTTAAAATGCAGCCAGAAAAATTTTTAAAGTTTATAACAAATTTTACCTATTATTTCAAAACTGTCCTACCTCTCTGTGCTTACTATTGAATGTCATTCTATTCACTTAAAACGTGTTAAAATGGCTCTTTTTGAGCATAATTATTGTTAATTCCCTTCCCCTAACTCCTGCCCCAATTAAAAACTGAGATAAAGATTTTTTTAAAGCCTTGTAACAAATAATCATAGTTAGGCAAAACAAATGCACACAGTAACCATGTCCAAAAAAAAAAGTGTTTTGTGTACCTTTGTCCATCACCTGCCTGCCAGGGCGTAGATAATATGTTTCATAATAGGTCCTCTGGAGCCATGGCTGGGCGCTGATAAGAGTTCTTAACTCTTTCAAAGTGATTTGTCTTTCCAACATTACTGTCCTTGTACATAAATTGTTCTCCTGACTCTGTTCACTTTCCTCTGCATCAGTTCATTATAATCGTGATTCTCTGAAATTATCTCTTTCATCATTTTTTGCAGAGTAATGCAATGCTACAGTTTATTCCACCATTCCCCAATTGTCTAAAAGGCAATCTAAGACATTCCCTGAGATTCTAGTTCTGCGCTTTTCTTCTTTTCTCCCTGGTGCACTCCCTTACCCCTGATTTTAATCCTCCATCAGAAGTTTGTTTTGTGAGTTTTTCCTCCACAGAATTCTCCTCCCTCTTAACGGCTTCCCAGTATCCCCACTTGTTGGGGATCGATGTATTTGATGTTTGAGTTTGATGAATTTTTAATCTGTGCGTATTCAACTCTCTTCCATCCATTTCATATTATTTGAATAAGGTTCATCTGATGTTGGCTTCCTCACCTTATTCTCCATGTTTATGTGCTCTTCTGCCTACTCCAATTATGAAAAATCGCAAGTTTTGCCCCTTCTTTCTCCTTTCTGCACAAGTGTGGGTATTCCTCCTTTTACCCTCACTTCTGTTTCTCCTCTTCAGACCCTCAGAACAGAATCCATCAACCCTCCCAGGACTTCCATTTTTCAAATTTAATTCCCTCAATATCCTTTGAAGATATTAAGACTGTGAAGGGATGCTTGTTTCATCTTTGCTATTAGAATGTTAACACTATATGATCATATAGCTTCTTGTAACCTTTCAAACAAACTTACTTTTCTAGTTTCTCTAGACTTCTGTGTTTGCATTTCAAAATTCCTACTCACTCTGGTCTTTTTGTCAGAAATGCTTGATTTAATTCTACTGAAGGTCCACCCCCCCCCCATAGGATTATAGTCAGCTTTTCAGAGTTAAGTTAAAGCTTAACTAACTTCAGGGCAAGTTATGACTTGATGTTGGCCATAAGCCTATATCGTTTTCCTTTTAGAATATTGTATTCCAAGATCTCCTCTCATATTTAGCAGAAGCTGCCAGGTCTTGTGTGATCCTGACTGTGGTTCCTTGATACTTGAACTACTTTCAGGATGTTTCTAGCATTATTTCTTTGACATGGGAACTTTAGATTTTGGCTATGGCATTCCTAGGACTTTTCCTTTTGGAAAAGTCTTTCAGGAGGTGATTGTAAATTCTATCTTCACTTTGTCTTCTAGTTCTATTAGATCTAGGCAGTTTTCATTTATCATCTCTTGAAATACAGTGTCCAGACTTCTTAAAAAATAATGGTTTCCTAGGGAGTCAAGTCAAGCCAAGTCAGCAGCATTTATTAAGTACTTACTATGTTCTAGGCACTGGGCTAAGCCCTGGGTAGACATGCAAGGAGGTCACATTCTAATGGGAGGAGACAATGTGCAAAAAACTGTGTACATACAAGATCTCTCTCTCTCCCCTCCTCTCTCTCTGTCCCTCTGTGTGTGTGTGTGTCTCTCTCTCTGTCTCCTCTCTGTCTCTCTCTCTCTCTCTGTCTCTGTCTCTCTGTCTCTCTGTCTCTCTCTCTCTCTCTCTCCCTCCTCTCTCTCTGTCCCTCTGTGTGTGTGTGTGTGTCTCTCTCTCTGTCTCCTCTCTGTCTCTCTCTCTCTCTGTCTCTGTCTCTCTGTCTCTCTGTCTCTCTCTCTCTCTCGCTCTCGCTCTCTCTCTATCTGTGTGTGGAGTAGATAGAAGGTCATCTCAGCTGGGAACACATTGGCAGAAATGGAGGGATGAATATAGAACAAATGCCAGAGCTCAAAGAGACTTCAACCAAAATAACTTCATGTCGGAGCTGAGAAGGACTTTGGAACACACAGCTTAGAATTTAAGGAGTGGGAGAGACGCACAGAACCATCTATTCTGACCCTAATCTTGTCCAAAGGAGGAGCGCAAACCCAGAGAAGGCCCAAGGTTACATAGTGAGTTGGTGACAACAAAGATTTACACACTCAGTGCTATGCAAAAATCAAGGAAAACGAATTTTGTTTCATCCTGATCCAGAAACTGCCGCTAGCACTGGAAGGGGGCAGCTTCCATACTCCATCGAGTGATGCCAGAGAGATAATTGCTTCTATGCCAGTCATTAAATCTTTAACCATCAAATATCAGCATCTTGTGGTTAGGAGGGAGGGAAGGGATAGAAGCTCAGGCCCTTCTGCCCAGTGGCTGTAGTATGCGTGACCATCCTGCCACTACAGGTGCCAAGACAACCCATGTAGAGGACTCCAAGAATTTCCTAGGTCCTTCCCAGGTGACTGGGAGATCTACCTGCACCTCTGAATCCAGTCCCATCTCAGAGGTAGATACATGTATAGCTGAAATGAGCCATGGCCACTCTGTTCCTCCACAAGAGCTGTTTAATGGAGTCTCTTCTTTGGGCAAAATACTGTGGTATTTTCTACTGTTTCTCTGTTCCCTGGACCAGAGACTCCCACTGGGTGCTTCATGAATACTTACTTGTTAAATGGATCTATTTGTGAGCTAGTCCATCTAGCCACGGGGCCCAGGGAAAGAAAGAAAGAGCTGTCCTGGCCTGTCCAGCACTTTCCCCACAGCTCAGAGGCTGGGGAGTCCAGGGGCTCATTTAAATGGATTTTATCTCTCTTCTCTGACGGCTTTGGTCTCCTTGACTGATGTCAGCTGAGGTTATTACCCCCATTTTCTTGATGAGCAAACAGAGGCCCTGGTGAGATAAGATGACTAGTTCAAGGTTCCTGAGCAAATTAACAGTCAAGGTGAGCCAGAACTTCCCAGGCTGGGCCAAGAAGGGCAAAGGTGAATAAGTAGTTGGCTGGAGGCATTTCGTGGGCAGGTAGATGAAGAAATATCCAGTTTGGAAACGCATTGGAGGGTGGGAACTGAACCCAGGTGGACCGCATACCCAAGGCACTAGGCAATGAGGATGGGCCCCTGTGCTGAGGGTCCAAATGTGGGGGAGGGACATTGTGGGGATTACTGATTGCAAACTCCCCTCCCCCATACACAGAGTATACATAATGTAATATGTGTCATATGTAAAGCACCTACCAAGGCCAGCGCTTAGGGACGAAAATAAGCCAGTCCCAGCTCCAGGAAGCCCCCCTTTTGCTTGGCCATGGCCATGGCCAATGATAATGCAAAGCAAATCAAGAAAGGTCAGAACTGTGATAATGGGCGGATTTCCCCAGTGCCCTGCTGATCCCCTTTCATGAAGCCCCTCAGATTACAAACACACTTTGTTTGTTGTGTATCTTTCAGCACAAACTTCCATATGGCCATATTGTCTCTCTCACTAGAGTGTAAGCTCCTTGAGGGCAGGGGCTTTTTGTACCCCAGCACCTGGCTCAGAGCCTGGCACATAGCAGGCATTGAATAAAGACTCATGGATTGATTGGTGGAAAATGTGGCGTGTGAGTGACCCTCGAAGGAAGTCAAGGTTTGGGGTGGAGAGGAGGAGGGAAGGCATAATAAGCATGGGAACTGCATCGTGCAAAGGAATGGAGGTAAGAGATGAGGCATCAAGTTTTGGGAACAGCTAGTAGCCCAGCATGGCTATAACACAGAGGGTGTAACTGGCTGTAATGTGAAGAAGGCTAGGAAAATCTGGAGCCAGCCGGGCCTGGATACCTGGCTGCTCCCACCCCATGCCCTCTCCTCAGAAGCTCAGCTGCCCTGGGCCCCTTTATTCTTGAACCCTGCTGGGGGGAGGCCAGAGGGGAGAGCCCTTGTGCTTCCTTATGTCAGTGGGCGTTTCTTCCATCTCTGAGGTTCCTGAGCTGTGCTGTTTGTCCCTCAAGCCTGGGGGTGGGGGGTGGGAGCTGAAGGGGAGGGTGTGCAGCTGGGGGTCCTCAGAGGGACAGCAGGAAGAGCCTCAGGGTATGACCATGTGGGATATCAGGACTGCCTCTCCTCCCCGGGAGGGACTGGGCTAGGCATCCCTGAGCCCCAGTTGGGTGCCTTTTACAAACCCCTCCAATCTTATTTTTGTATATGGCCCATGGATCCTTCCAGGGTCCTGAAACTGCAATACCCATGCCTGCCACCAGTTCCCTTCCCACTAGCCAGCACATGAAAAATGCTTTAAGGCTTCCAAGGCCTAAAAACACAACAAGAGCTGACCAGGGGATGACCAGAGCTGGCTGCTAGCTGGGAGACCCTGAGCTCTTGCTGAATAGTCATTGGCAGCCCTCTAAAATGGAAACCTGCACTGGCAGGGAGAATGTCCTTCTCTGGGAGTGCCCTAGAGAGATGAAATCACGGGTCCAGTTCCTACTTAGAGACATTTTCTCATTTGCTCCTCACTACAGTTCTGTGAGGCAGGTCCTAATACTATCTCCATTTTACAGGTGAAGAAACTGAGGCACGGTGTGAAGTGAGTAACTTGCTCCAGGTCATGCACTCAGTAAGGGCCTGAAGCTGACTTCAGACCCAAGTCTTCTTGACTTTCGATAACCATGAGTCATCTAGTTTTAAACAACAATCCTTGCTCCCCATGGCCACTTCCACGTTCTCCCTGTCCCTTCATCACTCGTAACCCCCCTCCTCCTTTGAAGTTCATACAACCACATCTTCTACCCAGTCAAAATCCAGGGAGCTGCTGTCTCCAGATCTCCAGGAAGCTCTTCTTCCTTCCTCAATGAGTCCAATACTTGACTCACAATTTTTCTCTCCTCCCCAATGCCTGTCCTCAGACTAGAGGACTTCACTATATATACAGAACTCCTTCAAACACCTGAACTTGCAAGTTCTGCCACTGGCTCACCTCCCGGGGCCCCTTCCTCCACCCCACCTCAGCCATCACCCCTCGATCTTGCCGTTACCCACAAATGCATCACCTGCTGGTCAAGAAGTCCAACCTCCGCCTTATTTGACCATCTTGGCTTTTCATCCCTTCCTCTGCCTTCCCTTCCACAGCCCTACTCTTCATCCACACCATGTCCTTTGGTCCCTTGACCCCTTATTTCTCTCCTAGGGCATCTCTCCTGCACTCCCTTGTTTCCTCTTCTTGATCCTTTGGGAAACCAATCAAACTCTGCGCTGTCTTCCTCCTTTGAATCCTGAGCCCCTTCATCATGTTTCCAATTGTACCCCGCCAACCTCAGCCTTGACTCATTCCCACCACTTGTTCCTACATAGGTGCTGCTGAACAAAAGTGGAGAAAATCATGCAACATCTCTTGAATACAACTCCTTTTCTCCTCTGACATTGCCTCCAGCCTAGTGAAGGCCCCATCTCCACGTGCCTGGACTATGCTGCCAGCCTTAGGTCTCCCCGCACTCCAGTACATCTACCACTCAGCCACCAAAGTGATTTTCCTAAAGGGCAGGTCTGACCAGGTCACCCCCACCTCAATAACCTCCAGTGCCTCCCTGTTCCCTCAGGAGCAAACATAAAATGTTCTATTGTCACTCAAAGCCCCTCATAGCCCACCCTCCTCCCTCTCCAGTCTTCTTACACCTTACTCTCCACCACATCTTCTCTGAGCCAGTGACACAGGGCCCCTGGCTGGTGCTCTGAGAAGCTTCTCCATCACCAGGCTCTGGGCACCCCCCCCCCCCGCTGTTCTTCAGGCCTGGGCTGCTCACTCTCCCTCCTCATCTCTGCCTCCCAACCTGCCCAGCTTCCTTCAAGTTCCAGCAACAATCCCGCCTTTTACAGGAAGTCTTTCCTGCCTGGATACTTCTAGGGCCTGCCCTCTTGTGAGCACTTTCTCTTTATCCTGTGTGTAACTAGTGTGTGGCTCATTTGTGCCTGTTTGCTGTGTGTTCTCTTCCTGCTTGGGCTGTGAACTCCCTGAGAACAGAGACATCTGTGCATCTGCAGGGCTTAGCTCGGTGACTGGCACAGAGTAGCATCAGCACAGAAGCTGGTGGCTGACTTACTGACACTGATCTGTGTCAACCCCCTGCCCACATTTCTCATTCCATTCATGGTCTGTATTTGGGCCTTACAAACCTTTGGTTCAGGAGAAGAAGGATGGGGCAACAGCCCCGGCATCCTCAGCCCAATGGTGGGCGGGGGAGCTGGTGGCCCTATCCCTCCCCACCCTTGGCCCAGCACAAGCCAAGGGACGGTGGGGGCAAAGAGTAGTTGAGTGAGGAGCTGGCCCTGTGATCCTCCCCACCCCACCCCATCCCCATCCATTGGCTCTGGGTCTCATTTAGTGCTTGTCAGTGCCCAAGCAAAGAGAAACTAGAGCTTAATCAGAGACATTGTTGGTGTCATGGAAGCTGTCTCAAACCATGAAAAGTGGGGGCTGAGGGTCATTAGCATAGAAAACATTTTACTTGGTTTTCTTCTGTGTGGGTGGGAGAAGTGCCTGGAGGGGATATGCTCCAATGTAGCCTGAGGGGAGCCAAGCCCCAAGGAGCCTCTGCTGAGCTAGGAGCCCAGTGGGAGGGATGCAGTAAGAGGCAACCCACTGCCAGCCACCCAGCGGTCCACATAACCCAGATGCACAGTGACTTCTGGCCCTGGAGCCTGCTCTGAGCATCCTTCCCCTTGCTGTAAGGATGCAGAAGGAGCATGTAAAGCTCGCTGCCAAGCTACCCTGCCCTGTTATCAGATTTGGCAAAGAGACAAAGGGGGAAACAGGGTGAAGAAAGTGGCCCCATGGGGGCCCAGGCGGAAAGGGAAACTCCTGGGGCTTGTTGGAAGCTGGGGGAACAGAGCATTCCTGGATGATGAAGGATCAAGGGAGCCGATCACAGGATAGGGAGGCAGGTTTGGGCAGTTCAGGGAGCTGATCTCTGAAGCTCTGTTCCCTTCTCTTGGAAGAATCATGGCAGCCCAGAGCAGGAGAACAGCAAAGCCCTTTGTGACCACACAGTCCCTTCCTCTGCTATGGGGAGGAGGGTGGAGCACAACTGGACCCAGGGAGGGGAAGACCTCCAAGGTCTCACAAAGAGTCAGAGATTGAGTGGAGAGTAACCCCGGGGACTGACTCTCTCCCTCTCCTTCCCTCCCCCTTTTCCTCTGTTCCCTTTTCTTTCCCCCTCCCCCTTCCTCTGTCTTTCCCTCTCTCTTTTCCTACCTCTCTCTAAAGTGATGAGGATTTGTACCCTTCCCTTCCCCCCAACATTCACCATACCTCCCTCCTGACCATCCCTCCCCCTCCCATCTTTAGGGCTCAGAAGGTATATTTCTAAGTCATGTTCAGTTTTAGGTGAATCCTGCTGTGAGCAGAGGAAGACGAAATCATCTCTGCTCTAAGGGGCCCACAGTCTGGTCAAAGAGAGAAGATACAGACCCAGAATAACATCAGGGAACAAGACGGAATGTAACAAAGAGCCGATGGAAGATTGCGGCCAAATGGCCATGCAGCCACAGAGACAGCAACACCAAGGAGGAGGAAGAGGAGCCCTACTGTGTGCACAGTTCAGTATCAGACTTACTATGTACCAGGCCCAAGACCCAAGGAATACAAACCAGTTCAAACTCTGAAAAGGGGTGTACGTATGTGAGTCTGTGAATGTGTGTGTGTGTGTTGTGATTATGTGTGTTTGTGGCTTAGACAAGCACCCTTGCTACTGGTTATGTAATTTATCAACAATGTAGAATCCACACATCATCCTTTGCTCTTCAACCTGCTGCAAATGTAACAAGCCATACAAAGACATTTTAAAAATGTATCAGCTATGAGAACAGACAAAGCGATTAGTTCCTCTTTAGACTCTAGGACTGCAACCCACCAATTCCTTTTTCTCTGTTGGCAGCTAAAGGCCCTTCTCCAGAGTTCTCCTCAAGACGTCTCCACGGCATCAGGGTCTCTCACAAAAACGTCACTCAGCTCCCTCCCTCGGGTCCTCAGGAAAAAGATTCTCTTAGATCTTTCTGTCCCTCACACAGACTCAGCCATGACAGTGAACTGGCTCCAGATGACCCTTAACTGTCACTCTTCAAGGTTCTGTTCCCTCTCTGTTATATACAGTGATTCTGTCCAAGCCCCCTCTTAAAAGGCTACTTAAATTTAACTAGCATTACATAGGGTGGGGAAGAGATACATGTGCTTGCGGACAGCAGGGAAGGAGCCAGTGGGTAAAAAGAGACTGAAGGTTAGAGAGAGGAGGAAGGATGGATGAGGGAAGCTTCTAGAGAAGACAGCAGTGGATGAGGCCAAGGGCACAAATGGAGGGCAAAAGACCTCGGCAAAGAGAAAGGATATTTCTTCCTTAGGCGCTGGGACAAAGGAACAAATAGTGGACGTGACGTCAATGGGTTTGAGAAAATAGAGCCATTTATAAATGGAGCTGTGAGAGATGGCTTCAATTTTCTTGATAATGTATGATGCAAGGAGCAATAGAATCAGTCAGTCAGTCAGTCAACAAACATTATTCAGCACTTACTATATGCCAGGCACTGTTCTAAGTCCTGGGGATACAAAGGAAGGCAAAAACATTCCCTGCCTCCAAGCTGTTCGTGTTCTAACAGAGGAGAAAATGTGTACATAATTCTGAATATCCAAGGTATATACCCAATAAATAGATGGTAATCTGAAGGGGGGGCTAGCAGCTGAGAAGGGGGGATTGGAGCTGAGTCATGAAAGAAATCAGGGAAGCTAAGAGGCAAAGGTAAGGCCAGAGTATTCCAGACAAAAGGGAAAGCCCGTGCAGAGGCATGGAGTTGGAGCAGGAGACCCATGTGAGGAGGGATGGTTGGGAACAGCCTCTGGGGGGAGTGGGAGAATAAAAGGATTGCCCAGTCGAAATTTGAAGGCATACAACTGTAGTATGTGTGAAGTATGTAGTGTGTAGTACGACTCAGTCAGCTCAGTTGGGTGACTTTAGTATTTATAAAGCATGTCCTCAGGCACTCTGTCACAGGATTCTCAGGGAAGGAGGCAGGGCAATATGATTATTCCCATATTTCAGAGGAGGGAACTGGGGCTTGTAGAAGGTTTGTGCCTCACAGAACAATTAAGGAGATATTCTGTGGCAGTCTGCATCTGCAAAGGCTCTACACCACCCCCTCTCTGCTTAAATGCTTCCCAGAGGTAGGGAGCTTACTACCTCTGGTGGGAGGCAGTTTCTTGTACTTCTGGATGACTCTATTTGTTAAATAGATTTTCCCATTATTAGGGAAATTTGCCTCTTGCAAACTCTCCCCGTGTCTCCAGATCTCCATTACCCCTGTTACACCTTCTGAAGCCAAGCAGAACAAGACAAATCTCTATTCCATAGGATGCCACCCAGAAAATACTTGAAGATAGTCATTACACCTTCCCTGTCCAAGGCTTCTCTTCTGCAGGCTAGCCATCCCGACATCCTTTGACTCATCTTCATATGGCATGGTCTTGAGGTCCCTCCGCTTCCTGGTTGTCCTCCTCTGGACAGTACTCCAGACTGTCAGTGACCTTCCTAAAATGTGGCGATCAGAACTGAACACAATACCATTGGATATTTCCATCTGGATGCCTCACAGGCACCTCAAATATGGTTTGCTTGTCATGGAACTCATTCTATTCTCCTCCTCCTCCTCCTAACCCTGTGATTTCTGTGTAGGACACCTGAATCTCCCAGTTATCCAGGGTTAAAAGTTCAGTGTCCTCCTCCACTTCACGCTCTCCTTCACTGCATCCCCAGATGTCAACAGCTGCCAAATCTTGTCAGTTTCACCTCCTCCATGACACCTCTTAACTCTGTCCCCTGCTCTCCTTTCACGTTGTGACCATCCTCGTCCAGGTCTTCATTCTTTCTTACCTGGGCTTTTGCAACAGCCTCCAAATGGGATCCCAGCTTCCAACTTCTCCTTCTCCAAATCACCCTGCCTGCGGCTGCCTGGCCAGTGTCTCCTTATTGCCCTAGGATAAATATGAGCTTGTTTGGAACCCAGCATCATCTGGTTCCCCTCCTTCCAAGTGATTTCCTCTCACTCCCCTTCACTTCAACACATTGTCCTTTCCAGTCCAACTTGCCTACTGCTGCTCCCTTCCCCCATAGGGCATTTCCTCTGCTACCTCCATAGCTTAGCACTGGTTGTCCCATAATGCCTTAAATGCATTCTCTCCTTCCCTCCTTCTCTGGACACTTGGCTTATTCAACACCAGGCTCAGGTGCCTTTCCTGACCCTCCAGTCATCAGCGCTTTCCTCCTCCCAAAATGTGGTCTACATCCACTCATCCAAATGGGAGCTCCTTGAGGACAAGGACTGCATAGCCCCAGCACTTAGAACAGGACCTTACATATAGCAGGAGTATTCAAAATACTTGTTGGACCGGATTGGGCCAAGGAAGAACCGAGTGTCTAGACCTAGACACTGTGCCTTTCTTGATGCAGCCTGAAGTTAGAAGCTCTATTATAGTAGTTGCTCTGTCCTTATTGCAGGAGTACAGGATCATAGACTGAGCTTGAAAGGACCTGAGACGTCATACCGTGACATCTCATTTTACATGCACCATTGGCTCTGGGGCCACTGTTACACACTCCCTCCCACCAGCAGGCTGGGTCCCCTTTCCTCAAGGTTCTGGGGGGAAGCTCTAGTCCCACAACTCCTAAGACCCCACTGATCTGCTTCCCGTCTTGGTCATGAGTTGATAACAAGGAGCCATCCAGACTTTATTGACTTTTAGGAGCAGGTACTTCCTGAAGTGGTCTAGTAAAAGGAGGTGGCACAAACCCTCCCCCAAAAGCAGGGGCCATGCTCCCACAGGGCACACAGAGTCCAGGGAAAGCAGGTTCCGATTCACAGAGCACATGGCAAAGGGCTGACTCTGCCTCTGGGTACCGGAAGCCTTTTGCTTCTTTTGTGGAGTCTTCCTGGAGTCCCCCTTGGGCATGACATAGGTTTGTCTGCTGGGCTCCCAGAGAGTCCCAAAGCTGTCTTTATGCCTTCACATGCCTCACTGTGCCCGGTTTGTCTTGGCCACCTGATACAGATGCTCTTCTGGGGTCACCGCTAGGATGTCAACAAGAAGTCCAATTCAGTCCAAAGCATCCAAGGGCTTCCTCTGGCTGAGGTTGGGGAGAGGGGCAGACAGAGGCTCTTCTCCTCCCCTCACTCCTAAGCCTTTCCCTCTCAGGGGCTTGGTGGAAACTGTTGGCACCAAGAAGCTGATCAGATTGTTAGAGTTTTAAACCCACCTCTTCTTTCTCCATTACCCACAGCATGACTTAAGTCTCTGCAGTCCATCCCAATATACTGTCTAGGTATTGTCATTTCATTTTATCCAATGATTTTTGCTCCTTCCAAATTGATTATGGATTGTTCACACCTAATTTAATGCCTTTGATTGATTCAACAGACATGTTCTTACCTAATTCAAGAAGGCTTTTAAATGGAATGGAAGTTGGTTGATTTTTTTCAAGTGACTTCCCTACCACCCCCCATATACAGAAGAGTCACTGAAGCCCATGGAGGTCCAGTGACCTGCCCAGCATCACATCCCTAGTTAATATTTGAAGCAGAATTTGAACCCAGTTCTTCCTGACTCCACGCCCAAGGTTCTATCCTTTATGCTATGCTACCTCAATGAATTTTCTGTATGACTTTGGGCAAAACTCTCTTATTCCTCTGGGACTCACCCCCCCCCCCAAAGAAATGGACTAGGTGGTCTTTTTCATTAATTTTTTTCTTTTTTATTATGAACTTAGCAAGTGACATTTTAACACACAGAGAACAGAAAAGAGGATTATATGTGAAATTGTGAACTTCTTTATGTGCTGTTTTTAACACAGTAGTAACACAAGTACCCTGTTCGTGTCTGGCCCCTCCTGATCTTCCCTCTGCTGCCTTCTCTTTCTTTTCTTCTTTTTCCCATCACATCCACTTTCCACAGTTGCCCCACCCCCACAACACATAAGATCTCTTCCCCCCCCTTGTAACAAATAGTATAACATGCCAAACAAATCCACTTTCTTTTCATTTGGTCCTCTGGGGATCACCAGGAGGTGAGCAGCACCTGCTGCATCTGAAGGCGCTGAGTCGCAAGGAGACCCTGCAGTGATGGGACAGAGCTCTGGAAAGCATTCAGAGCTTTTCCTTTTATCCTTGTTTACACGGCTCTCCTGGTCCTGCAGGGGAGTGAGGGCTCTTCTAGTTCTCCCTGAGGGCTAAGCTTATTAGAATCTCACAGCATTCCATTTTCCATCAATCAACATTTATTAAACACCTACTGCGTGCCAGTTGTTTCCATTTCCATCACACATTTTGCTATCCATCCATCCTCCCCTGGTTCTCTGTATTCAATGCTTCACTATAATCAGTTGTTGGGGGCCACCTCCAGTCGTCCTGATTGATATCTGGCCACTAGACCCAGATGGCTCTGGAGGGCAAAGTGAAGCTGGTGACTGCACAGCCCTGCATCACTTAAGTCCAATTCACTTGCATGTCATAACACCTCCTCCATGATGTCATGGTCCTCTTGGAGAACAAAGGACAAACAACAACAACGAGTTCTTACAACACAACATTACGCCTTAACATCCATGTGCCATAGCTTGTTCAGCCATTCCCCAGTTGATGGGCTCTGATTTTACTTACAATTACTTGCTCCAGCAAAATGTGAAACGATAAATCCAATTCACTGCCAGCCCTTGCCACTTCTGTTCTCACAATATCCCTTCTCCCCGCTTGCATATTATCTACCCTAATGCAGTCCCTCATCACCTCTTACTTGGCCTATCATAATAGACTCCCTACATTGGCTTCCTCTGAGAGAGACTCTCCCTTCCTTCACTCTCCCCCATTCCCATTCATCTTCCACTCAGCTGCCAGAGGGATTTTCCTAAAGCATCACCACCTACTCAGTAACAGCACTGGCTCCCTATTACCTCAAGGATCAAGTTTTAATTCTGCTTGGCATTTAAAGGTCTTTATGACCTAGTCTCTTGCTTCCTTTCCAATCTTTTCTCAGTTTTCTACCCTTTCTTTGTATCCTCAGTGCTAAGCATGTGCCTGGGATATAGTAAATGCATGTTAACTCATGTGTATTTATTATTTGTTTTTAAATAATTTTAATTGCATATTTAATTGCAATAATTTAAGTGCATTTAATATTTAAATACTAAATTAAATTTAAATATGTTTAATATTTATCATTAATAAATGTATGTGTATTGATCCATTATCTATTGGGAAATGGCTGATTGAGAATAATTGTTTTTGCACATATGGGCTTTCTCTGTCTTCAACCCTCTTTGAAGATATGCCTAGTAGTTGTAGTGCTGGGTCAAAGGGTATGCACATTTTAATGACTTGGGAGGTATAATTTCAAGTTGCTTTCCGGAAGAGTTGGCCCAATTCCCATCTCCACCAACATGGTAGCAGTATGCCTGTCTTCCCTCAGCCCTTCCAGCAATTGTCATTTTCCTCTATTATTATCTTTGCCAATCTGACAAGTGGGAGATGGAACTTCAGAGGTGCTTTCATTTGCATTTCTCTTATTATTGATTTAGGGAATTCTTCATAGAGCTGTGGTTAGTTTGCATTTCTCCTTTAGACACATATCTATTCATAGCCTTTGACCACTTACCTTGTGTTTTCATCCTCTACAACATCTCTCATCACCACCTCAGTCCAGGTTCTCATCACCTCTTGCCTGGACTATTGCCATGGGCTCCCAATTGGCCTCCCTTCTCCCACTCCCTTCCTCCTCCTATTCATCCTCCACTCAGCTTCCATAGTAATTTTTTTTAAGTGACCATCACTCTACTCCAGTAGCTCTGTTTATAAATTCCTCTGTTTGGTTTTTAAACCCTTCACCCTTGGGCCCTTTCCTTCTAGTCTTCACTTTATTCCTGTCCACACACTCTAAGATTCAGAGGCACTAGTCTACTTGCTGTTCTTTGCACTGGACACTTCATCTCCCACCTCTCTGTCTTTGCACTGGCTGTCCCCCCTGCTTAGAACGCCATCTCTCCTCCAACTCTTAGAATCCTGAATTTCCTTTAAGGCATCATCTCCTCTAGGAGGCCATTCCTGTTCCCCCAAGCTGTTGTGCCACTCTCTCTTCAGTTACCTGTCCTCTACTCTGTATGTATCTGGCACTATCTAATTTATATATGTTGCCTCCCTCACTAGATTGTAAGCTCCTTGAGGAAAGGGACTCTCTTTTGCCTTTCTTTGTATCCCCAGTGTGCAGCCCAGTGCCTGGCACATAGTAGGTTCTTAATAAATGCTTTTTGATTGAATATCAATTGGGGAATGGTCTTTAATGTCTTTCGGGAGTATCCAGAACGTCTACAAAGCTCCACGGCTAACCCACCTCTCACATTATGTCTTGGGGAGCGTTTTTTCTCTCCTTTGAATCCCCAGCTCTGATTCTTTGGCTCAGACTACGTTACTGAGGGAACCCCCAGTGTTCTCAGCAGGTACAGGGAGGCAGGAATTGAAACCCCAGCCCACACCCCACTCCCAGCAGCCTGGTCCAGGGCCGATGCATTAGCTCATGTCTGGGAGGCTGGCCTTCCAGGCATGAGGCACCACCTCAACACACCTGGCATTCTTCTCTCCTCCACCCATGAGGGAAGGTGGGCGAAGCTTGGAGCTTGGAGCCTCATTCTCCTCCAGCCCAACAAGCCCCCCATTAGGGCTAGGCTGGAAGCCAGGAGTCCTGTGTTCCAGTCCCAGTCTGCCCAAGCCTTGCTATAGAATTGGGCCCACTCCCTCTTTAAGCATTAGGTGCTGCCAGCTCCTGGCCTCCAGGAAGGTGCCATTCCAACAGATGGAGACACGGAAGGGTAGGGAGAGAGCATGAAGAGCTGTGGGGATCTATAAAGACTTCCTGTGGCAGGGGGAAACTGAGCTGACCCTTGAAAGATCCTGAGGATTCTGGGGGGGGGGCCTGGCCTGTAGAAAGGTATGAAGGCTGAGTTTAGGGAGCAGCAAATAGAGTTTGAGCTGAAATGGAGAGTGTGGGAAGGGGAGTGAAAGAAGGTCATACAGCAGATAGAGGGCTGAGCCTAGAGGCAGGAAGACCTGAGTTCAAATCTGGCCTCAGACACTTACTAGTTGTGCGACCTTGGACAAGTCACTTAACCTCTATCTGCCTCAGTTTCCTCATCTGTATCATGGGGGTGATGAGGACAGCTAGGTGGCTCAGTGGATAGAGCTCTGGCCTTGGAGTCAGGAGGACCTGAGTTCAAATCTGGCTCAGACACTTGACATTTACTAGCTGTGTGACCCTGGGCAAGTCACTTAACCCCAATTGCCTAGCCAATAAATAAAGAAATAAATAAAATGGGAATGATAATTACAGCACCTGCTCCCCAGGGCTGTCATGGGCATCAAATGAGAGAAGAATTGTACGGTGCTTAGCCCAGGGCCTGGCACATGGTTTGAATGTATAGAAATGCTCTGTCCCTTCGCTTCCCACTTTGGGAGATTCCCTCCCAGTCTTGGAGCCTCAACTTCCTGCTCTCTAAAGGAAGGGGTCGGGCCAGATTTCTGAAGTTTCTTCCTGCTTAGGTTTGTTGCCTTTCACCATCCCCAGTGCCTAGTCTGGGGCTAGGGGGGTCCTGGATAGGTGCTGGTCACCCAGCCTTGCCCTCAGGCGGCTCACAGCATGCAGAGGTACAGAACCCCAGACAGCATGAGGAGGGCTGAGCTAAAGGTCAGACAGGCGAGCAGGGAAGGCTTCCTGGAGGAAGTGGTATATGAGCTGGGCCTTGAACACCATTCACTTCCATTCTAAAGCATTTTTTGGTGTCTCCTGTATGTGGAACACTTTGACTCCTCATTGGGGTAGGAGTAGGGGAGGGCTTCCTGGAAGAAGTGCCTGAGTCAGGCTTTAAAGAACATTCCAAAGATGAGGTGGAATTCCTGGCAGAAGGAATGGTGTGGGGAAAGGCTTGGGGGTGGTAAAGGACAGGACATCGATCAATCTATTAGATTCTGATCCATACGTGGGACCATGAGTGATCCAGTTGTATATGGGGGATACTCATGGAAGGTGGAGGCCTGCTGGTTGGAACTGAAACCAGCAGGTAACAGGGAGCTACTGATGGGCTTTGAGCGGAGAAGTGGAACTGTTAGCTCTGTGCAGAAGGAAGAGCAGTATGGTAGCTGAAGGAAGGATGTTGTGGGGTAGGGAGGCCCCAGTAGAGAGGTCAGGTGGTGGGGAGAGAGCCTGGATGGTGACCAGCAGGGGCCGCAGGAATGTAAAGGTGGGGACCCACCCACGGGAGAAATGTGGGGGGAGGGGTCAGAATCAGCAAGCCAGGACTGAGGTGGGTCAAGGCAGAGGAAGGTCGAGGATGACTCTCAGTGGTGAATGCAGGGGGGGTGGGGAATGGCTGAGGCAGAGCGGAGAGGGCTGTCAGACTCCCCAGGCTTAGCCCCAGAATAGAGGAATGGAGGAGCATTCCAAAGAGGGGCATGGAGATCACATCAGGAAAAACTTCCTCCCACCGAAGCTGTCCCAAGACAGCCTGAACTGCTCGGGGAGGTAGTGAGGTCCCCACACTGGAGGGTTTCAAGCAGACTGGAAGGCTGCTAGTCCAGATGTTGTAGGGGACATTCTTGGTCTGGTGCTGGGTGGTCTGGCTGCTGCTGAGGTCCCTTCCCATGCTAGGAGTCTAGCTTCCAATGGGCCATGTGCATGGGGGAGGGGCCCCACTGAGCCCACGATCTTCTGTCCCTCTCTCCTGGCCTTTGGGCGTTTGCCTGCGAGCTGTCCTATTTCCATGGCTGGCTACTCTGGGCCCCAGGGAGCTCTGTGGTACAGGAACCTTGTCCCACTGGGCTTTGTGCCCCTCCCTGGGGCCAAGCCTGGGGTGGAGCAGGCTCTCAGTAGGTGCAGGGTTGTGGTGGGGAGGATGAGTCAGGGATCTGGGAGGCTGGTTGTGGTACAGTTCTCCTGCATGTCCTGACAGCTCCATCTCCTATCTCTGGGCAGAGAACTGGGCTCTGGGGAATCAGCAGCAGTCCTGGGCTCTCTAGGTTACCCACCCATCGAGGGCTGGAAGAGACCCCTCATTTTACAGAAAAGGAAACTGAGGCCCAAGGGGAATGGACTTACGTAAGGTCACAAATGTGGTTAAGTGTTGGGGTGGCATTCAGGCACAGGCCTTCTGACTTCAGAGCATCAGACTGGGCCGGCCACCTTTTATGCTTGGGCTCTGCTCCCCTGCCTCAGTTTCCCCCTTCCCCATGTGTCCTCCCATCCCAGATCCCAAGACAGTGTTTCCCTGGATTTATTTACAAAGGTAAAGAGAAAATGCCGATTCATAAATTGAGGGGCTTAATGGATTGCAAAAGCACAGTTAGGAATATTATCCTGTGGGGCACAAACATTGGGGCGGTGCTGTGAGCAGTAATGGTACAGAAGGCAATAAAAGTCAGGGTGCAGTCTGCCATGGCGGGGGGAAGGTGGTAGGCTGACCCTGGCTTCCCCGGAGGTTGGGGTCCTGTGAGAAGGACCTTGGCTGGACTCCCCCAGGGGAACCATAGAATGTATGGGCTAGTTCCCGACAGGAAAATGAGTCACTGGGACAACAACTGGAGCAGGAGGAAATACATCCTCCTGGGAAGAAACAGCTCCTCTGGATACTGGTGCCCTAAGCCAAAGCCCCATTTGGCTATGCTCATTCCAGTTCTGGCCAACCCTGAAAGCCAAGGGAGCTTAAGCCCTATTGTGAGAGGCTGAGCTCCTAGGATTGACTAGGGAGGGCCCTGCTAGACTAAGTCTAGAGCACTGTGCTTTCCTGGGCATCACAGCTTGGGAAGGACGTTGGAAAGCAGGAAGTGTTCAGAGGAAGGCAACTCGGAAGAGAGACAGATTCCACATCAGGGAACTGAAGTAAAGGACCTGGGGAGAAGGAAAGACTCCAGGGGCACATGCTAGCTGCCTTCAAATCCATGAAGGCCTGTCACCGATGGAAAAAGGCGTCACCTCGTCTGGTGGCCCCAAGGGCAGAGCCAGGCTCTCCGGGCACCTCAGAGGCTCTCTCGCTTTCTGGATCCATTGCCTACCCCCTTCTCTGGTAAAGTCGAAGGAGCACCCATAGGTGCCAGCTTTCCTCTCCATGCCCTGCACCCACGAGGCTTCTCTGAGTGCACAAGGGGCAGAGCGGACCCCGCTTTCTTCACACTCACAGCCCTTCTGGAAGACTCTCCAACATCCAGAGAACCGTCTGTGTGGCCTCCAGGTGAGCTTGGCTAACCTTGGGCTGCTGGGGCCAGTGGACTGAACCCAAATGGAGTTGGAGTCATGATGGCGCTCTGCTGCGTGCACCCACCAAGCCCTTCTGCTCCCTAGACTTCATTCCCAAGGCTAGCTGAGATGGCCTTCGAGGTCCTCATCAGCTCTGGCTTCAGGGTCCTAGCTAGAAGCCTATGGCTGACCAAAGCCCCACAGCCAAGGCTTGGAAGATTCGTGTGAAGTTGAAGGTAGAGCTGGGACTGCCTCCAAGAAGGCTCATCCTGGTTAGCAGACTGGCCTCAGGAAGAGATGGGAGTGGGAGGAAGGGGGAAGGGGCTCATTCAGAGCAGTCTCAGGCAGCAGGCAAGGTACCCACGGGGAAGTGAGGAGCCTGGCCCTCAGCAAGGCTTTCCCCTCCTCCTCCTTCTTCTCCAGCCCACTTCCTCTTCTTCCTTCTCCTTCTTCTCTTCCTCCTCTTTCTTCCTTCTCCTCTTCACTCTTTCCTTCTTCACTCTTCTTCCCTTCTCCTTTCTCCTCACTCTATTCCCTATCTTCTTCCTTTTCTTCCTCCCCATTTGCTGCCTCCTCCCCCACTACTCTATCTTCCATTTCTCCTCATCCTTTCTTCTCCTTCCTCTTCTACTCTTAGCCTGTCTCTCCTTCCCATTGTTCTCCTATTCCTAATCCTTTCTTCTTCTTCCTTTCTCTTCTCCCCACTCAGTTCCCTCCATTACCTTAGTTCCTTCTCTTCTCTTCTCCAAAGCCCTCCCTTGATCCATCCACCCCCATCAGTTATCATCCCATATCCCTTCTGCCTTTCATGGCTAAACTCCTCAAGTATAGGTGTCTCCCAGTCTTTAGATGAAGAAACTAAAGCTATCTATAGTCATATGAAAAAAAAATTGCTCTAAATCACTATTGATTGGAAAAATGCAAATTAAAACAACTCTGAGCTACTATCTCACACCTGTCAGATTGGCTGATATGACAGAAAAGGAAAATGACAAATGTTGGAGGGGATGTGGGAAAATTTAAACACTAATGCTCTGTTGGTGATGTTGTATACTGATTCAGCCTTTCTGGAGAGCAATTTGGAACTATGCCAAAAGACTATAAAACCATGCATTCCTTTTGATCCAGTGATACCACTACTAGGTCTGTATCCCAAAGAGACAAAAAAAAAGGGAAAGGACCTATATGTACAAAAATATTTATAGCAGCTCTTCATGGTGGTAAAGAATTAGAGATTGAGAAGATGTCAATTAATTGGGAATAGCTGAACAAGCTGTAGTATATGATTGTGATGGAATACTATCATAGTATAAGAAATGATGAGTAGGATGGTTTCAGAAAAGCACAGGGAGACTTACACGAACTGATGCAAAGTGAAATGAGCAGTACCAGGAGAACATTGTACACAGTGACAGCAACATTGTATGATGATCATCGGTGAGTGACAGCTCTTCTCAGCAGTACGATGATCCAAGACAAAGAAAAAAAATAAGAGCAGGTGCCTCCATTTCCTTTTCCTCTCACTCTTTTAAACCCTCTGCAGTCCAGCTTATCAGTCTCAGCATCTCATGAAAACTGCCCTTTCCAAAGTGATCATTTAGTGGCCAGTCCAATGGCCCTTTCTCAGTCCTCCTTTTCCTTGATCTTCCTGCAGCCCTTGACACCGTGCATCACTCTCTCCTCCTTGGACCTCTTCTCTCTAGGTTTTCAGGACATCTTTTCTCCTGGGTCTCTTCCTTCCTGCTTGACCTCTCCTTAGTCTCCTTCATGGGATCTTCATCCAGGTCACACCTATTAACCCTGTCCCCTAAAGCGCTCTAACGCTCTGTCCTGTGCCTTCTCTTCTCTTCTCTTCTCTTCTCTTCTCTTCTCTTCTCTTCTCTTCTCTTCTCTTCTCTTCTCTTCTCTTCTCTTCTCTTCTCTTCTCTTCTCTTCTCTTCTCTTCTCTTCTCTTCTCTTCTCTTCTCTTCTCTTCTCTTCTCTTCTCTCTTCTCTTCTCTTCTTCTCTCTCCTTCCCTTCCCTTCTCCCTTCTCTTCCTCTTCCCTTCCCTCCCTTCCCTTCCCTTCCCTTCCCTCCCTTCCCTTCCCTTCCCTTCCCTTCCCTTCCCTCCCTCCCCTCCCTTCCCTCCCTCCCCTTCCCTTCCCTCCCTCCCCTCCCCCCCTTCCCTTCCCTTCCCTCCCCTTCCCTTCTCCTCCCTCCCCTCCCCTTCCCTCCCTCCCCTCCCCTCTCCCTCCCCTCCCCTCCCCTCCCCTCCCTCCCCTCCTCTCTTCTCTTCTCTTCTCTTCTCTTCTCTTCTTTCTCTTCTCTTCTCTTCTCTTCTCTTCTCTTCTCTTCTCTTCTCTTCTCTTCTCTTCTCTTCTCTTCTCTTCTCTTCTCTTCTCTTCTCTTCTCTTCTCCCTCCATACTATTTGACTTGGTGATCTTACCAGCTCTGGTTGTTTCAGTGATCATCTCTATGATGATTCATGGAACTATGAATCCAGCCCTAACCTCTCTTTTGATCTCCAGACTTGAATCTCCAAGTTCCCATTAGACATCTCAAACTGGATGTTCCAAAGACATCTTAAACTCAACATGTCCAAAACTGAACACGTTATCTTTTCCCAAAACCTTACCTCCGCCAAACTTATACAACTACTTAAAAATTATTCAAAACTTCCAAAACTGTTACTGTTGAAGGGACCACCAGTTTCTCAGTCTCCCAGGGTCTCTACCTAGGTGTCACCCTCAAATCTTCACTCTCTCTCCTGCACCATCCCCAATCAATGGTCAGGTCCTGTAGTTCTGCTTTCATCATGTTTCTCGTTTGGCACTTTCCTCCTTTGACACTGCTACCCCCCTGGTGTAAGTCCTTATTACCTCATGCCTCTCCTCCCTCTTCTCTCTTCCCCTCCCTCATCTCTCCTTCCCTCCTCCTTCTCTCTACCTGTCTCTCTCTGCCATCTGCAAGGCCATCAGCCCCTCTGTCCTAGTCTTGCCCTCCTACTCCTGCTGTCTTTAAGCTTTATAAAGAACATTTTCAAAGACCTCATCCCATCTTCACCTCTCAAGGGTGCTCTGAGGGAGGCAGGGCTGAGCTGAGGTCCTGAGAGTGGAAGGGAAGGGACCTGCCCACTTGGCACACACCACTGGTGGCAGAGCTGGAGGTGGAGGCCGGGCCACTCCCTGAATTGGGCTTGGGACAAAGTCCACTTCTGATACAGAGGCTGGCTCACTGCTGCTCTGCCTAAATGCCAACCACCTGCCAGGCTGCACTTTGTACCCAGATAGTAAAGCTTGCCCTAAGCATCCTGGCCTTCGTGGCCTGGCCTTTGGTGTAGCAGGGAAACCAAGGTGTAAACCAGTTTGGGCAAACTCCAGGGCCATGGTGGGTGTGGCAGCTGATGCCTAGCTGTGAATCTGTGGGCACAGCCGAAGCTCCCCACGCAGATGCCAGGTTCACACGTCTGCAAGAAACACGCCAAGGCCAGGAGCCTTAGGAATCTCACACTCTGGCTGGAGCCTGGCCAGGGCTCGGTGCCTGACAGACCAGGAGGAGGCAGGGCCCATCCCAGCTACCAGGCTCTGCCAGTCCACAAGGAAGCACATCCCTAACCCCAGGTTATTTGAGAGGCATATGTTGGTCACTCACCTGGGGCCGTAGGAAGCACTTGGAGCTCACTGGGGTGGGGGATTTAGAGAACCCAGGCAGGGTAACAGTCCAGGAGAGATGAGATCTGACCCCAGCACTTAGTAGCTATGTGATCTTGGGCCAGACATTTCCCTTTCTGACCCTCAAGTGCCTTAGCCATTAAAATGCGAATAATGATCTTCACAGCTCATGGGACTGCTGTGAGGACAGCCCTTCGTAAACCTTGAAATTCCAGGAAAAGAGAGTCCAGGAGTTCAGCAAGGCCCAGAGAAGACAATGAACTTGTCCAGTTTTCCCGAGGTTAGAAACAGCATGTTCAGACTCAGATCTTCTGATGAAACTGGTCAATCACCAAGCATTTAATAAGCACCTGCTACATGCCAGACACTGTGCTAAGCGCTGTGCACACAGAAAAAAAAGGCAAGACGGTGCCTGCCCTCGAGAAGCACCCAGTCTCATGGGGGAGATAGGTATGTGCATAACTAGGCATAGGCCACATGCGAATGGTACAAAATGGTGTCCTATGGGGAAGGGATAGGGAGAGGACCAGAGAGCCCTTTGGTGATACTTCTGCCCCTCCTCCACTGGCTGCTTGGGCCCCACCAGACATCTCTGCCCCACCCTCATCCCCAGGGATGCCTGAGGCTCCTTAGTTTCAGGAGCATCTACCCAGACTTTTCATCCTCCAAGATTGAATTAGGACATAGATTCAAGGCAGATGTACGCTGCATGTAAGGGAAAAGCCTAACCATTTGGAGAGCCCAAAAGTATCTTGGGAGGTAGTGAGCTCCCCATCACTTGAGCTCTGCAAGCAAAGCCCAGATAACTGCTTGTTGTCAGACTTACTGTGTAAGGGGGGCCCTGCTCAGGGATGTGGTGGACAAGGCAGGCTTGGACATGCCTGCATCTTCCATCCTTGTCCAGATGAGCTGCCAAGCAACAACACCTAGTAGGCACTTAGTGAATGCTGCAAGCCAACCAGTAGATGTGACTCAAACAGCTCCTTTGGTACAGGGCCTGGTGATGGTGCAGCAGTCTGTCCTATAGGGTTGGCCGCTCCCATGCTGCCTGACATCTGGGACAGACAATGGCACCACAGCACAGGGGGAGGGGGAGTGGTCCCTCTCCTTCCCTCCCTTCCCACCTTGAATTCCAGTCTGTTCATCTCCTAGGATGTGTTTATGAAACTCCTGCTATATGCTGCTAAGTCCAGGCTGGGTGGACAGGACAGGGAAGGAGCTCTCCTTTGTCCTTATTCAAGCTCCCTGATCAGACAGCCGTGCTCTGGAGGTCTGGCCGGCCAAGCAACGGCTCTGTCTCCGGTCCTGGGACTCTGGCGCTCCTCCCTGTGTCCTGGCTGGGGGCTTGGACACCAGGGCTTCCACCGTTCCTGGCAGGTTCCCAGCCTCCCTTGGTGACTGAGTCCCAGTCTGGGCCCCAGAAGCTTCCTGACCTCTGGGTCCAGCTGATTGTTTTCACTCAGATACCCAGTGCAGCATGATAGGATCAGAGACAAGTCCTGGAAGGGACCTTCAGGACTGTCCAGTATGAGCCTCGAATTTTACAGATGAGGAAACTGAGGCCCAGAGAGGGGAAATGGCTTAGAGTCTGAGTTCCTGGCTCTCTCCGCCGCTCACCCTCGGTCAGCCCCTTTCCTTCCTTCCTCTGCTCTCTGGCCCACACCCCAGGCTGTGCCTGTGCCTTGTCCTCTACTTACTAGTAAAGGAAAATAAACAATGACAATTCAGAAAGAAGAAACCAGGGGAAAGGTCAATGGAAGCAATGATGGCTTAACTTCTGCCTCAGTTTCCTCCCCTGTGAATCAGGGTAAAAATAGTATCTGCTCCCAGGGTTGTGACGATCATATGGTGTCATGAATGTAAAGCACTTTGTGAATGGCTGTGTGCTGGCTTGTCATTATTAGTGACATGGTGGGACAAGGCCTTAGTAAGATGGTCTTGGCAGCTTTGGGGAGCACGAGGGGACAGGAAGAGGCAAGGAGAACAATTAGGAGGCTTTTGAAATAGGCCTAGTGAGAAAGAATGGGGCCCAGACTAGGGGCCAGCTGCCTGAGTAGGCAAGGGGGCAGAGGCCAGAGATATTGTGGAGGGAGAGACAGATTTGGCACCAGAATGGATACGGAAAGAGAGGAGGGTGAGAAGTCTCCCATGACTCTGCCAGCCTGAGTGAGGGGAAGGAAGGAGGTGCCCAGCACAGAAACAGAAACGGCGGGAGGAGGGGCACATTGAGTGGGAGAGGGCAGCCCGTAGCTTGGCCAGGGCGAGTTTGCACACAGGCGCAGATTTCCAGCTGATAAATTGCCAGCCCCCAGCCTCAGGCCTGCATCCCCAGTTTCCCAAGACTGGTCCAGAGATGGCCTTCCACCCTTGACTTCTGCCCTCCTCTGTGCACAGCCATTAGGCCTGGAAAATGGCTCAGAATGTCACTCACACACACACACACACACACACACACACACACACATCCCAAGGCTCTTTGTAATCTGCATTTTATTAAAAACAGACCCAGCTTCCCTCCTTCTACCTCCCCCAAATAAAACCCCAAACCCCAGCATGGCTCAGTAATGAAATCTTCACCCCTTGTTTCCTCCTCATCAAAGAGCAGGACAGAAAACCTAACAGCTATAAAGCAAAGCCCTGGAGAGGCACTCGCTGTCAGCGGCTGGAGGTGTCATGGAAGCTCAGACCCCAGGGGGCTTCTGGCCCCCTTACACAGACCCTTAGACACAGACTCTGTGAGCTCCTCCCTTCTTCTGTCCCCCCCCCCACAACACACACAGTACACAACACAGTCACACAGGCAGCCAGCTCCCCCACACGGCGCTCCAGCCCCTGGTCTGTCTGGGCCCCAGGACAGCTGTACTCCTGGGGAGGGAAGGGGAGGAAGCTGAGATGGAAATCCTTATCAGAGTGAGATCAAAGGGAGCGTCTCCCCCCAATTATCTTGTGCTCCGAGTCACTCTTTCAAGGCTTGGGTTTGCTTTGTGTGTGTACCCACTCTGGGACGAGGTCAAGTGGGCAGTGAGGGGTGGGGGAAGAGTCCTGGGCCGGGGGCCTGGAGACCTGGGTTCCAGTCCCACGACCTCGGGCAAATCTCTGTCTTCCCAGCTGTGACATGCTGGGGGGAGGGGAGGCTGCCCAGGGTTTGATGTCGGGGATTCCCTAAGCAGAAGAGAACCTAAGCCTGAGAAGCTCCAGGCATGGGCTCAGGAAGCATTGGGGAAGGAGCTGGTTAGCCCGAGGGAATGGTTTACCCAGATTTGTTTTGGAAAAAATGAGGAAAAGTCACATAAGTGATTCCAGGCCTGGCTCCCAAATACAGCCCTGCTGCTTCTGAGGGGATTCCCCATCTGGCTAAGAGACCCAGAACTCCTTCCCCAGCTGCTGCCAAAGGTTCTGGCAAACCTGCTAAATCGAGCCCAATTTACAGAGGAAGGAACTGAGGCTTGGAGCAATGAAGAGACTTGCTCACAGTCTGATGGCTATGGTGGCACAGATAGCCCCCAGATCCCGGCCCCCTAACTCCCAATGCCCTGGACAGAGGACTGGGAGGAGGAGACCACACCCAGTGCCCCCAACCCGGGATGGAAAGCATCCGTCACGGAAAGGGCCTGGCTTCATCTGTACCTTTCCATACTTCCTTTTCTTCCTCCTCCTCCCTCCCCAGTGAGTCAAACAGGGAGAATGGGACACCTGGAGCTAATCTGGGGTCTCGGAATCTCTGCCGAAGGGACCGAACACTCCTCTGGGGCCGGGAGCTGTGGCTGAAGGTGGAATCACAGCCCTCCCCAAGCTTCTCTTCCTCTCTTCCCTCCACTGGCTACATGGGCATGAACTGGAGCCCCTTCTTCCTCCTGCTTGCCCTCCCCTGGGTGGGAAACTTTGAGCTGGGCTCCAGCTTATCCATCAATGTCCATCTGAAACTGTGACCCCCAGGACTCCCCAAACTCTCCAGAGGCGGCCTGGGCAGAGTGGGGAAGGACTACGGACTCCCCTATCCGGCCCACTGTGCCTCTCTGTCTCTGTCTCTTCTCCCTCCTCTGTCTGTCTGTCTCTCTCTCCTCTCTGTCTCCTCTCTCTCCCTCTCTTTTTCTATCTCCCTCCTTCTCTCTCTCTCTCTCTCTCTCTCTCTCTCTCTCTCTCTCTCTCTCTCTCTCTCTCTCTCTCTTTCTCTCTCTTTCTTCCAGCCTAAGGTCACATGGCTTACTCATCCTGGAAGCCACATGGGGGAACTCTTAGACTTTCTTCTAACCAACAAATTGGAGCCTGCTTTAAAGGAGAAAATGGTCTAGCATTTGGGGGGATGGGGAAGGGAGGGAATCTTCCATCATGGACCTCATGATAAAGAAAAAGGGCACTGCCATCCATCATCCAGTACAGACCAAAGACCTTAATAGAGTGGGTTTCAGGGGTTCAGAGGATTGAATGGACTAAAATTCTCTAGGGAGAGTTAGTCCAAGAAGGATGGGAAACACTTAGGAGTAACATTTTAATGACAAGCAGAAATGGTTCAATAAGGAGGAAAAGGGGCATCTGCCTGAAGAGATGAACGTGGATGCACAGGGAGCTCTCTGCCCAGCCAAGATTTTTAAAAGCCTATGCACAACATGGAGGGAGGGCAGGTAAGAAGGGAGTCAGGCATGTGTGGCAGGTTCAATCCAGAGTGAGCAGAGGCTAGTGAGAAAATAACACAGCTGGGTCTGTAATCAGGATGACCTGAGTTCAAACCTGATCTCAGACACTTACTGTGTGACCTTGGGCAAGTTACTTCAACTTGTTTGCCTCAGTTTCCTCATCTGTCAAATGAGCTGGAGAAGGAAATGGTGAATCACTCCAGTATTTCTGCCAAGAAAACCCCAAATGGGGTCACGAGGAGTCAGACATGACTCAAAGGACTGAATAACAAAGAGAGGAAATAGGAAAGGAGGAAGGAAGGAAGGACAGAAAAAAGGAAGGGAGGAAAGAAGGAAGAGAAGGAGGGGGAGTGAGTTTCTTAGAAAGGGAAAAGGGAGGGCATTGCTAGGGAAGCTCTGCCCACACAAGGGGTGGGGAGAGGTCCTGTGGTGCCAGGACCAAGTTACAACTCAGCTGCCCAGCCCTTCTGCACCACCTGCTACTAGCATACAAAAGAAAGGTAAAGTGTTTGGATGTTTGCCTCCCCCCCCCACCCCAACTAGGGGATTAGGAAAGGCTTGGTGGAAAAGGCAGAAGCGTTTCAGCTAAATCTTGAGGGAAACTAGGGACTTTGGAGATATGGAGACAAGGAGAGAGCACATTTTGGGCGTGGCACTTATAACAGTTCAAGGACCCAAGAGGAGGATGGAATGCTGAGCATGAGCAAAAGTAAGGACAGTTTGCCCCCTGTGTGCATGGAGGGTGGTTGACGAGTTAAGGCAAGCTGGGGCCAGGTTGTGAAGGGCTTCAAAGGCTGCACCAAGCCTTACAGGTCATAGGGAGCTACTGACGTTTAAGGAGTGAGGTGGTCCCAGGAGTTCACTTTTTAATCTGGGCAGGGTGGCCTGAGAAGGCTATTTTGGTTTGCAAAGTTACCTGGTCAGCGAGTGGAGTCAGGGAGTACATCAACAAACCCTTTAAGAAAGGCAATGACCAGGGCAGCTCGTGGTGCAGTGGATAGAGCTCCAGCCTTGGGGTCAGCAGGACCTGAGTTCAAGTGTGACCTCAGCCACTCGACATAGCTGTGAGACTCTGGGTGAGTCATTGACCTCCAATTGGCCTTAGTTTTCTTCAGTGTGAACATTTGTTATCCTTTTTGGGGTGGTCTCGGCTTTGATGGGAATTGGATTTAAGGGAGGTAGAGCCGCACGTCAGCCTCACTTTCTTCTCCAGGGTCATGAGAGTCCAGTCACAAGATGAAAGTCAAGACCACTGGCAATGGCCCAGGAGCAGCGGTGACCTTGGCCTTTCTAGATTAAGGTCCTTCCCAGTCTCCGTCGGTCTGAGGTACTGCTCATTCAGGGCCAAGGTGAGACCTGAGACAGGCCGTGGCCCAACTTATCATCACAGAAGTCTGTATCTGGAGGGAATAGAACACAATTATAAAGTGCTTAGCAGACTTGAAAGCGCTATGTAAACATACCCAATTATATTATTTGATTATGGTTCCAGAACTGGAAAGGTGAGGACAAGAGGGCCCAAGTAATGGCCAGGTGGCTGGTGAGAAGTGAAGCATAGCGGAAATTAAGCCTGTGGGTAGGATGTGACCGAGGTGACAATCGGGGCAGCGGGACTGCAGGGCAGGATTGTGAGTGCTAAATGCCCCAGGGCGTGGTTCAGGAGGTCCATGGGGCTCTGGGGAAGATGGCCTTGGAGAACAGGGAGGTATGGCCAGTGAGCACTTGTGAGCTACCGTTTTTAGCTTGGTCACCTCCTCTCCGCCCTAGACTTAGCCTGCCAACCTGTGAGTGCTGGGTGGGTAGGTGGCCCCAAAGGAGATCAACACATATGTCTATCTACACCTATGCACAGGCAACACACGTATATATGTACACATACACACATACATATAATGTGTATATATATGTACACATACACACATACATATAATGTGTATACACACACGCATACACATATATAGATATAGATATATGTGTGCGCACTCACACACACACACACACACACACACGCACACACACATACAGTTTCCCAAAAGTTTTAATGCAGTTTTGAAGCATATATATTAGACACATATTATATATAAAATATGTGCAGTATTTTATACATATTACTATATATTATGTAATATTATATATATATGTATACATATATATATATATATACATACATATATATATATATATATATATTAGATTGAACCTAATACCATTGAGCACTATTCTTCTTTTGCTTGCCTTCTTATCTCAATTTCTTTTCATTTTCTTCCCTGGATGAGTTTTCAGTCTCTGCTCTCAAAACCAGAGTCATGGCCCAGGTGACTTACAGGGAGATGCAGGACCCAATGATGATGATGATGATGATGATGATGATAATGATGGTGATGATAATGATGATGGTGATGATGATGGTGATGGTGATGATGATAACCCCCTTCTTTTTGATTAATTTATTTTAATTTATCAACAATCACTCCCATAAGCTTTTGAGTTTTAAATTTCTCTGCCTCCCTCCACAAGAGAGCATGTAATCTGATATAGGCTATACATATACATTCCTATTAAACATATTTTCACATTAGTGATGTTGTAAGTAAGAATTAGAAATAGGAGGAACCACAAGAAAGAAGAAACAAAACAAAACAGAAGAGAAGAAAAAAAAACCAGTCTGCTTCAATCTGCATTCAAACTCCATAGTTCTTTCTTTGGATGTGGATAGCATTTTCCATCATGAGGCCTTTGGAGATGTCTTAGATCCTTGTATTGCTGAGAAGGGCTAAGTCTGTCAGTTAGTCACCCAGACAACATGACTGTTACTGTGTACAACTTTCTCCTGGTTCTGCTCACTTCACTCAGCATCAGTCCATACAAGTCTTTCCAGGTTTTTCTGAAGTCTGCCTGCTCATCATTTCTTATAGCACAATAGTATTCCATTACATGCATATACCACAACTTGTTCAGCCATTCCCCAATTGATGGACATCCCCTCAACTTCTAATTCTTTTCCACCACAAAAAGAGCTGCTATAAATATTTTTGTACATGTGGGTCCTTTTCCCATTTGTATGATCTCTCTGGGATACAGCCCTAGAAGTGCTATTGCTGGGTCAAAGGGTATGTACAATTTGATAGCCCTTTGGGCATCGTTCCAAATTGCTCTCCAGAATGGTTGGATCATTTCACAACTCCACCAACAATGCGCTAGTGTTCCAATTTTCCCACATCTTCTCCAATATTTATCATTTTCCTGTTTTGTCATGTTAGCCAATCTGATAGGTGTGATGTGGTACCTCAGAGTTGTTTTGATTTGCATTTCTCTAATCAATAGTGATTTAGAGCATTTTTTCATAAGGTTATAGATAGCTTTAATTTATTTATCTGAAAACTGCCTGTTCATAGCCTTTGACCATTTCTCAGTTGGGGAATGACTTGTATTCTTATAAATTTGACTTTGTTCTCTATATATTTTAGAAATGAGCCCCTTATCAGAGACACTGGTTGTAAAAATTGTTTCCCAGCTTTCTGCTTCCCTTCTAATCTTGGTTGCATTGGCTTTGTTTATGCAAAAGCTTTTCAATTTAATGTAATCACAATTACCCATTTTGCATTTCATCATGTTCTCTATCTCTTGTTTGGTCATAAACTATTCTGTTTTCCATAAACGTGACAAGTAGACTTTCCTTGCTCTCCCAGTTTACTTATGGTATCAGCCTTTTGACTTTATTTTGGTATAGGAATTTTGGTCTATGCCTAGTTTCTGCCATACTGTTTTCCAGTTTTCCCAGCAGTTTTTGTCAAAGAGTGAGTTCTTATTGCAGAAGCTGAGGTCTCTGGGTTTATCAAACAGCAGATTACTGTAGTCATTGACTGCTGCGTCTTGTGTGCCTAATCCACTCCACTGATCCACCACTCTATCCACTTCATAATGACAACTCCCTTCTTAAAGCACTTTGGGTGGGGAGGGAGGGGAAGAGAAATTCTAAACTCAAAAGCCTATGGAAGTGATTGTTAATCAATCCAAATAAATTAATTAAAAAACATTTGTTGTTGTTCAGTCATTCCAGTTGTGTCCAGCTTTCCATGGACCCCATTTGGGGTTTTCTTGGCAAAGATAATGGAGTTTCCTTCTGCAGCTCATTTTACAGATGAGGAAACTGAGGCACACATGGTTAAGTGACTTGCCCAGAGTCACATAGCTAGTGTCTGAGGTCAGATTTGAACTCAGGAAAATAGTCTTCCTGATTCCAAACCCAGTACTCTATCCACTGCAGCGCCACCTAGCTGCCTGGTAATTATAGCCCCCTTCTTAAAACACCACAGCTTATAAACCAGTTCTTTCAACCTTTCAGAGTAGTACCAGAATTACTATCCTGGTTTTTTAAGATGAGGAAACTGAGGCCCCAAAAGGTTAAATGACCTGCTGACAATTACACTTGTCTAAGGGGCAGAATTGGAATCCAGGCCCCCTGACCCTCTTTACTACATACAGGCTTGTTTCTCTCCCATGATACTTAGAACATTCAGAAGTTGTCTATCTGTCCTACCTTCCTGTTAAGATAGGAGCTCCTGAGCCCCAGCAGGGCAACGTTCTCAGACCATGCAAGAAACAGGAATCCAAAGGCAAACAGCTTTTAGTTAAGACCTACAAAATGGCAATAACCAGAGGGAGCTGAGGATGAGCTGGAGCCTGGTCTTCAGGCTAAGGGTCGGTGACCAGTAGACATGAGGTGGCAGAGATCTGCCAGCTCTCACATGCTGCTGGGATCATGCTGTGCCATCTGCACAAGTCAGTCAGCTAGGACCTATAGCTTCTGAGGTGGTGGATGTGGGGAAGACCCTCCTGGGGAGCCCTCAGAGAGGAGAGCAGATGAAACTGCCCCTAAGCCCCTCAGCTTCGTCCATCAGTCTGTCCATCTGTCCCCCGGCAGAGGGGGTGAAGAAGTTCAGAGCTCCCCCTTCTCCCCTCTGCCTTTTCTCTCAGTGGCAGTCGTAAAAATGCTAGAGCTCTTCTGAAGCCCTTCAGAGGCTCCAGGCCATCATCTCCTCCTGAGTTCTTGTACTCAGCAGGCCGCAGTCCCCAGAATCAGAGGGCTCCAAGTCAGGGATTTTTTTTACAGTTCCTCCATAACACTCCTGGACTCCCTTTCTACATAGACCCCTCCCTTCTCTTATTTCCATCCCTTTCCCTACCTGCCCCAGGTCTCCCTCTTCCTTTTCTTCCATCCCAAGTTCATGCCTCTTGGTTCAGTTCCAGCATCCAGGTTCCATAAGGTTCTGGTGTCCTGGGGCTTCCTCCAGTGACCATCAGTGCCCTTATCACGCAATGTTTGCTCACGGACAGCACCGTGCCCAGGCATGGCTACCCCTATAATCCTGAGACCCCACCCACCCAAGGCTTGCATGCAGAGCCTAGAGCAGGAAAGGCCAGAGCCTGGAAGAGGGTGGGACCAGCTCTGTGTGGGAGCACCCTGAAGTCAGGGGCAGCCATCCCACCAGAGGGCCAGGACTGTCTTGTTCATCTATATGTTGGGAGCACAGTGCTGGGCACATCGGAGTCATTGAATACAAATGGAATTGAATTGTTATGGTTACAGGGAGACTCAACCCAAGGGACCTCATTTCTAACCCATCACAATGGTCCAACAGCCAAGAGAACGAGCTCACCATCACTGGAGGTATCCAAGGAGAGGCAGGAAGAGCGCCTATCTGTCCCTATTAAGGCATTTCTATGCTTCATCCCACCCCCAGCTCTGAAGAAGTAAGGAGAGTGAGACAAAGAAGCAGAACCCCAGGGTCAGAAGTGGGGGGAAGATGGCATCCCAGCTAGCTGTTTCAGATGAGAAAGCTTCATTGACTGACTCCCAGATCAGCTAGGGTATTCCACTCTGGGCCTGCCTGCAGACTCCTTTCCCAGGGGTTGCCCCACAAGCCCAACATCCTTGACACCTAATTAAGCTGAGGAGGGTCATCATGGGTTCCCTTGATTGCCTGGGACAGAACCCTTTGATAGGACTATAGCAATTACCTTAGAGTGGGGAATGCAAATTAAAGGGACCCAAACATTTATAGAGGAGCAGGTGAAGGTAAGGGCCTCGTGGAGGTGAGGGGGAAGCCAAAGCTTTGGGTGCTGGGGGCTGAGAAAGAATGCAGAATGACGGGTCTGTTGCCTGACTGCAGGGGAGGAGGGCTCCCCAGAGGAGGCAGCTATGAGCAGGGCTTCTTTCCAAGGTCTCCCAAGAATAAGAAGCAGGGGATATTTGGAACCTATGGTGAACTATTCCCCGGCCAGGAGGGCCCCAAGTAGGGGCCCCCAGCCTCTCCTACCTTCTTCCCGCTGCCTCCTCAGCCCCAGGTGCCCTCCAGACCCTAAGAAGATGTTTCCCAGCTCCAAGTTGCCCTGGGGTCCTGAGCCTCAGGCTTCCTCTCCAGGTTTACAGAGCCCAGGACCTCTTTCCTGGCTCCCCCAAACAGCATCACCCACCTCAGGGTGCCCCACACCCTCACTCATAGCTTCTTCTGAAAGCCACAACATGCTCCCAAGCAGGCAGTCAAGCTTCCCCCTCATTGGAGGCATGGAGGTCATGTACCAAGCGCCCATGGTATTCCAGACACTGAGCTCAGCTCCCTGGACTTAGAAAACAGACTAAAAGGTCCTGGAACAGTCCCTGCCCTTGAGAAGATGCTGTCCTCCTGGAGAGGGGGCAGGGGGATAATGCAGTTCTGCTCAAATTCACAAGAACAAGGCAATGGGAGGAGGGAAGGGATCGGGAAAGGCTCACCAGTACCTGACCCCTGATCTGGGCTCCCCAGAGAAGACCAGGCTTCTTAGAAGCAGAGGTGAGAGGAGTGTGTTAAGGAATGAGGGACCTCCTGTCCAAAGGCCAGGGGAAGGAGACTGGGTGTGGCCTTTGGGGATCAGCCAGGGGGCCGCTGTTCAATGAGCTGGGAAAGGTGTCTGGAGCTCACATAGGGAGGGCTTTCAGGTTGGGCTGAGAAGAGAGCCTTTGAAGAGCTTGATCGGGGCAGTGATTGTCAGAGCTGGGGCTCAGGTAGACAGGTTAGGCAAATGTGTAGAGGCTGGATTATCTCCAGGGTCTGATATCATCCATTAGCCAATCAGGTGTTTGTCCTTCCTCTCTCTACAACAGAGAGAGGGATGGGAAGAAACTTACAGACACTACCAATCCTTCCCAGCCTCCAGAAAACCAGGGCTTGAATGTGATGCCAGGGGCAGCCTTTCCTGCCAGCCCAGCCCTCCCAGCCCCCAGGACCTGGGGAGAGGAAAGTGCTTCGTCACCCTACTTGGAAACAGGCACTGTCCCCATCTCCATCGCCCAGATGATCCACTTTATCACAGAGTAGTCATTGGACAGCTCACACTCTCACCCCCCAAAATAGGAGCTCTCCCATGAGGATCTCAAAGTGTTCGACTCCAGCCATCATGCCTGGGTGACCCATGGCAGGCCAATCAGGAGCCTCTGACCCGGCGGGGTTGTTTCTGTTTCCAGGTCCACCCCCAGATGCCTGCAGCACTGCTCTGCAGGCACCACACCAGTCCTGACCACTGAACCGCCCGGTCAGCTTGGGAGGCCTCTCAGCATTGGTCTCAGGTGCTCCAGTGAGCCCCGCCTCTGGAGCAAGAGGCTTCCAAGTCATTTGGAAGCTGGAGCCACTAAGGCAGTGAGGACAGAGCACTGGAATGGGAGTGGGGTCTGGGTTTGGGTCCTCGCTCAGCCACTGGCTTTCACAGTGACTTTGAGCAAGACCTCCCCCATTCTGGGCCTTGGTTGACCTTTTGTCAAGAGGGATAAGGAAACCGGTGATCTCCAAGGCAGGGCTAAGGCTGATCCCAAGGTCAGAGGTGTGATTAACCAATTGGGGGGTGAGGACTTGGGTCACATCCCACCCTACCTGCAATAGCCAATGAGGGGCTTGTCTCCAAAACCATCACACCTCACTTTCACCCTCAGTCCAACAAGGCTCCACTCCACCCCCTACCTGCCAGCCTTCCACCTTCTGTGGGTATCGGCTCCTGGGGCAGTCATAACCTTAGCCTAATCAGTCCCCCACAGCAGCAGCAGCAGCATGACCCCCCCCACACACACCTCATGGTGGCTGTAGGTGCCCATCTCTCTCAGAATGGGCTCTGCACTCTGGGTTGCTGATAGGTCAAAGTGCCCACCCTCCCCTTTCCATTTTTGCTGGAACAGAGTGAGTGGTACAAGACACTGATGGGTTTTACCCAACTTTGTCCATCTTGAAAGACTTGGTCAGGAGAGAGAAGAGCCTGAAAAAGAAATACACTTTTAAAAAATGTTTAAACCACAGACTAAGAGGGAAACAAATCATTGAGTCTGACTCATCCATTTTTCACATGAGGAAACTCGTCCCAGAGAGAATTTTGGCAAGGTCAGCGCTCTTGAAATCATCGTTACAATAATAATGATAACAGCACTCACATTCATGACACTTTAAACCTCGCAAAGCACTTAACATACGTCAACTTATTCGATCCTCACAACTCTAGGAGGTAGGTGTTATTATCCCCATCTTACAGATAGGAAACTGAGGGAGGAGAGTTGTCCTCAGCAGGATCACAGAGTCAGTAAGTGTCTGAGGCAGGATTCAAACTCAGGTCTTACTAACTCCCAGGCTAACACTCTATCTGCAGTGCTGCCTAGCTTCATCTGAAGCTTCACGCTTCTCCCACACAAACTGCTGCTACCTTCCATCTTATGAGATTCCTGTCCACATCTTCATGAGGTGATGGAGGAAAAGGAAGGGAAAGGAAGAGAAGAGAAGAGAGGGGAGACAGGGAGACAGTGACAGAGACACTAATATTAACATTCAAAAACTTTAAAAATTGGACCACCCTCCTCCAAGTCACTGGCTCACAATCTGGGTGCCATCTTGGACTCCCTACTTGGACTTACCCTCCTTATCCAATCACTTGCCAAGTCCTGTCATCTCTACCTTCATAACATCTCCCTCTATGCCCCCTCCTCTCCTCTGACTCTGCCTCCGTTGGTGCAGACCCTCATTACCTCACACCTGGGCTATGCAGTAGGTGCTGTGGGGAGGGGAGATCTGCCTGCCTCAGATCTCTCCCCATTTGGCCAACAAAGTGATTTGCCTAAAGCTCAGGTCTGACCATCTTATCCCCCGCTTAGTAAACCCCTATCACCTCTAAGAATAAATATGCTGTCCTCTGTTTGACTTTCAAAGCCCTTCATGAGCCGGCCCCCTCCTCCCTTTTTCCCGTTCTTATTCCTTCCTCCCCAAGGTATCCTTGTGATTCAGTGGCCCTGGACTCATGGCTGTCCCTTACACAAGACACTCCATCTCCCAGCTCTTTCTCAGTCTGTTTCCCCCATGCCCAGCATGTTTTCCCTCCTCATCCCTGCCTCCTGCTTCCTGGGCTCCCTCCAAGGTTCTGCTCAAACCCTCCAGCCTGCAGGAAACCTTTCCCAATCACCCTTAAGACTAGTGCCTTCCCTCTGTGATTATCTCACATTTCTTGATCTGTATCTTGTTTGTAACTGGTTGTTTTCTTTATGTGTCCCATTAGACTGTAAGCTCCTCAAGGGCAGGAGTTGTCTTTTGTTTCTTTTTGTATCCCCAGTGATTAGCACAGTGCCTGACACATAGTAGGTGTTTAATGAGCGCTTGTTGGCTGACTGATTAAAAAAAAAGGAAAAAGAAAGGAGATTGGGTATGACTATCCAGATGCTTTGAGACCATGGCAGCTTTGAGCTTTGGAGCTGAACTCCTCCCTAAGTTTTTCCACAATTTTTCAGGGGACCTGATAGTAAGAACCATGAGAAGCTGAGGATCTCACTTTCATCATGTACAGAAAGCAAGGCAAATCAGTGACCTGCACCCCAGAGAGGGGCTGGACGGATGCATCTCCCCTTCCAAAGAGGGTTGGGTGGGGTACTCCCAAGGGGAAGATATGTAGCACCAACCCTGGAATCAGAATGACCTAAGTTCAAATCTGGCCTCAGACACTTGCTAGCTAAAAAACTGGCAAGTCACTTAACCCTAATTGTGAAGGAGGAGGAGAAGCTACTGTTTATCCTTGAGAAATGGTGATATAGGACTTCAAGTCTTATCAGGTGAGAGATCATTGGCAAACATGAGGAAGAAAAACTGAGCAATAGGGGTTCATGACTCTTTGCCGAGAAGGACTGAGGCAGCTATTTGTCAGCCGGATAACAGCAGTAAAGGTCTGCTGTCTTTCCAGGGTGTGTATCCAAGGGATTACAGAACACTGCCCAAGACCTGTTAGAGCACATCACCTCCACCCACTCTCAGGTGATTCATATGGGCTCAGATTATATGGGCACATCCTTGTGTCCTAGGTTCCTACCTAGAAAGTGTCACTAGTCATCGCTGGGGCTAGGGAGGGTGGGAAGACAGGCACACTGAGGCAATGTTGGTGAAGCTATGAACTGGCCCAGTCATTCTGGATTCCAATTTAGAATTAGGCAAGAAAAGTGACTAAATTGTTCATAGCCTTTGACCCAGCAATCCCATTCCTGGACATATGCCCCAAGGATGTCAAAGGCAGAAATAAATGTCCAATGTAAACCAAAAAGTCATAGCAGTGCTGTCCATGGTAGCTCAGAACTGGAAACAGTGTGTTCCATCCAGTGGGGAATGTCTGAAAACACTGTGGTGGGGTTGGTGGATAGAGCACTGACCCTGGAGTCAGGAGGACCTGAGTTCAAATCTGGCCTCAGACGCATAACACTCACTAGCTGTGTGACTCTGGGCAAGTCACTTAACCCGATTGCCTCACCAAAAAGCAAGAAAAAAAAGTGGAAAAAAACCCTATAGTGAATGAATGCAATTGACATCATTGAATAGTAATGAGGAATATGAGGAATTCAAAGGAATATGGGAAGATTTATATGAACTGATGCAGAGAATAATAAGCTGAACCTGGAGAATGATGCCCCCCAACTACAATAATGTAGGCCACAGAATAAATGAAAGGAAGTGGAACCCTGAGTGTTGGAAGAGATCATGAAATAGACTTTGGTGAAGGTGAAGAACTACAAGGACAGCTCAGTGGTTGTGTCTGGAGTCAGTAGATCTGAGTTCAAATCTGGCCTCAGACACTTACTAGCTGTGTGGGCCTGGGCAAGTCACTTACCCCTGTTGGCCTCAATTTCCTCATCTGTAAAATGAGGGTAATAATGGCCCCTACCTTCCAGGATTGTTAGGGGGATCAGATGAGGTAATATTCATAAAGGGCTTAGCAAACTGTATGGCATGTCTTAGTGCTATATAAATCCTAGATATTATTATTGTTGTTATATACTTTGTCTGATAAGGTTTCTATATGAAGCATTTTTGCTTAATTGTTTTTCTTTGTCACAAAAAAGGGTTTGATCTGAAGGGAGCATGGGAAATAACTATAATGTAAAAACAAAAGCATATTTTTTAAAAGAAAGTATTCCTAAAGATATCAGAGTTTTGGGCAATAAATTAAAGACTTTATGGGTCCAGGTAGAATTTTCATTATTGCTGCCAAATGAGGGAAAGGGTCTGAGGAAAGAAAGGCAGATTTGGGATGTCAATAGCTTGTTAAGAAGATGGCAGATAAGAGCAAGATATAGATTTCTGAATCACAGCTTAAAATATAGGAATGACTGTCTCTTGGTCAGGGACGGAGTGCACCTAACAAGGGTGGTGATCATCTATTTGCCTGGAGTCTTGAAAATCTAATCAAAAGGGCTCTAACCTGAAAAGGAAGGTGGGGAGACAGAAAACATCCTACATACACCCACCCAGCTGGATATTATCCATAGTATCATATGTCAGAACAAGAGCAGATGCAAAACCCAGAAGTTCTCAGGAACTAAAGAAAGAGCCAGGAGTAAAAGCCATGGTTTCAGATATCAGTGCATGAAGGATGCAGGACAGATAGATGAACTATAGATCCTGATGTGAGAAGCCAAATATGATCTCACAGGTATCACAGAGATTTGGTGGGATAACACCCCCAGTCACAATCAAATTCTGGAAGGATGTACTTTATTCAAAACAAACAGAATAAGTGAAACTGGGACAGAGCAGCTTGTATATTAGATAGATAAGAGGGAAAAAATCAGAGACTGGGGAAAGACCATGGTGGAGAGCCTTTCAGTAGCAATCAATGGGGTCCAGTACATCCTCCAATCCATTGCCTAAATGATTTTCCTAAAACACTACTCTAACAATCTCTCTCTCTCTCTCTCTCTCTCTCTCTCTCTCTCTCTCTCTCTCTCTCTCTCTCTCTCTCTCTCTTTCTCTCTCTCTGTCTCTCTCTTTCTGTTTGTCTGCCTGTCTCTCTCTCCCCCTCTCTGTCTGTCTGTCTGTCTGTCTGTCTCTCTCTCTCTCTCTCTCACACACACACACACACACACATACATACACAGGCCCCTCTACCCTCGCCTCAGGACAAAAGCAGAAAGAATATTGTCTTTGGAATATACTACTGACCACCTGGACAGGACAGAAAGATGCAGTAGGTGCCTAGACCTGAGAGATAGAACGCTGAATCTGAAAAACAGCCACCAGTTTGGCCAAAGCATAGGGTGTATGAAAGAGAGGAATATGAGGTGAGGCTGGTTAGCCTGGAGGTATGTTGTGGAAGATTTTCAATGCACATTAGGCTGGGAGATTGGTATTCTATCCTAGACACAGTAGGGAGCCTCGGAAGATGTTTGAGCAGGGGATTGACATAGTGAGACAAACTGGGAGACAGATGGTGGACCAGCCATCAGCTGGGGGTGTGAGCTGGGTGAGACGAAGAAAGTACTCATTAGCACAAGCAGACACATGGGTGGGGATCAGTGAGCTTGGAGGGAGATGGATGGAGGAGGGTGGTTCAGCCAGAGAAGCAGCGCCCAAGCCAGCTCAAGAGCAGAATGTTGTCCCCAGCATCTCTGGCACAGGTATGCTGGGTCTGGAGACACCAGCTACCTCTAGGGAGGAGTTGGCTGGCACATCTGGCACATCTCTTTACTGTACCAGGATCTGAGGTCAGAGCGTGCAGATTGTCCAAGGGGGAAGGAATGTCAGCAGCCACCTAGTTTAACTCACACCTAAGTGTGAGCCTCTTGGGGCTTACCCCCAATTTGCCCTGTATGGATCTTGTATGTACAAACTCTTTATGTTGTCTCTTCCCACCCTCCCCACTTAGATTGTGCCCTCCTTGAGGGCAGGCACTATTTTTGGTTTTTCTCCATATCCTCAGCACTTAGCATTGTGCCTGGCACACAGTAGGTGCTTAATAAGTGCTTATCAGCCATCCCAGAATCCCCTTCGCACAATACCAGCTGAGTGGTGGTCTAGCCTCCACTCAAAGACCTTCCAGGAAGAGGAGTCCACCACCTCCCAGGACAACCCATCTCGTTGCTTGGAAGTTGAGTCCTGGACCATCTATCTGCTGTGCTGGCCCCCATTAATGGCTTCCTCTACTATTGAGGGCCCCCATTTTGCACAGGGACCAATTTTCATTCCCCTCCTGTCTGTGCTTCTGGCTTCTAACTTTGGGGACCTGGTAACTTCACCTTATCCTTGCCCTCACTTTTCCCCTCTTTTTTATGCCTTGTCTTCTCCTGTTAGATTGTCAGCTCCTTGTGGGCAAGTCCTGTCTCTTTCTGTTTATATTTGCATCCCCAGCACTGAAAACAGTGCCTGGCACACAGTAAGTGCTTACTTAATGTTTATTTGCCTCCACACAGGCTGAGTGTCAGAGCTGGGTTGCTCCCCATCACTCCTCTGGGGACAAGGAACTCCAGCCCTTTAGATACTTGAAGAAGGGTGATACATGCCCCTAAATCTTCTCTTCCCTTGGTCCTGGGAAATGGCTGCTTGAGGCCAAGGGAACAGAGCCAGGACCCCAGCCAACTCAAGGAAACCTGACTGCATCCAGCAGAGAATGGGCTTTCTGCTCTGAAAACCAAGGCCAGTGTCTGCACTCTCTTCTGAGAGACTCAGCCCCCCCCCCCGGGGACAGCATGATGTAGAAGGAGGGGCATTGGGTTTGGAGTCCAAGGGACCCGAGTTCAAATCCCATCTCAGACTCTTAATAGCTTTGTGTTCCTGGGCAAGTCACTTGGAGTAGGCATCGAGTCCACGTGGTTCTCATTGCCCCATCCACTAACAGAGGTTTTGTCTCTCCTTTATCGGAGCATGGCTAACTGTAGCAGAGTCATAATTGGACCCCTGATTGTCCAAGGCCAAGACCAGTGTTCTGGCCATGACTCAGGATTTCTCTGGCACTCGGATGTTCATAACTGAGCCAGGAGGAAGTCTTCCAGGCAGTGTTCGGTGGGAGCTGAGAGTGGGCCCACCAGTTGAGCAGGAACCAGAGGCCTATGGCAGCCCCAAATCATCCTCTCATGTGCCCCACTGGCTTCTCTGGTCACCGAGTTCCTCCAAGTCACAGGTTTCAGGCCCAGCCCTAGCGATGATGCAAACTTCATCTGTAGCGAGGAGAGCCCTAGGATGTGCCCACGATGTCCGGAGGCCAGGAGCAGCCAGCTGTCAGGTCACAGGCTCAGCCCAGCCAGTCACATCCTGCAGCTGGTGCTGGGGGGGCTGGCCCTTCTGCAGCAGCAGGGAAACAGCAGCTAGAGCCTTCCACAGCATCCCTTCCCAGGTACGAACCTCCTTGGGTAAAGGGAAGATTTGAACTGGGGCACTTCCTGGCCAGTAGCTCTTTCTGGGAAATCTAGAGTGAGATTTCTCTTTAGAATTTCCCTGACTCAAATATACAGAGAATTGAGTCAAGTCATTCCCCAACTGATAAACAGTCAGAGGAAATGACCAGGCAGTTTTCAGATTAAAAAACTAAATCTATCTGTAGTTATGTGAAAGAATGCTCTCAATCACTATTGATTAGAGAAAGACAAATCAAAACAACTCTGAGGTACCACCTCACATCTATCAGATTGGCCAACTTGGCAAAGCAGGAAAATGATAAATATTGGAGAAGATGTAGGAAAATTGGAATGCTAATGCATTGTTGGTGGAGTTGTGAAATGATCCAACCATTCTGGAGAGCAATTTGAAACAATGCCCAAAGGGCTATAAAATTGTACATACCCTTTGACCCAGCAATAGCACTTCTAGGTCTGTATCCCAAAGAGATCATACAAATGGGAAAAGGACTTACATGTACAAAAATATTTATAGCAGCTCTTTTTGTGGTGGCAAAGAATTGGAAATTGAGGGGATGTCCATCCATTGGGGAATGGCTGAGCAAGTTGTGGTGTGTGATTGTGATGGAATACTATAGGGCTACAAGAAATGATGGGGGCAGCTAGGTTGCACAGTGTATAGAGACCAGCCCTGGATTCAGGAGGACCTGAGTTCAATCCAGCCTCAGACACATAACACTTACTAGTTGTGTGACTCTGGGCAAGTCACTTAACCCCATTGCCTAGCCAAAAAGAAAAGAAAAAGGATGAGCAGGTAGATTTCAGGAAAACCTGGAAAGACTTATATGAACTGATTCAGAGTGAGGTGAGCAGAACCAGCACATTGTACCCAGTAACAGCCACATTGTGCTATGATTAACTTTGACAGACTTAGCTCTTCTCAGCAATGCGAGGATCTAAGATGACTCCAAAAGACTCATGATGGAAAATGATATCCATGTCCAGAGAAAGAACTATGGAGTCTGGATGAAGATCGAAGCAGACACTTCTTTTCTTTGTGTTTTTCCCTTTTGTTCTGTTTCTTCTTTCATAACATAACTAATGTGGAAATATGTTTAACATGATTCCACATGTATACCTATATCAGATTGCTTGCCATCCTGGGGAGGGAGAGAACTATAGAATTTGGAACTCAAAATCTTAGAAAAAATGAATGTTGAAAATTTTCTTTACATATAATTGGAAAAATAAAATTCTACTTTAAAAATATTTCCCCTGAAAACTCTAGGTAAGGCCTGGGAATTATAGGGCCTTGGGGGAGGCTGGAAGACAGTATTTGTGACTGAGGCCTCTGGTCAGTCCTCAGTCACATACATAGGTGGCTGAGGTGAGAATTCACCTTGGACTTGGATCTGGACCAGTGATTGCCCTGCAGTGGTCTTAGAAGACCCGAGTTCCAATCCTGCCTGCCTCAGGCACCAGCCCACTGTGGGGACCTGGGCAAGTTACTTCACATTTCTGAGTCCCAGTTTCCACAGTCAAATGGGTTAGAAAGTAATAATATTATCACAATAATGATATTTCATATTAAATAATGTCACCACATTTTGCATCACAATCTTAACTATCATAATAACGATATTTAATAATATTCCATTATGACAATAATGAAATAATTGATATGAATTCATATGAATGTGAAAATCAAGAGATAAAATATGCAAAGCAAATGGCAAATCTTCACCTGTTTCATCATCATCACCATGTTCCCTCCATCAAACCAGAAAGGGACTTGGAGAGATAAGGCCCATGGCACTGGAGCCATGGTTACAGGTTCATCACAGTGGCACCCCCATACCCCTGGACCTCGTGCACTCCCATGCCCCCCATACCCCTGGACCTCCTGCACTCCTGTGCCCTCATGCCCCTGGACCTCTTGTGCTCCTGTGCCCCCATGCCCCTGGCCCTGGTACCTCTGTGGGCTCCCAAGCACCTTTGCCCCACACCTATGCCCTATAACCCCATGGCACTGGGTGTGGGTGGTGATGCTTCCTGATTTCCCCCAGGGTCATTCAGCCAAGATTGTTCACAGGCAGGACTTGAATCTGGGCCTTCTTGACGCCCAAGCCTTTTCTCCATCCTAACCCCACACAGACTCTGTCACCGAGTCTCTAGGGACCTCTGTGGTAGTGAGTACAGCCCACACACAAAAGGAAGCCATCTTCCCACACACCCTCGGGGACTCTACCTTGAGCAAAGTGTCGCCCGGAGAGGGAAGGAGACCTGTTCAACGTCACACACCTTACTCTGGTGGCACAGCCAGGGCTTAGCCCAAGATCCCCTAAATCTGAGGCCAGTATGAGTTTCTTGCCTCCACATCCATTTCCACCCTAGCCCTCCAGGACAGCCCAGCTTAGAGCTGGCTGAGTCCATCCCAATTAAATCCCACTGGGGAGGTCTTTGGGAGTGGGAGAACTAGCTGTTGTCAACCTCAGTACAAGCCATGGAGAGTGACCAGCCTCTGGGACTGAGAGTCAGGGAGGGCTGGCCTTTCAGCACCAGCCAGTGGAGGACTATCGATCAGATCCGCTGAGGCTGACTTTGTGCAGGAAGGCAGCGACACCTTCAGGGCCCTGGCAGAGGTGTCAGCAGCTGGTGTCCCGTCTCCTCCAGAATCAGCCTCCAGCCGGCTGACTCTCGACACTAATCCCTGAGGGGTGGGGGGTGGTGGAGGAGGGTGCTGCTGCCGCCTCCACCTCTGCCTCTGCTGCTGCCACCATTTAATTCCTAGCTAACAAGCTTATTAGAAGTGTGGTCAACTGGAGAGTCAACAAGATCTAAGAGGACCTGCAAGGCTCCTATCTGAGGATGTCCTATTTGAGCCCAAAGATTTTGGAGTGCACCTAGCTGGCTGGGTGAAGGGTCTTTGTATCTGGGTACATTTCACAGAATTGCAGAATTTAGAGTTGTAAGGAGCCTCAGTCAATCTATCATACAACTCATCCCTGAAGAAAATGCCTTCCACAGCATCTCTAGTCCCTCCACTCCCCCACCTCCAACCAGGAGGTATCACTCTCTGGGCAGCTGTAAGGTCCCACTGTGGCTCTCTAGGGCCCCAGGGACAAGTCTCCTGGCAGGAAGGCAGTGAAACACTGGCAGGGCTCAAGTGCCAACCTGCTCAGGCTTTCCCCTGGTGGTCCCCAGATCAGGCAAACCATACCCTCCACACTGGGCTTCATCTGGGCTAGAATGGAAGAATGATTTAGCTTCTTTCTCTGCTCAGGTTGCTGTCTGTGGGCAGACCCTGCTACCTGCCCATACCAGCCTGCTTTCTGGGGCAAATACACACTGGCTGGACTGTGAGCTCAGCACGGCCATGTCAGGCACCTCTGAAAACTCCCAGGGAGACTCTCCTTTCCTGCTAGCCACAGTCAATCCAGGGACCCCTCACAGAACTTGTTAAATGGAAAGAAGGCTTCCCTTCTTCCCTCTGAGGTGGGAGCTGCTCTGGGCTAATCCCTCTCTCAAGCCTGGGGACCCCCCTCCAACCTCTACTAGACCTGGCCCCAGTGACTTCCCTCCTCCCTGGACCTAGCCCTTCCAGGCCCAGCTGCCAGCTCATAATTACGGTTACGCATCTGTTAATCCGTGTGGTTTGGACACCCAGTTCTTCTCTCCTGGCAATGGGGGCCCTCAGACAGATGGACAGCTCCTATCAGTGGTGGGGAGGACCAGAAAGGGCGCCCCCTCCTCCCCCTGGGTCAAAGCTTCTGTCCAAGCCAATTCCGTTCCCTGGGAGAGTTTGCTTTTTATAAATGCCTTCAGAACACGAAGGAAAGAAACTGGTGGTTGAACCGTGTGGGGGCATCTGTGGCCACTGTTTATCCGCAGTCCGATGTGCCCACCTCGCAGTCCCTGCCGGGACATGCTGAGTATGGGCTGCATCGGAACTTGTCTTCCTGACTCCATGACCTGTACTCTACTGGACTCTCTCTGGGGCACCTGGGACAAAATCACGCCTCCCTATCTCCCCTCTAAGTTGGACTAGGTCGAGTGTGAGGGTCGTGTGCCACCAGGTGGCGCTGTGGAGCAACTGCCATCAAGGCACCAGGAGTCGGGTGAAGTAGACTGTCAAGACTTGGCACCCCCATCTGGCTGATGAGGAAACTCAGGCCCATAGCGGGGAAGGGACTCGCCCCTTTCCGCTCCAGTCTGGGCAGAGACCGGCCCCGGAACAGGCTTCCCAGTCTCCTGGACACAGACAGGAGGTTCCATCTAGGACTCCGGTCTCTCTGTGACCTATGACAGGATAGCCTAGTGATTCTGATCATCTCATTACTTGTCCCTCCCGCGGACTGGGGCGGGGGGTAGGAGGGCACTGCCTTCTTGAAGCTTTGAACTCACAAGGAAAGAAATCCTGCCCGAACTCCGGGCTCCTTTGAGACAGAATGACAAATGAAAACTCTCCAGGAGGGAGAAATACAATGTGGAGTGAAAACAAGAAGCGCCTCCTGGAGAGGAGGGAAGCCTGGCCTCATGGGCTTGCCTGGCCCATTAGCAGCTTGTGTGCGCGGGCAAGTCCCTCCCGCTCTCCAGACCCCAGGTGCCCACAATCCGACTGGATGAGTTGGTTTCTAAGGGCTTTTTCCTAACGCCCCGAGGTCCCAGAATTTTCCGTCCTTGTCAGTTTTTCTCTCAAGCCTCAGAAGCCACAGGGCCCTGGAGTGTCGACCTGCTTCATTCTGGCACTTGGGGATGGCACAAATGCCAACCCAGCCTGTAGTTGGCTCTTTGAACTTCTGGGATCCTTCCCCCAGAGCGCTCAATGGTCTGGGCTTCAGAACTCCTGCGGCGAGGAGCACGGTGGCGGGGGGGGGGGGGGGGGGGGGGGGGGGGGGGGGGGAGGAGGGGGGAAGCCAGGGAGGAGGGGAACATTTTAATTTGAGAACCAGACCCCAAGCGGGGAAGTCCCTGTAATTCACAACCAGGGGAAGTGAGCAAATCCAGTTCAAATCTGCCGAAAGGGAGAGTAGAAATTCTGAAAATCTGGTCTAACTACCCTCATTTAGAGTTCATCTCCACCCCCTCCTCCCCTCCAGTAACATTTACCCTCCAGGCCTGAGCTCACCGTGCGTATTAATCCACGCAGCCCTGGAATCTTGCCCTGGGTCTGAGCTGTCCAGGTGGGGAGGGAGGAAGTCAGGGAGTGAGTACAAATTTACCCAAACCTCGGCCGGGGTGGGGGGGGGGAGACGGATGAGGACCAGAGCAAGCTCCACATCTCAGCTGCCCACCAGGAAAGCAGGGCAGAAATGAGCCTCCTGCTTTCTGGCCTATTGCGCCCGGTGCCCCTGCTCCCTCCTCCCCCATATTGTGGGGGCAGGTGAGGAGCCATTTCCTAGTGACTGAATTGGGAGACTACAGAGATGGACACGGTCTTCACAGAGGCCTCATTTCGGAGCAGGCTCAGTTGGGCGCCAAGCTGTCCTGTGCCCAGGCCAGGTCAGTGGTTCTGGCTCAGGATCCAAAGGTAATGAGACAATCCTGGACCACAAGCTGAGATCCTAACTGGAAAAGACGGAAGAGAACGAAATTCTGAATTTACATTCACATACAGCGCCACACCCGGCAACCTCCAGTTCATCCCAGCAATTTGTAACCCTCAATCTGGAAGCTTTCCCTAAGGGGCAATGGGAATTGGGCCAAACTCTCCAAGGTACAGATTCTTCATGAAATGGCCCTTTATGCCTCAGGGGACAAGAAAGTCAAACCAATCATCTGAGCTCCAGTTCAAGAAAAACCAGCCCAACTTAAATAAAAGGAAGGAGCCCGCTTTTCCTATCCCACCCCTTGTGCACCACTGAAAAAGTCTGAAAACACTCATGACTTCCATAGCAGAACTGGGGGAGCACCCCCAGCTACACAAAGCAGGTGCCACTAACCATACTCCATGTTTCAACTCTGGCTCTGGGAAGAGTAATCCAGTTAATGCTACTCCAGTTTGTTTGTTTTTGCTTTTTGGTGAGGCTATTGGGTTTAAGTGACTTGCCCAGGGTCACACAGCTAGTGTCAAGTGTCTGAGGCCGGATTTGAACTCAGGTCCTCCTGACTCCAGGGCTGCAAATTAATGCTACTCTTGCTAACTAGACAAAGCACATCTATTTTCTGCTCCATGATCCTGTGGCACCATCTGCCTGCAATCATTTCCCTGGCCACCTCTCCCCTATGTATGAGTGTCATCTCCCCATATCTGAATAGAAGTTCAGTGCCTAGCATGGCATCTGGTCCGTAGTTCTTTGTTTATTCATTCATTCATTTAGCCATCTGTGCTATCTGAGATCATTCAGACTCAGGAGAAGATTGTAACCTAGGGACCCCTCTTCCTTGGGTCCTCAGAAAGTTCCTCTAGAATCAGAGCATTCTGGGGGTCACCAATCCACAGCTCACAAGCCCCCACAGATGGCTTTCACTGAGCCAATCAGAGAGTGCTTAGTTCAAAGTAAAAGACAGTTAATCACGAAGTATAACGAAATGAACGATAAGAAGCCTGTCTCTCTGCTATTCATGCAGGCTCTCCACGGGTTACCACAGCCCTAAGGGGCGCATGCAGGGAACAAGTGAGCAGACTATGCAGTGAGAGGCACGCGTGGAGTGAACACAGGTGGTCAGAGAACGTGTGTAAAGAGGGACGTGTGCATCCAGGGTGCGCACACAGTGGGCGCTCATGCTTCTGGTGTGATACAGGGATGGTGATGCCCTGTGCTGATACTAGCGAGCTGGCAGCTCTCCCTACTGAGCCTAGGTCCTCCGTCCTGTCCTTTGGTGTGGGGCTCTCTGCTGGGCGTCTCCACAGCCGCTGTTGCTCTCTGCTGCCCCCTGCTGGATCGTCCCAGCTCTTCAAGTCTGTCCTTTGAACGCCTTTTCTCTTTTTCTCCTTCTTCATTCTTCACTCTTATCTGAGTTGTGTTCTAGAATTTCTTTTACTCCTACCATGCCCTGGCCCAGGACCTTGATGTGCGTTCAAATCCTCCTGGGGGCTCTGCTCAGAAAACTCCAAGCGAACAGGTTCTTTTCAGACCCAGCAATGGTCTGTAGGTGATTCTTTTCTATTTGCAGGACACAGGATGCCATTGGTAGATCGTGAACTTCGTGTGATTTTAAAATTAACTTACCTCATTGTGCCAATGCACATCTGAGGTGGTAATGGGGAATGTAAGAACAGCTGACAGAATATTCTACAGTTCAGGCTTGGGTTCCAAGGAGCCCCTCCTCTCATCAGGAGGAGCCCCAGGGACAGGACAACCCACCGGGCCCCTCCCCCAGCGCTTCATTTAGTGCTGCTACGTGTGGTTCCATTGACTTGCTGTTTCTGACATTCTGCCTGAAAGTATTCCCCAGAAAAGCATCTGAGGAAGATTTATGAGCCCTTGAAATGGAGAGGAGAAGAGAGATGAAGTGGATAAAATGTGCCGCTTGAGAGTGAAGATGCAGCCCCTGCTACTTCATGAGTCTCTAGGGACTGTGCCTATTCTGTCTGCATTCTCCTCCTTGGTGGCTTCATCAGCTCCCATGGGCTTAACGATCATCTCTGTGCAGGTAACTCACAGGTCCATGGATCCATGCCTCATCTCTTGCTGAGGTCCAGTCCTGTACAGCCAATATCCTCCTGGACATTTCAAACTGGAGGGCCCAGAGAAGCCTCAAACTCAGCGTGTTCAAAACCAAACTGCTTATCTTTTCCACTAATCCACCCCTCCTCCTAACTTACTTTTCCTATTGAATGGTTCTCTGACCACACATGTTCCCACCGCCATCATAGTCACCTAGCCTCCTGATCCCCATGCCATGCTTGACACTTCACTGGCTCACCCTACGTAGCCAATCAGCAGCTGAATCTTGTCACTTCTTTTGCCACATCTCTCCAATGTATCCCCTTCTTTCCACTCACATAACCAACCTTCTCCCTAGTTCAGATCCTCACCACCTGTACCTGGACCTATTGTAATAGCCTCCTAACTGGTTTCCAAGCTTCAGATCTCTTCCTACTTTGTCCTCTACATAAAGTGCCAAAGTGATTTTCCTAAGACTAGGTCTAACCCTGTCAACTCCCTACGCCGCAAATTCCAATGGTTCCCTATTATCTCCAAGTGCATTTAAAACCCCTGATGATCTCTCCTCTTCCTAACTTCCAAATTTTCTTCTAGTTCCTTCTTCATGTGGCTGCTCCTTATGTGCAGTGCTCCATTTCCTATCTCTGTGTCTTTACATGATCTGTCCCTGGCATGCTGCCTTCCCCCATCTCTTAGAATCCTTGGCTTCCTTAAGACTCGCTTAAAGGCCATCTTCTGTAGGATGCCTCTTGGGAACAAGGTCAGCCTCAGTGATCCAGTCTCCAAAAATCTCCCACGGTATTGCTTTGGGTAGAGCTCCCCAAATGGATTTGGGGGACATATTTATTCATAATCAAGGATATAACAAGAGTTTAATGGAATTTTCTAACCCCAAGTCAAATGGTACTCTGGGACCAAAGGTTGTGAGTGCATAAAAAGAAAAAGGAATAGGTAAAAGAATAGACTTGTCATTTCTTTTTAAAAAATTCCGATTACATATAAAAATAATTTTTAACATTCATTTTCAAAAATGTTGAGTTCCAAAACATTTTCCCCCTTCCCTTTCCCACTAATTGAAAAGGCAAGCAACTTGATATGGGTTATGCATGTGCATTCATGCAAAATATATTTCCATATTAGTCATGTTGTTAAAGAAAACACAGAACAAAAAAAACCCACCTCAAGATAAATAAAGTTTTTTAAAAGTCTGCTTCAATCTTCATTCAGACTCCATCAGTTCTTTCTCTGGAGGTGGATAGCATTTTTTATCATAAGTCCTTCTTCTTGGGTTATTGTATTACTGAGCATAGCTAAGTCATTCACAATTGATTATCATACAATATTGCCGTTACTATGTACAATGTTCTCCTGGTTTTTCTCACTTTACTTCACATCAGTTTATATAATTCTTTCCAGGTTTTTTTTCTGAAAGCATCTTTCTTGTAATTTCTTATAGCACAATAGTATTTCCTCACAATCACATACCACTGGGGCAGCTAGGTGACGCAGTGGATGGAGCTCTGGGCTTGGAGTCACAAGGACCTGAGTTCAAATCTGGTCTCAGACACTTGACACTTATTAGCTGTGTGACCCTGGGCAAGTCACTTAACTCCAATTGCCTCACCAAAAAGAAAAAGAAAAAAAAATCTTGCAATCACATACCACTACTATTCAGCCATTCCTTGATTGATGGACATCCCCTCAACTTCCAATTCTTTGCCACCACAAAAAGAGCTGCTACAAATATTTTTGAGCCTATGGCTCCTTTTCTTTTTTTTTTCATCTTTTTAATCTCTTTGGGATGCAGACCTAGCAGTGTTGTTGCTGGGTTAAAGGGTATGTACAGTTTGATAGCCCTTTGAGCATAGCTCCAAATTACTCTCCAGAATGGTTAGTTCAGCTCATCGCCAGTGGGGCATTAGTGTTCCAATTTCCTCACATCCCCTCCCACACTTGTCATATTCTTTTTCTGTCATATCAGCCAATCTGATAGGTGTGAGGTAGTACCTCAGAGTGGTTTTAATTTGCATTTCTGTAATCGGTAATGATTTAGAGCATTTTTATATTACTGTAGATAACTTTAATTTCTTCTGAAAACTGCCTGTTCATATCCTTTGACAATTTATCAATTGGGGAATGACTCATGTTTGTTCAAATTTGACTCAGTTCTCTACGTATTTGAGAAATAAGGCCTTCGTCAGAGAAACTTGCTGTAAAATCCCCCCTTTCTCTCCAAGTTTTCTTCTTTCCTTCTAATCTTGGCTACATTGGTTTGCTTTTGCAAAACCTTTTTAATTTAACATAATCAAAATTATCCATTTTACACCATGTAATGCTCTCTATCTCTTGTCTGAACATAAATTCTTCCCTTCTCCATAGATCTGACAGTTAGGCTATTCCATGCTCCACTAATTTGCTTGTAGTATCACCCTTTATGTTTAAATCACGTGCTCATTTTGGACTTATCTGGATGTGTGGTGTGAGATGTTGGTTTATACCTAGTTTCTGCAAACTGCTTTCCAGTTTTCCCAGCAGTCTTCTTCAAATAGTGAATTCTTGTCCCAAAAGCTGGGGTTTTTGTGTTTATTAAGCACTAGATTACTATGGTCACTTATTATTGTATCTTGTGTACCTAATCTGTTCCACTCTTCTACTGCTCTTATTTCTTAGCCTGAAGCAGATATTTTTGATGATCACTGCTTTATAATACCGTTTGAGATCTGGTACTGCTAGGCCACCTTCCTTCATTTTTTCCCCCATTGATTTCCTTGATATTCTTAACATTTTGTTCTTTTAAAAAACATTCTATTTATCTTATTTTTAATTTATAGAATAAAACAAGTATTTCCATAACATTAGTATAATAATTTTTGAAAAGATGATGGCAAACAAAGCTGCAAATTTATTATGCACAACTTGCTATTCCTTTTAAATATATACTAAAGTTATCATGTAAATTTCTTTTTTTCATTTTTTCCCTCCCCCCATCTCCTACACAATTGGCTGCACAATTAGACATACACTAGACACAAATATGTGTATGTGTGTGTGTATATTTATGTACATATATATGCAAAATCATTCTATATATACTTTTATTTATCAATTTTTTCTCTGGATACAGATAAGATCTTCCTTCCTACGTCCTTTGTAGTTAATTTGGGTATTTATAAAAGTCAAAATGACTTATTCACTCAAAGTCATTCTTAAAATAATTTTGCTGTTACTGTATACAACGTTCTCTTAGTTTTGCTCATTTCGCTCTTCATTATTTCTTGCAGTCTTTCCATGTTTTTCTAAGATCATCGAGCTCATCACTTCTTATAGCACAGTAGTATTCCATCACAATCATACACGACAATTTGTTCAGCCATCCCCCAATTGATGGAGATCCCTGAAATTTCCAGTTCTTTGCCACCACAAAATATTTTATATTTGGAAATATTTTATAACATAAATACAAATATTTTAGAGCATATAGGTCCCTTTCCTTTTCCCCTAATCATCTTTGGAAATAAACCTAGTAGTGGTATTTCTGAGTCAAAGGGTATAGGGAGTATAATAACTCTTTGGACATAATTCCAGATCACTCTCCAAAATGGTTGAATCAGTTCACAATTCCACCAACAATGAATTAGTGTCCCAATTTTTCCACATCCCTTCCAACATTTGTCACTTTCCCCTTCAATCATTTTAGTTAATCTAATAGGTGTAAAATATCTCAAGGTTGTTTTAATTTGCATTTCTTTTGTTTTTTGGGGGGCACTTGGGGTTAAGTGACTTGCCCAGGGTTACACAGCTAGTAAGGGTCAAGTGTTTGGTCTGAGGACAGATTTGAACTCAAGTCCTCCTGACTTCAGAGTCAGTGTTCTATCCACTGTGCCATTTAGCTGCCCCTCTACCCACTGCACCACCTAGCTGCCCCTGTAAAGAGTCAGGCTTTTTTGAGGGGGAGAGGGTGAGGCAATTGAAGCTAAGTGACTCACCCAAAGTCAAACAGCTAGTGAATGTTATGTGTCTGAGAGCCGATTTGAACTCAAGTCCTCCTGTCTCCAGGGCCAGTGCTCTATCCACTGTGCCACCTAGCTACTTGCATTTTTTTTAATCAATAATGATTTAGAGCATTTTTTCATATGACTATAAATCGTTTTGATTTCTTCATCTGAAAACTTCCTGTTCATATCCCTTTGACCATTTCTCAATTGGGGAATGACTCATATTCTTATAGATTTTATAAAATTCTTTATATATTTGAGATATGAGACTTTTATCTGAGAAACTGTCTATAAATGTTTCCCCCAATTTTCTACCTTCCTTCTGGTCTTGGCAACATGTCTTATTTGTACAAAACCTTTTAACTTAATGTAATTGAAATTATCCATTTTATACCTCACTCTACTCTCTATCTCTTATTTATTCATAATTTGTTTGCCTCTCCATAAGTCTGATAAGTAATGAGTCCCATGTTCTTCATATTTTCTTGTAGTATAGCTTTATATCTAGGTCATGTATCCATTTTTTACCTAATTTTGGTAAACAGTGTAAGATATTGATCAATGCCCAGTTTGTGTCATATGCTTTCCAGTTTCCTCAATAATTTTTTACCAAATAATGAATTCTTATACCCGACTCTTAAGTCTTTACATTTGTCAAATACAAGGTTAACATATTTATTTACTGCTGTAAATTGTATATCTGCTCTGTTCCACTGATCTACTTTTGCCTTTCTTATAGTTTTGATAATTACTGCCTTATAATATAGTTTAAAATCTGACCCTGATAAATCTTCCTTTAATTCTTTTGATATTCTTGACTTTGTATTCTTCCAAATGAATTTTGTTATTATTTTTTCTAATTCAATAGAAATAATTTTTGGTAATTTAGTTGGGATGGCATTAAATATATTTTAGTTTAGGTAAAATTGTATAGTATCTATATCTATCATATAAAGTATAGTTATAAATGGATTTTCCCTTAAATTGATTTTTTAAAAAAGCATTTATTTAAAACCAACAGCAAACATTATTTGTAATGGGGATAAGCTAGAAGCCTTCTCAGTAAGATTAAGTGTGAAAGAAGGATGCCCACTGTCACCCATATTATTCAATATTGTATTTGGAAATGCTAGCAATAGCAATAAGAGAAGAAAAAGAAAGAGAAAGAATTAGAATAGGGAATGTGGTAACAAAACCCTCTTTTTGCAGGCAATATGATAATATACTTAGAATATCCCAAAGACTCAACTAAAAAGTTAGTTGAAACAATTGATAGTTTTAGCAAAGTAGCAGGATATAAAGTAAATCCACATAAATCATCAGCATTCCTATTCAACACAAACAAAACCCTGCTAGAAAAGATAGTAAGAGATACCCTATTTAGAATAACTCTAGACAGTATAAAATACCCAGGAGTACACTTGCCAAAACAAACCCAGAAACTACATAAACAAAATTATAATTAAAAAAACCTTTTATGCAAATAAAATCAGATTTAAATAATTAGAGCAATATTAATTGTTCATGGGTAGGCAGGACCTTTTGTTCTTCCAAATGAATTTGGTTGCTATTTTTTTCTAGCTCTATAAAATAATTTTTTGCTGGTTTGATTGTTATGGCACTGAATAAGTAGATTAATTTAGGTAGAATAGTCATTTTTATAATATTGGCTTGTCCTACCCATGAGCAATGAATATTTTTTCCAATTGTCTAGATCTGACTTTATTTGTGTGAAAAGCATTTTGTAATTATTTTCGTATAATCCCTGGGTTTCTCTTGGCAGGTAGACTCCCAAGTATTTTACAGTCTACAGTTATTTTCAATGGAATTTCTCTTTCTATCTCATACTGCTGGACTTCATTGGTAATATATAGAAATGTTGATGATTTGTATGGATTTATTTTATATCCTACATAGACTTATCATTTCACTTCATTACCTGAACTTCTCCTCATTAGCCCCTATGTTGCTTGTTCAGAAACAGCACTGGAAGATTTAACTCTTTCATGCCTAACACTCCTGCCTGGGGCCCCACTGTCCTGACTGGTAAGTGTCTGTGTCACCTTCCACATATGTGCCCTGTTCACATGTCTTCATATGCACATTTGCCCCCTGCTCACATGGGTTCTTGGTGTGTGTGCCTTCATACGTGTTCCCTGGTTACAGGAGTTCCCCATATGTATTTCCTGCATGAGCGTTCCCTGGTCATGAATATTCCTTGTATGCATGCTCTTACACATTGTTGTTGGGGCAGCCTGTCTTTCTTTTGAGCTATGTCCTCTGGCTGGCAGATAAAAAGGATTGCATTGGTGGGGGCTCATGAATCATGGTTTGAAGTGGATGTTGACTATAGAGTTTGTCAGGCCTGGACCAACTTTTCGAAGGCTGAATGTGGGGGAGGGAGCAGAAGGAAAAGGAGGCTCAGTTACTTTATAAGGTAGAGTGTGACAGGGGCCAAGGAGAGTCTAGACAACAGGCTCTAGGAAAACTGGAGAGTGGAACAGTCACACTCATTGAGGAGAATCAGGGAAGGCTTCATAGAGGAGGAGGCATCAGAGCTTCATTTTTTTTTCTGAGGCAATTGGGGTTAAGTGACTTGCCCAGAGTCACACAGCTAGTGAGTGTTATGTGTCTGAGGCTGGATTTGAACTCAGGTCCTCCTGACTTCAGGGCCGGTGCTCTATCCACTGTACCACCTAGCTGCCCCATCAGAGCTTAATTTTAAAGAACCAAGAGGACACTGGGGAGTGAAGATGTGTGAGGAGCACACTGTGAGCATGGGGTGCAGATGGTGTGAATACTTAGGAGATGGCACTCCAGGTTCATGGAACAGCTGGTGATGCAGTCTGGCTGGATTGAAGAGGACTTGGAAGGGAGTAATAGAAGGTTCTCAGGGTCCTCAGGAGTCAGCAGCAAAGTAGGTGGTCATGCCTCTTCTTTAATGCCAAGGACTTTGATGGCCAGAACTTTCCTTTCTGGGTCTTTGGGATCTTTGTTCATGGCACCTGCAGGGACGATTGCCAGACTGCATCTCCACAAAGGCTGCTTCCCGTGATAAGGGCTGGAAGCCTGGTCATCTCCACAGCTCTTGGGTTCAGGGTCCTGGGCTGTATCCACCAGGGCCTAAGGGGAGATGTGGTTAAGGATGTTGCCTGCCACCTGCCACCTCCTATCTCTGCTGCAGGATGCTTTGCCTGCTCTCAAGGTGGCAATGGTTAGTGGCCCCCTCTCCACAGGAGTCAGCCCTCTCCCCAGATGATGTCTGTGGGGGCTGGTCTGGAAGCAAGACTCGTCATGTGGGGGTGGCTGCCACTCCCAGGGCTCCTGCGTTGGACGACCCTTTAAGGAGGAGTAAAGGAAAAACTCATCAGCATCAGCTCTCCACAGCTGAGTGTCCATGGTCTCTATGACAGTTAGTGGCCAGTCAGGATCAGAGCCTGGATGTATTCATTTCTACTTTTAATGATCTCTCCACTAGTGCAGGGAATAAATAACTAGCCTCAAATCCAGGGACACCTGACTTTAACCAGGAGCATAAGTCCTGGCTCTGATCCATACTAGTCATCTGACCCTGGGCAAATTGCTTAACCTCTCAGGTGTCTAGGCTTAAGAAAAGGGTTAACCTGCATTGGTAGAGGGACTTTCCTCATGTGGGAGTTCTCTATCCCAAATGCTGTCCCAGCATTTCTCTTTTTGTCCTTTGAGCTAGCTGCCTAATAGATCACACCATAGAGACACACAAGGGTGCTCTCACTAACTAATTTTACATTGGAATGATGCCATGGATGGATAGTGACCATACTTTAGTCTGCTCCAGAGTATGTCAATGGGAAGGAGCACTGACCAGAGAGCCAGGACCATGAAATCAGACTTTGATCTGGAAGGAGACCTGAATTCTAGTCCTGGCTCTGCTATTGACTTCCTCGTTGACTCAGGCTTTGACTCCTCTTTGGGCCTCAGTTTCTTCCTCTATAAAATGGGAGGGTTGCACTTGATGATACTAGCTGGCATTTTTCTGGCACTTTAAGGTCTACAAAGCACTTTACACACAGTTTCTCACTTGATCCTCACAATGACTTTGTGAGGTGGGCACTATTATATCCCCATGTGATAATGGGGCTCACACGACTAGAAAGGGCTAAGGGTAGGATTCAAGCCCTGGTTCTCCTGGGCCTGATTCAGTTCTCTGCCTACTAGACCAAGCATCCTCTCCATGAAGTTTCTTCTAAATCACATCTTAGGAGTCCAGAATGTGTGAGTAGTTGGAAACAGATTGGATGTGTGGAGTGAGGGGAAACTTCACAGCGTCTCTCCCATAAGCCCCTTAGTCTCCATTTACACTGTTGACACCCTCAGCACCTCATGTCTGGATGATTGCAATATCCTGCTACTTGCTGGCCTCCCTGCCAAGTTTCCCCGCGCCATCTTCCACTCAGTTGGCAAACTGATCCTCTTACAATGTTCCTATGACCGTGTCACCCTCCTTTTGGGTGAACTCTAATGGCTCCATATCATTAGGCTCAAATATAAAATCCTTTGGGACTGGTAACATCTTGGGAAACAGTGCCTATGTGGGCCCAGGGCACCACAAAGTGAAACCCTGAGAGGATCTCCATCACTGCCCCCATCGCCCAGCCTTCACGTCAGCACCACGGCCAGCACTTGTAGGCAGACTCTTTAACCATCCTCAGCAGCATGCCTGGGCAGGTCTGGGGGAAGATTCCCATTTGGGGCAAAGGTGTTTCTGCCTCTGCCTGGGTAGGTATGTGGTCCCTGAGGCTGCTGCCAGAAGCACATAGAGTATTAGAGGTCATGTCCAGATGAGATGGCTGCAGCTTCCCTGATGTGCTCTTGTGAAAGCCAGGGGCTAAGCAGGATTCCTTGTGAAATCAGGCTCTTTGGCCGAAGCTTTGGTTCAGGGCTGGGTCAGAAGCCGGGACTTTGGAAGAACCAGACAGCTTAGAGTTGGTGACCTCTCTGGGCCCTAGCTAAGTCCTAGGCTCTCCCAGCTGATGACTTACTGAGCCTTGGAGGGGAATGAGTACACAAAAGGAAACTGAGGCCCAGAGAGAGGTAGTGACTTGCCTCATGTCACATAGCTAAGCAAGCATCAGAGCAGAGATTTGAACCCAGGCCCTTGGATTCCAAAGCCAGAGTTCTTGTTCAAGGTCAGAGTGGGCTGACCCTCCCTGTGTCTGTGGCTGGGACAGGAAGCCACAGACAGGGCAGAAGACAAGAGACAGCAGGAGAATCTGCAGCCAAGAGCAGAAATCTTGTTGAGGGCAGGCCAGCTGTGACAGGGTTCCCTCACCCAGCCTTTTCCTAACTTTACCAATGAAATCTAGTGCAACTCAGAGAAGAGAGAGAGCCCCTGGCTGTGAGGGAGGAGGCAGGGTTCAGGTGACAGCTCTCTGTCTTTCATGCAGTAATGAATGGGTGTTGCCTCAGACAAACTGAGGCCTGGGAAAGACCTCGGCTTAAAATGGCCAAGGTCCCCCACCGCATCGGGGCCATTGCCAGCCTTCCTGAGCTAAATCTTGCCTCTGGACCTCAGGGACTTCAGAGGAGAGAGTGAGGCTGATAACCTTGCACAGTCCTGCCTCACTTAAATCCAATTCACTTGCAAATCCAGTCATAACCTCCTCATGTCAATGGTCCTCCTCAAGAATGAAGAATATACAGCAACAATCTGTCTTGCTGTGTGCCCTTTCACAGAGAGAATGTAGGAAGAAGAACCAGAATTACAGAGTCCCAAGGTGGGCACCTAGGTGGCTCAGTGGATAGAGTGCCAGGCCTGGAGTCAGGAAGACTTGAGTTCAAATCCAGACTCAGACACTTACTCTCTATGTGACCCTGGGCAAGTCACTTCACCCTGTTTGCCTCAGTTTCCTTACTTATAAGATGAGCTGGAGAAGGAAATGGCAAACCATTCCAGTATCTTTGCCAAGAAAACCCCAAATGGGGTCACAAAGAATGGTGACCTCTCTGAACAGCAACAAGGGGTGTCTGCCAACGAGCATTTATTAAATACCTCCTGTGTGCTAGGCACCATGCCAAGCTCAGAGAATATAAAGAAAGGCAAAAGACAAGGCCCTGCCCTTGAGAAGCTCATAATCTAATGGGAGGGACAGTTTGCAAATAACTGTAAACATATAAGATGTAGGAAGGATGCACTGGAAATCCTCATCAGGAGGATCATCCCAGAGGGAAGGCACTGACATTGAGGGGGATCAGGAACAGCTTCCTATTGAAGATGGGATTTTAGCTGGAACTTGAAGGCAGCCAGGGAGTGGGTTGAGGTGGGGGGCAGTCTGGGCATGGGGGAGAGCCCCACCTGGAGTCTGGAGCTGGGGTGTCTCCTGTGAAGAAGAGAAGGGAGCCCAGCGGCGCTGGATTGTAAAGGATGTGTAGGGAGTCAGGTGCAAGAAGCCTGGAAAGGTAGGAAGGGGCCAAGGTGTGAAGGACCATGAATACCAGCATGAGGATTTTGTGCTTGGCCCTGCAGATGGTCAAGAGCCACTGGGGTTGATGGAGGAGGAGGCAGGGCTGTGGTCAGACCTGTGCTTTGGGAGGGTCACTCTGATGGCTGAGTGGAGGATGAACTGGAGTTGGGGCAGACCCACCAGCATGAGGTAATGAGGGTCTGCCCCAAGGTTAGGGTTGGAGGAGCGAAGGGGGCATATCTGAGAAATGTTCCAAGGGTCAATTAGCAGGCTTTAGTGAGAGATAGACTGGAGATATGGTTGGTGAGAGAGTGAGGAGTCAAGGACGACGCCTTTCCAAGGGGACTTGGAAAGATGGTGGTGCCCTTGATAGCAAGGGAAGTTTGAAAGGGAGGAGAGCTTGGCAGAGGGGAGATAATGAGGTTTGGGGCATGTAGACTTTAAGATGTACGAGGAGATCCAGGAGGCAGTGAGACAAGAGTCCAGAGGTTAGGAGCCAGCTTAAGGCTGGATAGGTAGATCTGAGAATCACCAGCATAGAAATGATGGCTGAAATCCCGGGAGCTGAAGAGATCGCTGAGTGAAGTCGTGTATATAAGGAAGAGAGAAGAGGGCCAGGGCCTGGGGACAGGGACCTGGGTGGGGCCCAAGTGAATTTGGCTGAACCGAAGGCTGCGATGTCAGCTGGAGGACTGAGGCTGTCACGGCAGAGTGGTCATTCTTTGGGCTTTCCCTCCCCACTGGCCCAGAGCAAGCCTCCGAGCAGGGGCTGGAGCCCCGGGTGGCTGGTGTGGCCTTTGGTGAACTGCCAAGCACAGCTTGGTTTTGAAAAGTGCATCTAAAATGGAACAAGGTAGTGCCAAGATGCCCCATTTGTCAGGGTCCCCTATTGGGCTCCTATTTTTAAGCATTTAAGAAGGCTAATTGGTATTTTCTCTGCCCCTCCTTTCGTCCTTCTCACCACTCGCTGTTGGGGGTGTGGGGAGAAGGATGTACTGACGCCCTCCTTTGTAACAAGGAAAGAGAGAAGCAAAATAAGCCGGCCAGAGACTGTCTGAAAAGAGACGTCTCAGCCTGCAGCCCGCGGGCACTGAGGCCTTCGGAAGTCAGGGATTGCTCAGCTGCTCTGGTCAGCATTCCAGGGTCTTTCACAATCACCACCCTGCATCGGAGGAGGGTGTGGCCTCAGAACCGTGCTGCCCAAAGCCCTGGGGTTTGAGTGTGGGCTCTGATTGGTTGAATGGCTTCAGTCATGACCCTTCCCTTCTCTGGGCCTCAGTTTCCTCATTTGTACAATGAGACCACTGTACAATGAGACATTACATCTTGTGACTCTGGGTTTGTGTGACCTAAAGGGATGTGTGTGTGTGTGTGTGTGTGTGTGTGTGTGTCCATGTCCCTGTAGACATGAGTCAGGCCCCAGATTACACAAGACTGGTCAGCTATCAGATGCTAGGGAGGGCCTTGGGCCTTGGAGACACACCCTTCCCTCCCTGTCCCCTCCCCTCTCCCCTCCCCCAGCAGGAGCTTGGGTCATCAGAGCAGCTGTCTGAGATTCCCAGAATCTGAAGTGGGCCTCAGTGGCATCCAGTCCAACCCGTCCATGCCCGAACAGAAATGATGCCAACAGCATCCCCAAGTGACCTTTCAGGCCCTCCATCCCCACCCCTGGAATCTCTCCAGCAAGAGACCCTGCCTCTCCCAGGGAAGGGGCACCTAGGACCTGCCCAGGCAATTTCTGTTCAATATCTCCAGCCAGGTCCAGGGGACATAAACTCCGGCCCCTCCTTCCAGGAGCCGGTGATTAGGCTAAGGCCAGCCACAAATGCTGGGAAAGAGCACCCGGCTGTGAGATAGTGCGTGCACGTGATCCCCAGAGACTTCCAGAAGCAGATGATCTGGGAGCTCTAGGCCTTGAAGAAAGCCTGGGATCTCCTGGGCTCCCATTTAAATGTGGCTCCACGTTCCTAGGATGATGGGAGACAGCAAGGCAGACACCAGGGGGAGGGAATGAGCATTTATTAAGCGCCGACCATGCGCCAGGCCCTGTGCTAAACGCATTACAAATACTGTCTTATTTTAAGCTCACAACAGCCTTGGGAGGTAAGTACTGTTATTATCTCCATCTTACAGATGAGGAAACTGAGGTTGTTATTACATGACTTGCCCAGGGTCACACAACTAGGAAGTGTTTGGGGCTGGATTTGAACTCAGGTCTTCCTGACTCCAGGCCCAGCACTCTATCCACCCCAGGCCACCTAGCTTTCTACCCTAGAACTGACCTGTTAGTAACATTCTGGAATCTGGACTTGTGGGAAAGGGTTTGTGAAGCATCCTGGGATGTAGCAGAGGTGTCAGAGTGCAAAGCTGGTAAGCTGTTCCTCAGTCTACACGCCACTTTGCTACCATGTGGGCACGCACCTGGTGCCATGGGCATTCTGCTTCAGAGCTTCCCCCCCCACCTACCCCAAGAGCCCTTGCCTTCTGCACTGCTGGCTGTGTGGTTGGTGAGCTGACCAAACACTTCCCCCAACCTCCTGTCCACAGTGGGGAAGGAAGGAGTTCCTCCCAGTTACAAAAGGGGACAGCTCTCTTGTGAGTTTGACCTCTCTCTGTTCCCATGGGGAAGGAGCCTGAAGCAGACCTTGGTGGCTATCAGCCTCCTACTTCAGCCTTCTGCTCTTTCCCTGGGTGTAACCATTTATCAAGAAGAACACCAGGGCTGACTAATACACTGTGAGAATCAAGCTTTGGGGAAGGTTTGGGCCTGGGTGGAGAGAGAGTGGGAGACAGACCCACATCCCAATTCAGAGGGAAGTGAGGAAGATGGTCCTGGGGGCCAGGGGAGAGGGAGAGGTGCTGTCACAGATATGCTGAAAGTGTCTGGCTACCATCTTCCCAAGCAGAGACAGACATTAATCACCTAAAATGAACAAAAAGCCCTAGGTGAGTGAATGGAGTGTTTACTGGGTGCTTCCTATGTGCCAAGGACTGTGCTGAGCTCTGAGGACACAAACAGAAAAGTCAGACCTGCCCTGCCCTCAAGGAGCTCCCATTCTAACAAGGTCTGGAGACAACAAACCCCTAGGGAAAGGTCCAGTGGAAGGGCCCTGTGGTCCTTTGCAGGCAACGCACATGGCCAAGCTTCTACCTTCGCGTTGTTTCCGTGGATAAAAACATCCTTTTCAGATTTGGAACCATTGGACAGTGCCCAGGACTTTGAAGATTTTCCTTCCTGGGTCCAGGCTACATCTCTCCAGGGGCTGTTTTCCAAGATAATTAATGGCTAAGGGCCCTGGGATAGAAGCCAACCTGGCTCTTGGGTACAGGACCTGGGCTGCCTCCATTAGGGTCTGATGGGAAACTGATCGAGGTGGTGGTGGTTTGACTGGTGGCTCTGGCTGCCTCCTGTCTCTATCTCTCAAGTGTTGTGCACAACTAGTTCACTCGGCTATAGAGCCTACCTAGGGCCTAGGATTTCCCAATCACCTGATGAATCAAGACCAGCTTGATTTTCTATCTCGAATGCGCATTGATGAGGCGGGAGGCAGGATAGAAGCAGCTCCGTTTATTTTTAGCAAAGCACTTACTTATATAGTAAAATAACAGGAACTCTTTCTCAAGTTACAATGACGTATAGCCCATGCTGTGCTCAAGGACAGCGCATGCACGGCCTGTGCACGTATCTGACTCCAATCCCAGAATAGACTGCTAATGACCATACAGTAACTAGGGGAGTTAAAGATTGTTACAGATCCATACATCAGTGAAACCTCTTGAACAGCCTGTGGCCCTCTACATCCTTATAGATCCCTAACACTCGAGCTCTCCAGGAGCTGCTGCCCCCAGACAAATGCCCTCAGGGCTGGGCTAGAAGTCTGGAAGATACTGCTGCAAGGAGGGCGCTTGTGCCTAGGTGGGAATGAGGATGATGCAGTAACAGCCACGTTGTGGGGATGACTAGCATTGATACACTTACCTCTTCCTGAGAAGACATGGTAGTAAGCTACTTTCCTTCACGGTGGAAAATGCTCTCCACATCCAGAGAAAGAACTACAGAATTTGAAGGCAGATCGAAGCACACTATTTGCTATTTTTTTCTTCTGTTTTGTTTTGTTTCTTCTTTCTTGTGGTTCCTCCTATTGGTTTTAATTCTTCCTTACAACATCACTAATGTGAAAATATGTTTAATTGGAATGTATATGTAGAGCCTATATCAGATTGTGCGATGTCTTGGGGAGAGAGGCAGAGAAAAACTTAAAACTCAAAAGCATATGTCAGACACTTGACACTTACTAGCTGTGTGACCCTGAGCAAGTCACTTAACCCCAACTGCCTTACATACACAAAAAAAGCATATGGAAGTGATTGTTGAAAACTAAAAATCAATTAATAAAAAAATAAAGTATTGAGGATGATGGACCCCTTCTCCAGTGATTTAGTAAAGGTAGAAGAGCTACATTTGGAGCCAAGGATCTAGGAAGGGCATTTGTTACTATGTGAGCACATAGGTCTTCTTGGGGTCTTTGCCAGTATTTATATGGTAGTGTCCCATCCCCTCAACCAATGTACACCTGAGTAGGGCTTTACCCAGGAGCCCTCTTCATCTGAGAAGACCTTGGCAGGGGCTCCAGCCCCTATGGTCACAGTTTAGTGATTCTTCAACCTTACAAGTTGGGGATCTACCATTCTCCCTTCCATATATTCCACTGGGAGGTCTGCAGAGAGAGACTATTTACTCTGTGTTCTAGGATCACTTCCAACTCTGTGTCCATGTAAGAAAATTCTGTACTCTGCATTTTAGACACAAGCCTGCCAAAAACTATTTTTATTAATTTAGATTATTTTGTCTTAAGAATTTCTTTTTAGAGGGAGAGAGAGTACCAAAGATAGGCAGAGTATTCCAATGATTGGTAATCTCTCCCTCAATCTAAGTATTCCTAGTCACATAACTTTCTTCAGCACATCTTTGGAGAATCAGTTTCCCAAACCCCACCATCTCCTCTCTGAATCCCAAGAAGGATTCTCCTTTTGCAGCTAGTCAAAGGTGACCTTGGGAGACATTGCCATTGACTGAAATCAAATATGTGCTTCTTCTGATCATTCTCCAAATCCAGTTGGCCATGACATTAGCTAACTGGAGACCACATCAGTTTATTGAGTAGGGAGTGACATGGTCAGACCTGTATTTTAGGAAAATTCCTTTGGTGGCTGAATGGAGGATGGGCTGAAGTGGGGAGAGACTGGAAGCAGGCAGACTACCCAGCAGCTATTGCAATGGTCCAGGCATGTGGAGATGGGGTTTGCACTAGTGGCAGCATCAGAGGAGAGAAGGGGGCATATTTGAGAGATGTTGTGAAGGTTCAAATCACAGGCATTGGCACCATATTGGATATGAGGAGAGTGAAAGAGATGAGGAGTACAGGATGACTCCTAGATTGGGAGCCTGAGGGATGGAGGATGCCCCCTACAGCAATAGAGAAGTTGGAAAGGGCGGGTGATTTGGGGGAAAGATAAAAGTCTGGGCCACAGTTTGTGACATTCATTGTAGGCAAAACATACCCCAGCTGATTTGCCAACAGCTGACACACCAACTATGCAGGCATAGTATAATGGGGGACTGACCAATGAACCAATCCTTATGAGTCTGACCAGAGCACATCAGTGTGCTTGGTCAACGCATTGAGAAGCCTTCTTCTGTGAGTCATGATGACACATAATGGAAGTGCCTCCAAGAGACATTCTTTAACTAGTGCTGGGCTGCTAACCAGGTGGTTACTAGCAGCCTCTTTGATTGGTCACAAACATGGAACTAGAACTGAGGATGTCTTCAGAAGGCCTTCTAGGGCCTTCACCTCCATCTCTTGTCTTCAGATAACTTCTTTCTGGATGACAGCATCCAGGGAGAGACAAAGCTGTAAAGGGGGAGGCCTCATGCTTTTTCTGCATCTGAGGCCAACATGGGGCCCATCAGTTCTTCCGTCTGCTTCAGCATTCTTTTTTGCTTTTAAAGAAGTTGGAGGCCCAGTCTTAATCTTGTGAGTTCCTTTAGAAAGGTCAGGGAAGTGAGACAATTGGAGCCTTGGAATGATGGAGTCTGGGGGTCAAGGAATCTGGGAATCTAGTCCATGGTGGGTTTTGAAGTCAACCCAGCATTGATGCTCCATGGGGCCAGAAGCAACCTTTGGAACCCAACAGTAACTGAGAATGGAACTCACCCAACAGTGATGTCACATTTGGACATGAACTTGATGGGACCAATATGAAGCAGAAACTACTAAATCTGAGCCAGTTCTCCTGAGGCTAAGTTGGTATAAGGGACAGAGCACCCCCAAGGACTTCTTGGGTGGGAAATAGTTGCATTTCTGTTTGAGATATCTCTTCAAAGTATAAATCCCTTTGTAAAAGCTAGTCAATGTTGTGGTTAAGATGATGGGATCTAGACCCCAAAAAGGAAAAACCCTGACCATAGCCAAATCTCTGGCATTTGCCTGAGGCTATAATCCCATCAACTGGCCTTCTGTTATTGTCTACACCCAACTTCCCAATTCTCTGTTACTCTTAACCTAGCCTAGCCATCCATTGTCTTACCTCCCTATGGCCCCTAGGCCACTTCCCACCTTTACTGCTATCTAGGCTCCATTCTCCCTTGGCCTCCTGGTCCAGGTCCCTGGAGTTCTATTACCTCATAGACTACTTGGCCACTCCTAGATCCCTCCCATAGTCTTTCTGTATATAAGGTCCATCTTCTCTCCATTAAGATGCTCAGATTCTTATAATCTAGTCATGGGCTCAGATTCTTACAATCTAGTCAATAGCTCACTAATGTTCAGACTCCTTAAGAGTCTGCCCAATATGACAGATGTTCTAATAAACTTTGTCTTTGGCTGAAAGAAGGCTTGGGTCGAATTCTTTCAGCCAGGACCTGCATGTGGTGATTTTGGGGTCCCAGCATCCCAAACCCCTAAACCTCATCAGTTACATGGAACTGGGGCATTATTCCCTAGAAGCTAACAATGTGGGGGAACACACTGAGAATAGAGGTTTGAGCCAATAGCAGTAGGAGAGACACCACAACCCCTCAGAGGTACCCCTAGGACCAAACTGGATCTCAGAGAGTGATCTTAGAGTACTCATTGCTTTTACCATTGTTATGGAGTTCTGCTGCAGGGCAAGGTTGGGCCAGCCCACAAAGGATTATTCCTAGATTTGGTAGAAAGAATTAAAGGGCCATTTGGATCATTTAGGATTGAAGGTAGCAAGCACCCTCCCACACTCAAAATGTCCAAACTGGAGGGGACTCAGCCACCACTGACTCTATCTCACACCTCAACAGGAATTCCTTCTACAACATCCCCAAGAAGGGGCCATCCAGCCTCTACTCCCTATCCAAGGAAGGGGAGCTCACCACCTCTCAAGACTGCTCATTTCATTGGAGGCTTTTCCTGATATCAAGCTTAAATGTGCACTTTAATAAAGTAGGTTTAGGGGCAGCTAGGTGGTGCAGTGGATAGAGCACCAGCCCTATGGCCAGGAGGACCTAAGTTCAAATCTGGCCTCAGACCAAACACTTGACACTTACTAGCTGTGTGACCCTGGGCAAGTCACTTAACCCCAAATTGCCTAAAATTCTTTTTTTTTAAAAAGTAGGTTTGTCAAAACAACTCTGAGGTACCCCATCACACCTATCAGACTGGCTAACATGTCAAAACAGGAAAATGATAAATGTTGGAGAAGATATGGAACATTAATGCATTATTGGTACAGTTGTGAACTGATCCAACCATTTTAGAGAGCAATTTGGAACTATGCCCAAAGGGCTATAAAAATGTGCATAGCCTTTGACTCAGCAGTAGCACTTCTAGGGCTGTATCCTAGGGAGATAATAAAAATGGGAAAAGGACCCACATGTACAAAAATATTTACAGTAGCTCTTACTATGGTGGCAAAGAATTGGAAATTGAGGGGATGCCCATCAATTGGGGAATGGCCAAACAAGTTGTGGTATATAAATGTGATGGAATACTATAATGCTGTAGGAAATGATGAGCAGGTGGACTTCAGAAAAACCTGGAAAGACATATGGACTGATGCTGAGTGAAGTGAGCAGAACCAAGAGAATGTTGTACACAGTAACAGCTATGTTGTGGGATGACTAAATATGATACACTTAGCTCTTCTTAGCAATACAAGGATCTAAGACATCTCCAAAAGTCTCATGATGGAAAATGCTATTCACATGCAGAGAAAGAACAATGGAGTTTGAATGCAGATTGAAGCATACTGTTTGCTCTTTTTCCTTCTGTATTGTTTCTTGTGGTTCCTCTTATTGGTTTTAATTCTTCTTTACGACATGACTAATGTGAAAATATGTTTAATAGGAATGTATACATGGAGCCTATTTCACATTGCATGCCATCTTGGGGAGGGAGACGGAGAAAATTTTAAAGTCAAAAGTTTATGGAAGTGAATGTTGAAAACTAAAAATAAATAAATTTAAAAAAATAAAGTAGGTTCGTTTCATTTTGTTTTTTGTTTGCCAATCACATCAAAGAGGTAAAGACAATCTGCAGAGCTCATTTGAGAGAAATTTTCAGAACTTGTACTTAAAAAAGGAAAAACCAAACCTTTCAATGCTTTTGCATTCTCTGTGGTCAGTTTTCCCCAGTGTGTGGGCTAACCAGTGGAGACATTTTAGACTCGTGAACTGGCAGTGGGTCATGGAAGGTTCTGAAGAACAGAAGTTGAAGATCACTCAGCGGGCAGTAGAGAAACGGAGGGTGTGTGTGCAGCTGCAACACACCAAAAGTGAGGAGCCAAGAACAAGAATCAGCATAAAGGACAGCTTCAAAGTCAGGGGTGAGACCCATGGTCAGAGCCATGGAGTAGTGTGGGATGTGAGCTCCATTGGTATCCCTTCCATGTTGGGAAAGTAAGGAGTAATGGATGGACCTCTCATGACCAGCTGATGGGAGGACATAAACAAGGGTCTTCTAGGGGGGACAGGTATGGATGAGAGGCTACTGACATCATTAGAGGGAAGGTTCACATGAACCAGATTACCATACCATTGAATGGATGGGGGAAGGAAGGATGGAAGGAAGGGAGGGAGGGAAGAGGGAGGAAGTCTCAAGGACTCCCAAGATGAAGACCAAACACAAGGAAAGTGAACAGAGTGGGGAATGGAGGTACTGAATCCAGGGATGTGTTTTTTAAGCCCAGAGAATCAGGAACAGCCAAGGAGGAGAAGCCAGCCTAGGCCTTTCCACAAAATGGCGGCTTGTGGAAGAACTCACCAATGAGAGAAGGGGTGGGCCTTGTAGAGGAACATTCCAGGAGGAGAAGGCAGCAGAGAGTGAGGAAGGCCCAGGAGCAGAGGGCCGTCCAAAAGCTCAGCAGCAGAGAAGTGCCAGCAGAAGCTTCCACTGCCGCTCTAGGGGCACTGACCTCAGCCAGCCTGGCTTCAGCTTCCACCACCGCTCTGGGGACCAGGGAAGGTGACAGGAAAGGCATCTGGAAGCCTCATAACCAACTGAACCATCTCCTTGAAACTTTTTGCTACAGTAACCACGAAACTATCTGCTTCTGTTCCCTGGCCTCTGATGGTTCTGGAAGCTTAGTCCAAGGACAAGATCTGCTGGGAGGGCAGCTGGTCCCATTTGTAAACATTAATCTCCTAATACAGATACATTCACTGCAGCGTGTGCATATGTTTTCTAAAAGGGCTATGTTTTAGGAAACTGTTTTATGTGGAAAGGAAGCTGCAATTTTCTGACAGAGCAGGGAGAAAGCCGAGTTGGGCAATCCTGGTTTGGCTCCAATATGACACCACGGCACTGGCAGTCGCCTGACATCTCCTTCTCCCCTCTGACCTACACTGACATAGGTAACTTCTCAGAAAAATAAGAGAAGGGCCTTGTCTCAACAAGTATCTCACCCCACAAGGCACTCCGCCCTTAACTGATCAAGAACACTGTTTTTACTAGGTATGAACAAAGTCTGGACACTTCAAGTGAATCAGTCAACTATAGAGTCCCTGATCAATTCTGATGCCTTCAAAAGTCACTGGATGAACTGGACTGACGTTTCACAAGAAGCACATTCAGGTTGGGGGAGGAAACTGGTCACACTCTTTAAAGTCAGTTAGGAACCAAGAAATTGTATTTGGACTCAGAGGGGAAAGAGAGCTGCTCCTGAGAAGGAATTAGAGTGCTTCGGCCCTGGCTTCAGACTATAAACAAGTAGCTTGACCCACAATAGCACAGAAAAAATGCTCAAATGAAGGAACCAAACATTTATTAAGTACCTACTGTGTGCCAGGAACTTTGCTAAATGCCTTACAAATAGGATCTTATTTGATCCTGACCTGGGGAAGCAGATGCTATCATTATTCCTATTCTACAGTTGGGAAAACTGAGGCCAACAGGAGTTATGTGACTTGCCCAAGGTCACACAGTGTCTACAGCAGAATTTGAACTCAGGTCTTTCTGATTCCAAGTCCAGTGCTCTCTGTTCACTGCGGTTCCCCCAGCAGCCAACATGTCAAGGGGAAGTGAGGTTCTACAAGAGCCGAGCTCTCCTCTACAACTGTTCTAAAAAGATCTAGAACATACGCTGGACCAAGTCCTGAAGGGAAATCCGAGAAAAAAGTCCCATCTGTTCATTTTCCCAGCCCAGAATGGGGGAGGTGCAGAGAGGTGTCACGATGTGGGGCAGGATCCAAATGAGCGTTTCCATGTAGAGTCGCAGTGTTTCTAGAGCCAACTGTCAGGAAAGGTGCGCGGGTTTACGTCCAACCCTCCAGGTTGTTTCTGATCAGAAGCTTACCTCCTGCCCGCTTCCCCCTTCCCCCCCCCCCCCGGCTTCCCTCTTTGCCCTCTGGCACACCCCCCCCTACTGCTCCCCCTACCCTCTGCCCCCCTGCACCCCCCTCTCCTGCCCACTTTTCCCCCATGCCCTCTGCCCGCTTCCCCTACTCCTTGCTCATCTTCTCCAGCAGCTGTTTCTGGGGCTGGTGAGTAAGGTGGGCTCAATGCTGGCAGCCAGCTGGGGGCCATTCCCAAGGCTCTGGGGTTCAGGGTCCCAGGCTGTCTCCATTGGGGATTGGGATCTGAGGGTGGATGTTGCTGCCGCTGACTTGGCCCAGGCGTTCTCTTTGCCCCTGGATGTTATAAAATGGGATCAACCCCTCAGAGCCCCCAGGCAGAAATTCCACTTGACCAACAGACACATCTCTCCCAGGCCTCTTGGGCCTTTCCCAACCTCTCCATTCAAGCAAAATTACAGACAACTAGCCAGCTTTATTACAAGGACCTGTTTAAGGAGCCTTTGGACATGCCGAGCCCCACCCCCAGGCCCGCCCCTGCCAGCGACCAAGTCAGATTTCCTCTGAAGAGAGGGGGAATCAAAGGGGAGGGATAGACCTCTCGGGAAGGCAGCCCTCAGGGGCTGCTGTGGGATCCAAGCACAGGACAATGGCCTCAGCAGTCCCAGCCATGCCAACACCTTCTCATAATACCTCACAATGATTATCTCATCGGGTCCTCACAACCACCCTGGAGGCAGGCACTATCCCCCCCCATTAGAAAACTAAGGCAGGCTGCCCAGGGGCTGTCTGAGGGTGGATTTGAATTCAGGTCTCCCAGACTCCCAGTCAGGTGCTCTGTGCCGTGGTGCCCCCTCACTGACTCTCTTCCTGAAAGGCCAAGGAATGGGAACCAGCAAGCTTGAGGGGGTATCACCTCTGGCTGGAACCCTGAACTTGGCTTCAGAATTGGGTTTAGGGCCCTAGTGACCAAGCAGGCCCCACTCATCTCTATGCATGGGGTGTGGGTATGTGTGTGGGGGGGAAGAGGTGCTTTACATTTTCATCATTCAAAAGGAAAGGGGAAAGGGAAAGTATTTCTGCACTGCACACACACGCCCAACATTTACAGAAAGAACGTTAATTGCTTGCAAGGGGCTTTTCTATCACAGTCTTGAAGGGCTCCCATCTCAGCAGCCCCATTTTATAGACGAGAAAACCGAGGCCCAGAGAAGTGGCCTGCCAGGTTCTATGGCTTCTAAGGCAGAAAAGCCCCAGTTTCTCTGGAGAACAAATTCTCAGGACTGCCAGGGCAGCAGTCTACAGCATACATCTTTGGGAATAATGGCCGTTACTTCTCACTTTTTAATTCATTCCCCTTTTAACAAAACCACCTTCCGTAACCACAGGAACGGTCTCCCTGATGGTGCTTTGAGGCCAGAGAAAATCTCAAAGTGCAGGGAGTCACCAGGAGACTGAAAACCCTTTTGTTTCTCTCCAGCCTAAAGCCCTTTCCAGACTTTTACCTTCAGGAAAACGGGGAGAACAAAAGTGGAGGCTCAGGAATGGAAAACAAACCCCAGTCTTACCCAGGGAAGATCTCGCCTCCCTCCCCACTCCCACCCCCACCCGCGCCAGGACGGATTCGGTTATGGATGATACTGATCAGGTCCAAGGGCTATCCACTCTGGAATGCTATGGGGATTTTAACCCTCCAGGATCGTCCTTCTTGTTCAAGACCCCGCCTTAGGACAGAATCAAGTGGCCGGCATGGGGGAAGGTGCCAGTGCGGATCGCTCTCTTCGAGCCAGAAATTGCCTGGATGCTGATTGTAAGCGTCATTACGGGCAGGATTTGAGCTGGGATCCGTGGGAAATCCGGAGGAGGAGCGCTCCAGGCTGGAGGACGGTGGAGGGAACGAGCATGGACTGGGCGCCCCCAACGGGCTGGCATTGTCCCATTGTGCAGAAGAGGGCCTGGATTACAGTAATTAATGACACACTGAACTCTTGCACAGGGTTAGTTCCTTGCTGCCCAGTTTTTTTCTTCCTAGAAAGCGCCGGCTTCACTCTCAGTATTATTGTCCTCGCGTGCTCCCTCGGCCCCGCCCCGGGAGGCGGGCTCAGGTGACGTCACGCACCCAGCACCACCCGGTCATGTGCTTCCCCCCTCCCCCACAGGCCAGCGTCGCCTCGCCACTGCCTCGGTGCACCCTCCTAGCTCGCAAAGTCTGATCCCCGAGGGGCCCGTCTCCCTCTCTGCTTAGGTCCCCAATCCCCGGGAGCGGGGGAAGGCCTGACCTCGGGGCAGTCGGGCTAAACCCACCCCTTCCCCGAAGTGGTCCAACGCCCTCCACGTACGCAAACGGCCCTCCATTGACTGTCTAGGCCAGCTCAACGGACGGCGGAGGGGTGCGGGGGCACTGGAGGCCTCTCTTGATTGGGCGAGGCCCGTAGGTCCCGCCCCGCGCCTCCCCATGCCGCGTTCCATTGGGCCCTGGCCTATGGGCGGGATCGGCAGGCGGGGTCTCGCGGCTGCCCAGTGCGCAGGCGCCCCGTCGGCTTGGGGGCGGGGCCGGGGCCGGAGAGGAGGAGGCCTGAGAGGCTGCTGGCGGCAGAAGCAGAGGAGCTCGGGAGGCTGGAGGTGTCGGGTCACTCGACTGCAGGGAAGCCGGCCCTTTGGTGTGAGGCCGATTAGGCCACTGACCGCGCCCATGACGTTCAAACGGAGCCGCGGGGACCGCTTTTACAGCACCTGGTGCTGCGGCTGCTGCCATGTCCGCACCGGGACCATCATCCTGGGGACCTGGTATATGGTGAGCCCGAAGGGGGGAGGGGGCGGGTGAAGGGGGCAGAAATTAACGCCTCTGCACTTCTGCACATGCGCCCGAGAAGGTGGCTGGGGAGGGCTAACGACTCGGAGCTTTACGCATGCGCGCTGGGGACGGAAGCGCCGCGTAGTGGGCGGTGAGTAACTCTTCGCGCATGCGCCGCCGTGGGCTTGGCCCGGCTTTAAACGACGCTTACTCTAGCACATGCGTAAAGGAGTTCGGACAACTGGGTTTGGGAGATGGATTGAGGACGGGGTCGTCCCATCATCCAAGTTTGTCTGTACCTGGGGCTTGGGACTTTAGGCAGAGAATTTCCAAGGCCCCCAGAATGCCCCAGCTGAAGTTAACGCTAGGCCAGTCCCCTCGTGTTACAGGCAGGGAAACTGAGGCTCAGGGGGGAAGAGACGAATGCAGAGTTGACCAGGCCCATCCTCGAACTGTCTGACCGGGCTTGGGGGAGGGGTCCGGACAGGCTCGGGACCCTCCCCCTCGTCAGATCCTAAACTTGGCAGAACCACACACACACACACACACACACACACACACACACACATATACACACACACACGTACACACGTGTGTGTGTGTGTGTGTGTGGGTATCTCCACGTGCCCGGGGAGGATGGGGAGGGTGGTGGGGGGGCGGGCTGCCCCGCCTTCCGGCCGTTAAGGGGCCACACCTGAGCCTTGGCTGCTCTCTCTGCTGAAGGTGACGTGGGTGCCAGAGCCCTGGCCCCTGTGGGGGTCTCACCACACCTTACAGTGACCCTGGGAGAGGGTGAAGGACCCGAGGTTAGAAGAGGGCCCCAGACTTGCCTGGAACTTGCAGGCAGGTAGACGTCTCAGGCAGGATTTGAAGGCAGGGCCTCCTCCCCAACCTCACCAGCTCATGGAGAGGTGGGAACTATTTGCTGCTCAGGTGATCAGAGGGGCCCGGTGGGCACCAAGTGACTACATGGAGAATGACACTGGACTCTGGGGTTCTCCTTAGTTTGTGGCCAGAATCTCCTCCTTGGGCCCTGGGTGAAGTTAGTTGATGACATCAGCGTCGCTGGTGTTCCTTTCAGCTTGGGCAGTTGGAGGTCACTCTGTTCCTGAGCTCGTCTGGGGTTGGAGTAAAGAGATTTTGCCTTGGGCTCCGGCAGGCCCCAGGGGAGCCCTGGTGGAGCCCTGGCGCTGGCTTCACTCAGAGGGAGGGGGGGCTGCTGCAGACATTGATCCCCTTGAGGCCCTGGTGGCATGGGAATCTTTGGACACACACCAAATGACTGTAGGGCCTGGAGCTGGCTCATCCCTTCAGTGCCCCCACCCACTTCTGTTCTCCTCTTGACTGTTAAAATGTTCCTTTGCTGGTGATAGAATAGCATGCATCCTCCAGAGGCCTTTTGTTCATACGTCGATTGCTGCCCACAACCACTTCCCTCCTCCTCCTCTGGTCTAGTTTTCTTCCCATTACAATTGCCAGGGAATGTTTGGCATGGCTTTGTGGTCCTTCCTTGTATCTTCTGGAACAGAAAGGTTCATTGACAGGCTGAGGCTTGGGGAGAAAAAAAAACCCATGTAATCCTCCTAGCAGATTCTATAAGTTTATTGTTTATCAAAGACAATAATCTTTTTACTCATTTATAAATCTGTGATTATTTTTAACCAGGTTCTGACAGATCCTGTTATTAAAGACTGATATGGTGTCTCATACTGGGGGCCTAACCTCTCCAGACAAAGGACTGTTCACCACGTTGGATAGGGAGGGGAGACAGTGGCTCTATACAGTGGCTCCATAGCGCTGGGAGTCGGGAAGATCTGGCTTCAAATCCTACCACATACACTGGCTGTGAGACCCTGTGTCAGTCATTTAACCCCCTTCAGCCTCAGTTACCCTTGTCTGTCAAATGAAGCCATTGGCCTGATGGCCTGTGATCCTGGGATAGGACAGCACCTGCTTGTATCTTAGTAGCAAACTTAAGTATGTGGGGTAGGAAGCATCAGCCATGGGAGGTCAATCTCTGAGGTTCTTACTGGAAATGTGCAGAGAACTCTGGGCTTCAGAATTGAGGAAGGGGCCCTGGGGGGCTATTCCTGAAGCCCAAGCCTGAGCCCTGCCCTCTAAGCTCACCAGTGAAGTGCAGTCTCTGGCACTTAAAGGCTGTTCCATTCTGGGTCAGCTGCCTTTTCTCCATGTGCTCCTCAGCCCACCAGACTGGCCTGCTTCTCTGGATGTGACCCTCTTCCATCCTTCAGCTCTGTGCTGTGCCCTGGCTGCGCAGTCCATGCTCACCTCTGCTTCCCAGACTCTCAGGCATCTCCCAGGGCCCTGGTCAGTTCCCCCCACCCTCCTCCAGGATCCTAGGGCCTGAAAGGTCACATGGGATCATTGATTAGATTAGATCATAGCTTAGAGGTGGTCTCCAGCCTTCACTTCCAGGGCTTCAGCCCCTAATGCTTTATATTTACTTAGTTAAGTTACATCTTGTCTCCTTTCAAGCTGCTTTAGTGCCCAGACAGCAGGATGTTTGTTTTGTCCCTCTGTTCCCAGTCCCCTCATTCTGCTGGGAATGAATGTGGAAATGGAAGGAAGCAAAAAGCAGGGCCCTGCAGGAAAACTGGGCCAATGAAGCCTTGTCAGAGGCTCAGAGGAAGGGAGGGGAGGTGGCCCAGGTCAGGCACTTCCTTCATGTCTGCACCCACTTCCTAGCTCTGTTTTACTAGGTCTTTGCCTACTTGTTTTTGAAGGGAGAGACACTGTATCCTTGGCATCCTGGCACTCTCCCTTGTCCGGTCAGGCACTCCTAAAAGTGTTTGTTGACATTCTGTAAAGTACTTCTGGAATTATTTGAAGAAGGGGACCAAGTTAGCCATACCCTTTAACCCAAAGATCCTGCTGCTGGGTGTGGACCTCAGAGAGGGGATGAAGCCTAGTGTGCCCCAAGAAGCCAGCTGCTTTCTTTTTTTCCAGGCAGGCCAAACCTTGGTCTGTTTTTTGAGGCCTGTGCCATGGAATTGGAGAGCCACAGGGGACCTCAGAAACCGTCTAATGGCACTCTTGTGTGAACAGCATCCCTCATGCCTAGCAGGTGGTCCTCCTTGGCTTGGAGGCCCCAGGGAGGGAGAGCCAGGCCTCCTGGGCCACTTTGGGCCGTCTCCTTGTTGGGGAGTTTTCTCTGGCATCACCCCTCCCTTCACCTCTTTTAAACCCTCTCCCAGTGCCCTGTCTTTCCCTCCTTCCCACATCTTGTCCAGGCTTCTCATATCTCACTCTCCACTTCCCCTTTATGAAGTGAGCTCTGGCCTTTTCCTGTCACATGTCTCCTACAAGCTTCCTTATCGGCCGCATCCCTCTGCTGACTCATAGTGACCACACGAGAGCTTGCCTAAGTAGAAGACTACCATTTACTCCCAGTGAATTTCCAGGTCGGCCCAGTTCTGCATCCTGTTGAGACCTCTTTGGATGCTGACCATCACTGAGGACTAGCTTTTCCTTCCAGCTTTATGTAAAACATCGGCCACTTTGATAAGCCTGCCATTGATAAAAATATGAGATGGCTGTCCTAGACCCTTGGGGCTTTCCAGTAGAGACCGTCCGAGGCCAGGTTCTGCATCTGTGAAACGAGGATGACACTAATAGATAGGGTTCCCCATCAGGGGTTGTTGTGAGGATCAGGTAAGACAATGGTGGGGGGGCACGTAGTAGACATCATGTCTTCCATCTCTAGGGTTAGTTACTCTGCCAAGAAAGAAAGAAAGGTAGGTAGGTAGGTTGGTTAGTCTGGCACTGCCCTCTTTGGGTTAGGTTAGCTGCTGATTGGAAATTTTAAAGTTAATGTGAGCTTAGTTTCTGGCCCATGTCGGGTAGCCTGCTCTTACTGCCGTGGCACTTTTAAAAACTGGCTAGTGTCTGCTGCTGCCTCTGACAGCCGTTGGGGGCAGCGTTCTCCTTTCTACTTCAAGGATTCACCTGCAGGAAAATCAAAGAAATTCAGAGCTTGTGATGCCCTGGGGCGAACATGGAGCCTTCTCCCTGGTTTTTACACCTGGAAGGCCTGGAGTCTTCTTGGCAAGTCATTGGCTTCCTTCTGGAGGACCCTCTGCTAATGAGAGGAGAAAGGAGGGGAAGGGAAGTGTAGGGTGGGCCCTCCAGCTGCCTGGGAACCCCTGGCCTTTATCTCTGAACCCTTTATCTTGGCGACAGAGTTGGAGCAAAACCCCAGGGGGGCTGGGCTTTTCTAAGGAGCCCTTTGCTTTTGATCTTAGCAGTTTTCTCCCTCTTCTGCCAGGCACTTGGAAGTGATCAGAGCCCGGAGAGGTCCCCCGTGTTAACCCTTTGCTTTACTGCTTGCAAATACAGCAGCGCTTAGTGAGTGGCCCTCTTCTCTGTCCTGCCTCGGAATATGCCTGCCTGTGTGTGTGAGTGCGTGCCCGTCTTTTGTGTTCTCTTGAGTCCATGCCAGTTTTCCGTTTTAGAGACTCAAGAGGAAGTAGTCATAGGGAAGATGTAGCTAATGTGAATGAGAAATATGGAACCCATTCCATTGGGACTTTGGTTTGGTTAAAATTTGTACTTTACAAAGAAAAATATTTTCTAGCAAAAAAAAAGTAAATTTTAATGTTTCACATGCTGTTGAGAGGCAGCATAGGACAGTGGGTAGGGGCCTGACCACAGGCAGGAAGATCTTCTCCTGGCCGTGCTGAGAAGCAGTGGAGCCTCTTCAGGCAGGAAATCTAGCCAGCCCTCTCCCAACAGCCTCTTGGCTCCTGGGTTATTTCTTTTATATTTCTCTCTGACCCGTGGCTTTAGTTTATCAATTGCTTAACATTTTGTAAGAATCTATTTATTTGAGTTTTTTATCAGTTACTAGTGATGCAAGGACTGCTTTGTAGAACCCAGTTTAAAGTATGTGAAAACATTTTATTGAAGAAACTTTCCTAGAAAGGTCTGAGTGGAAGCCAGTCTCCTCACATTTCCTCTTGGTGTTTGACATATTCTCAGTCTGAGAAGCTGATGGCGTTTCTCTTCACCTTTTCTTGGAGGCGGGCATCTTTATTCAGCTCTTTGTACCAGCCCTGAGAGAGTACACAGGAAGTAGGCTCACAGTTTTAATTACAGTTTCAACAACAAGTATTGAGCTGGTGGGAAGCTGAAGGGTGATGCCACCAAGCTACAGTTGCCCCTTGTGATTGATTGCCCTGTGGGACAGGAACAGGAAGTAGGAAAGCCAAGAGGAGAGGAGTAGTTCTTGCTGAAATTCCATCAGAATACAATCTAGTGTCTTCGTTGCAGGGTTTTAGGTTCCTCTGAATGTCATGCCCCTACATGAATCTCATAGCAGCGTGGCTCTCAACAGGCTTACAGTTCAAGGGCCCCTCTGGAAAAGAGCGCTCAAGATCATATTGGGAAATGCCATAATTAAAAAATGTATACATTTTGGAGGAAGACAAGCTCTCCATTGATTTGTAACTGACCACTATTTCATACAGCCAACAGAATCTGTGGGTTTGCCTGTGTGGGTCCGTGTGGGAAGATCGCTGCCCTGTTATCCCTGATCTTTATCACATGTCATCATTTATAGAGACCTTCCAAAAAATTTTCAGACAACATGAGACTCAGGTTATTTAGGCCAGGCTTCTTAAACTTTTCACTCGAGACCCCTTCAGCACTTTTTAAACCGTGGGTTGCGACCCCATTTGAGGTTTAAGAAGCACTGCTTATGGCCACGATATTTTCATTGACCTTGTCCATTTGCTGGAGAGTTCCTAACATATTCTATTGAGCTCTGAAATTTCATTATTGATCGTATACAAACCACCTGTGATAGGTTCTAACTTCCATTCTAATGGGGTTTGAAATTGCATTTTTAATAGTATAAAACCATCTGTAATTGGTGTTACAGAGGATTGAGCATTAGTCTTTGGAGTCAGGAAGAGCTTAGTTCCAATCCAGCCTCAGACACTTATTTAGCTTTGTGACCCCAGGCAAGTCATTTTTAGCTGGTGAAAGATGAAATGGCTGAGGAATCAAAGGTTTGAGCTTCTGAGTATATCGATTTATTAAGCAAAGCATGCCAATTGCATGACATGTTAGGACCAGACCTCCTCACCAGACCTCCTCAGCTTGGCACTAGACCTTGAATACAAGGAGAAGTCGATTTTTAGACATTAAAAACAGTCAAGACCAATTAATTAAAAGAAAATTAACTAGCATATAGAATTAGGTAATCTGATTTCTTATTGGGGGAAAGATTAGGGGACTTTCCAAGTTAGGGGGGAAGAGTGAACACGTACAGTTTCCTGAAATCAGAAAAAGAGGTATCCCCCTACTCTCATGTATCAGTACTCAAGAGTTCCCCTAAGAACTGCTGCTTATTGTCATTCTTGAATGAAGTTATTGATTGTTTCTATGATTTGTTGTTTGACCCATTCATTTTTTAGGATTAGATTATTTAGTTTCCAATTATTTTTTAGTTTATCTTTCCATGGCCCTTTATTGCATATAATTTTTATTGCATCATGATCTGAAAAGGATGCATTTAATATTCCTGCCTTTATGCATTGGGTTGTGAGGTTTTTATGCCCTAGTACATGGTCAATTTTTGTGTATGTGCCATGTACCGCTGAGGAAAAAAAGTATATACCTTTCTATCTCCATTCAATTTTCTCCAGAGGTCTGTCATACCTAACTTTTCTAATATTCTATTCACTTCAACTTCTTTCTTGTTTATTTTGTGGTTATATTTATGTAGTTCAGAGAGGGGGAGGTTGAGGTCCTCCACTAGTATAGTTTTTCTGTCTGTATTTCTTCCTGTGACTCCCTGAGCTTCTCCTCTAAGAATTTGGATGCTATACCATTTGGTGCATATATGTTTGGTAGTGAAATTACTTCATTGTCTGTGGTGCCTATTAGCAGGATGTAGTTTCCTTCCTTATCTCTTTTGATAAAATCTATTTTTGCTTTTGCTTTCTCTGAGATCAGGATTGCTACCCCTGCTCTTTTTACTTTAGCTGAAGCACAATCTACTCCAGCCTTTTACCTTTACCCTGTTTCAAATGTGTTTCCTGTAAACAACATATTGTAGGATTATGGTTTTTAATCCATTCTGCTATCCACTTCTGTTTTATGGGAGAGATCATCCCATTCACATTCACAGTTATGATTACTGTCTGTGTCTTTTTCTCCATCCTGTTTCCCCTCTGTTTATGCATTTCTTTCTCCTTTGTCCCTTTCCCTCCTCACTAGTGTTTTGCTTTTGACCACCGCCTCCCTTCTATTAGCCCCTTTTCTTCCCCTTTACCCTTACTACTTCTTTCCTTCCTTCTATCCCCCACTCCCTTTTCTTTCACCTTTTCCTTCCTACTGCCTATAGGGCAAGTCAGATTTCTATACCTAACTGATTATGTTATTCCCTTCTTGAGCTAAAACTGATGAGAGTAAGGTTCAAACAATGATCATCTCCCTCCCTTCTTTCCCTCTATTAGGTTTTAGTGCCTTTTCCTGTAATGTAATGTACCCTTGTCTGCCTCCTCCTTTCCTTTTCTCTCAGTACATTTTCTTAGATCAGATTAATCCACTTACTTGGATCCAGTTAACCCACTTGATTAGATTTTTTTTTATCATTACATCAAAGTCAATTTATACCCACCCCCTCTATGTATACCCCTTTAACAAGATGTGATAACAATGCACTTCTCGAGTTACAAGTGTCATCTTCCCTTGTAGGGATGTAAACAGTTTGCCTTTATTAATAACATGTTGTTGTTTTTCTGTTTGTTTACCTTTTTATGTCTCTCTTGAGTCTCCTATTTGGAGATCAGATTTTCTATTGAGCTCTGGTCTTTATATCAGGAAGGTTTGGAAGTCCTCTATTTCATTGAATATCCATCTTCTCATGGTCATTTTCTCTGGATAGTTGATCCTTGGTTGTAATCCAAGCTCCTTTGCCTTACAGAATATTGTATTCCATGCCCCATAGGGGCATGCTGTAGAAGCTGCCAGGTCCTGTGTAATCCTGACTGTGGTTCCATGATATTTAAATTGTTTCTTTCTGGCTGCTTGTAGTATTTTCTCTTTGAACTGGTAATTTTGGAATTTGACTACTATATTCCATGGCATTTTCAATTTGAGATCTCTTTCAGGAGGTGATCGATGGATTCTTTCTATGGCTGTTTTACCCTTTGGTTTTAGGACTTCAGGGCAATTTGATGATTTCCTGAAAGATGCTGTCCAGGCTTTTTTTTTTCATTGTGATTTTGAGGTAAACCAATAATTTTTAAATTGTCTCTCCTGGATCTGTTTTCTAGGTCAGTTGTTTTATCAGTGAGGTATTTTACATTTTCATCAATTTTTTCATTTTTTTGTTTCTGTTTGACTGGTTCTCTCTCTCTCTCTCTCTCTCTCTCTCTCTCTCTCTCTCTCATAGAGTCATTAGCTTCCATTTGCCCAATTCTAGTTTTTAACAAATTGTTTTCTTCTGTTAGATTTTGTACCTCCTTCTCCACTTGGCCAATTGTATTTTGCTTGTGATGTTTGCTTATTTCCTGGCCTTTAAAGAGATTGAGCTCTCCTGCTAGGGAGCAGGGGTCGCTGACCTAAGCTTCTTGTGCTAGGAGTCCGGGGCCTGGTCACTGGCTTTGTGTGCTGGGGCCTTTCCTTTTGTTTTCTTCCGCTCCTTGCAGATGGGTGTTCTGCTGCTGCAGAACATTTCTCTGCCTGGGGCTTTCCCTGTTGGAATTGTGCTTCCCAGAGTTATGCTGAGGCACCAGGAGACTTGGCTGCCTGAGAATGCCATGCATGGCACATGGTGGTTTTCTGAGCCCATTTCCACTGGTTCCCCTGCCTGTACTGAGGCAAATAGGGCAAGAACTCAACGCTTGACAAAAACTGCTGGGAAAACTGGAAAGCAGAAATGCAGGGGAAGGTGGCCTAGCAATTCCAGATCTTAAATTGTATTATAAAGCAGCAATCATCAAAACTGCTTGGTATTGGCTAAGAAATAGAGTGGTGCATCAGTGGAATAGGTTAAATATGCAAGACACGGTAGTCAATGACTATAGTAATCTATTATTTGATAAACCCAAAGACTCCAGCTTCTGGGATAAGAATCCACTCTTTGAAAAAAACTGCTGGGAAAACTGGAAGAGTATGGCAGAAACTAGGCATAGACCCAAATCTCACACCATATACCAAAATAAAGTCAAAGTGGGTTCATGATTTAGATATAAAGGCTGATACTGTAAGCAAACTGGGAGAACAAGGAATAGTTTACCTATCAGATCTATGGAGAACAGAAAAATTCATGACCAAACAGGAGATAGAGAACATTACGAAAAGCAAAACAGATAATTTTGATTATATTAAATTGAAAAGGTTTTGCACAAACAAAGCCAATGCAACTAAGATTAGAAGGAAGGTAGAAAATTGGGAAAGAATTTTTACAACCAGTCTCTCTGATAAGGGCCTCATTTCTAAAATATATAGAGAATTAAGACAAATTTATAAGACTACAAGCCATTCTCCCATTGATAAATGGTCAAAGGATATGAACAGATAGTTCTCAGATGAAGAAATTAAAGCCATCTATAGTCATATGAAAAAATGCTGTAAATCATTATTGATTAGAGAAATGCAAATCAAAACAACTCTGAGGTACCACATCACACCTATCAGATTGGCCAGCATGACAAAACATGAAAATGATAAATGTTGGAGAAGATGTGAAAAAATTGGAACACTAATACATTGTTGGTAGAGTTGTGAACTGATCTAGCCATTCTGGGGAGCGCTTTGGAATTATGCCCAAAAGAGCTATAAAAATGTGAATATCCTTTGACCCAGCAATAGCACTTCTAGGGCTGTATCCCAAAGAGATCATACAAATGGGAAAAGGACCCACATGTACAAAAATATTTATAGCAGCTCTTTTTGTGGTGGCAAAGATTTGGAAATTGAGGGGATGCCCATCAGTTGGGGAATGGCTGAACAAGTTGTGGTATATGAACATAATGGAATACTATTGTGCTATAAGAAATGATGAACAGGCTGACTTCAGAAAAACCTGGAAAGACTTGTATGGTCTGATGCTGAGTGCAGTGAGCAGAACCAAGAGAACTTTGTGCACAATAATAGCCACATTGTTCGATGACTGATATTGATAAACTTAGCCCTTCTCAGCAATATAAGGATCTAAGACATCCCCAGAGGCCTCGTGGTGGAAAATGCTGTCCACAGCCAAAGAAAGAACTAAGGAAGTTGAATTGCTATCATTTTTTTTTCTCTTCTATTGAGTTTTGGTTCCTCTTTCTAATGGTTCCTCTTGTTGGTTTTAATTTTTACTTAACAACTTCACTAATGTGAAAATATGTTTAATAGGAATGTAAATGTATAGCCTATATGAGATTGTGTGCCATCTTGGGGAGGGGTTGGGAAGGAAGGGGGAGAAAAATTTTAAACTCAAAAGCATATGGAAGTGATTGTTGATAAATCAAAATAAATTAATGAAATTTTAAAAAAAAGAACTGGAAAGCAGTTAGGCCAAAACTAGACATAGAGCAACATGTTGCACCACATACTCAGAGAAGGTCACCGTGGGTTTATCAAACACTAGATAACTATGGTCGTTTACTTCTATATGTTGTGTACCCAGTCTGTTCTATTGATCTACCAACTCTATTTCTTAGATGGTAGCAGATTGTTTTAATGATTACCACTTCATAATAGTTGGAGCTCTGGTACTTCTAAATTACTTTCCTCCACTTTTTTTCCCATTGATTCCCTTAATATTCTTGACCTTTTCCTCCAGATGAAATTTATTGTTTTTCTAGCTCTATAAAATAGTATTCTGGTAGTTTGATTGGTATGGCATTGAATAAGTAAATTAATTTAGGTGGTGTTGTTATTTTTATTATGTTGGATTGGCCTACCTACCCATGAGCCATTACTATTTCTCTGGTTGTTTAGACCTGGTGTGTGTGTGTGTGTGTGTGTGTGTGTGTGTGTGTGTGTGTGTGTGTGTGTGTGTGAGAGAGAGAGAGAGAGAGAGAGAGAGAAAGAGAAGTGTTATTAATTGTGTTCTGTAATTTACAATAGATTCTTAATAAATCTTCCGTCTTCTAGTCTTTCCCTTCTACAATTTGTCTTCAAATTGGTCTTTCTAGTCAAGTAAATATCTACTGTATGCTTAGCACTGGGGGTAAAAAGACACAAAAGAAACCCTCCCTCTTCTCACAAAGCTTGTGTTCTGTTGGAGGAGGCAGTAGGTGCATCTATAAGGATGCTCCAAGCAAATACAAGATAATTTTGTGGGGGATGTCCCCAGCACCTGGAGGGACAAGGGGCTTCATACAGAAGGTTGTATCCAAGCTGAACTTGGGGGGGAAATTTGGGATTCTGAGAGGTGCATGGGGATCATTTCAGTCATCTTCCTCTTCAGCAGAGCCACTCCATATCTTGTTACTCTGCCCAGACTCATTCCCGGTGGTTCAACAGCTCCCAGCCCTTCTCCTATTTCCAGTGATACCGAATCCCAGCTGCCTTAAGAGTAAGCTCTCCCCACTCCCCAGCCTTCACTGCCCATTTTCCCATCTGCCTCAACCCTACCTTTCCATGTCTCATTCCAGCTTTGCCCAGCGCTTACTTGGGCCTTCACGAATTCTTGGGCATTTGTTAATACATTTCCATTCATTTTCAGCATCCCCTCCTTGTTTTTAAAGATCCCTGCCTGCTACTGATGAGGGCACCACCATCCTTCTAGTCACCAAGGCTTGCTTGACTATTTATTCTCTCACTGCCCCCCACCCCTCACCCCATAGCCAAGCTGTCTTTAAGGCCTGTTGATTTCACCTGTGCAGCATCTCTGGTCGATTTCACCTCTGCACCATCTCCTCAGTAGGCCCCTTTCTCTTCTTTGACACTGCCCCTACCCTGGTGCAGATCCTCATTACTTCACACTTGGACTATTATAGTAACCTTTTTTTGGGGGGGAGGGGGAGGCGTGAGATTTGCCTGCCTCAGATCTCTCCACTTCAGTCTATCCTCCATTTGGTCATCAAAGTGATTTCTCAAAAGTGCAGGTCCAACCATGTCACCCCACCTACTCAACAAATTTCCTGTGGTCTCTAGGATCAGATATACTGTTTAGCATTCAAAGTCCTTCAGAATCGGTTTCCCTCCCTGCCCCCTACCTTCCCTGTCTTCCTTCACCTTACTCCCCTACCTTCTTGATGCAAGCGTTGCCTTCTGCACACTCCTTCCTCGGGCCAGCATCCTTCACCAGGGTGTTCATAGTCCACCCTGCATGGCTAAGGTCATGTGCTCCCCATGATAGTTTTGGTCTTTCTTTTGCTAATTATTTTCATTTCCAAGTCTTTTGACTTATGCTTATGAGCTGATTTGCTTTTCCCCTTGGGAGCCCATTTGCTACCAGCCATGGTGAAAATATAAGGATCACTATTGAACACAGGGAGGGACTCACCATCGCTGACTTGGAGATACTTCTCAGCCTCCCACCCCACATACAGCCACTTGTACAGCAGCTGCTTTGCAAAAGGAATTTTTGTAATTTCTTTTGGAATGTGGATTTCTTTCAGAATTCTTCAAGTAAAGTCAAATTTGTATAATGTGAATTTGCATAATGCAAGGACTGTCTGTTTGCTCTCAGTTGGGGACCTTCTCAGCTTCCATGGGTTCGTGAAGGTCTCTCTTCTGAGCCCCAGTTAGCACCTGGCTGTCCCATGGGTATCTCAGACCTGCCCTCAGATCAGCAGGGTTGGTGTTTGTGCACGACCCTTCGCTCTGCCTTGCCCACAGAGCCCGTCTTCCACCCATCTTTTAGCTGACGCCTCCCCTTGCACACCAGCCCGTTTTCAGATTGCCTTCAGAGTCAGTGTGTAAGTGGCCTAGTCGCCTTACTTCTTAGCACCCACCTCTACCCAATAAGCTACCTGCTCCTACTACCTACCACTCAGCTGATTCTAACGCTGATATCAGAAGTTTAGTCTAACTTCCAAGAACAAGGATTTGCTGCCATTAGGAGTTCCTGGATGGTGTGAGCCAGTGGTCTAGTCATTGACATGATTCTCTAACTACCCGGTGGCCTCTTTAAAGGGAGAAGCAGATCTGTACATGTGTCATGAGTTTTATTTTTCTCACTTTCTCCAGGGAGGAGGCTGGAAGGAGAGAATTTGGAACTGAAAATGGAAAATTAAAATATTAATAGAAAACAAGCTGTGTGGCCTGGTGGGGGGGTGTTAGCTTAGCTGAGCCTCTCTCTTCCAGGTGGTAAATCTGCTGGTGGGAATCCTGCTGACTGTGGAGGTGACTCACCCCAATGCAGTGGCCACTGTCAACCTCCAGTATGAAGTCATCGGGAATTACTATTCCTCGGAAAGGATGGCCGGTAAGTTGGGTGCCCCCGGACGGGGGCAGCGCTGGCTTCCGCAGCCTTCCTCCTGCAGCTTCTCCTGCCTGCTGGGCCTTGGCTGGGTAGGCGCTGTGTCTGGACAGTCCTCCTGTCGGCCAAGGACTTTGCCAGGCCACAGAGGCGTTTTGGCTTTCTCACGTTTAGTTTGCCAAGTAGCATTTTTCGGAGAATGTCTGTGTGGATCATCCCTAGGGGCCACATAGAGCTCTTGGGACCTGGGAAAGAAGTGGCCCAAACTGTGGCCTGAGCCACGAGCGAGGGTGTCCTGTCCTCCCCAGGACATCCTCTGGGTACCATGGCATGCTGGTGAGCCTGTGGGCCTTGGACTGAGATATGAGGGAGGGACGGGGACAGACTTCTTAGGTCCTAGTCCTGTCTGACCAGTCGTGGGTTTGTGTGCCGGAAATGCATCCTAATGATAAAAGAATGTCAGGAGTCTTGCTGAGAGGGAAGAGATCCAGCTGTGGGAGATGGCCAGGTACAGGGGTGACCGAGTTCCAGAGGCAGGAAATGGTGAGGGGGGTCTCTTCTGGGCGGGGAGGAAACAAACGTTTAAGCATTTACTGTGTGCCAGGCCATTTGATCTTCACCACAGACTGGGAGATTGGTGTTTTATTATCCTCGGTTTAGAGTTGAGGAACGTGACTCACCCAGGGTCACACACCTAGTAAATGTCTGAAGGCCAGATTAGAATTCAGGCCTTCCCGTCTCTGATGAAGGACCCTGAAGGCTTGGCCACTGAGGTCACTGTCAAGCGTACCATCTGGCTTTTCATCTGGATCTTAACAAATCAGAGCCCCTGGTGAGGCACGGGGCAGGGTCTGTAGTGGCAGAAGAGGAGGGATGGCGCAGGCTGTGGGCCTTGCTCCTTAACCAAACCTTTGAGAACAGATTTTGTGAAGAGGCGTCAGACTGGGCGAATCCTGGAGAAAGCGCCTCGCCTGACCTGCCTGGCATGTGTTTGTCTGCAGAGAACGCCTGCGTCCTCTTCGCCTTCTCGCTGCTCATGTTCACGATCAGCGCCATGATGGTCTACGGAGCCGCCGCCGTGAGTGTCCGCCGGGGCTGGCCGGGGCTGCTGCTGCCTTGGGAATTAATGGGGATTGATGGGTACCTGTAGAAACAACGTTTTCACACTGTGTGTGTTCCTCCCAGAGCTGTCCCTTCTAGGGAAGGAAGAAAGCTTAGTAAAACTAATGGAGACGTCGAGTGAGAAGGCGGGGAGGCGTCCCCTCCCATCTCCAAGCTGTTTTGTGGTTCTTCCTTCCCTCTGCCTTGTTGTGCTTGAGGACGCGTTCCCCTATTGCCTTCCGCTGTCCCTCGTGGGCCGCAGCCAGCTCAGCTTCTCCCCAGGGAGGGACACGTCCCTTCTTTCCACAAAAACTGCTCCAAATATTTGGCATTGATGGGGCCTTTCCCTAAATGAGCCTGTGCCTGCAGGCGGGATCTTGGGGCCATAGGATTACTGTGGCCCAGCCCCTCTAACAGGGATCCCAGAGCTGGGAGGGACGTGGGAGGGAGTCGAGTCCGGGGCCTCTGGGTCACCAGTGAGCGAGCCGGGACTGAAACCTAGTGCTGTGGACGTGCTTGCCCTGGTTACCAGTTTGCTGAGGGAGGGGCACTCCTGGGTCTGGAGTCTTCCCGCCTGTCGTGAGGGCCCTGATGTGGCGCGTCTTACTTTGGCAGCATCGTGTCGGCTGGCTGATTCCGTTCCTCTGCTACCGGCTTTTTGACTTTGTCCTCAGCTGCCTGGTCGCCATCAGCTCGCTCACGTATTTGCCAAAAATCAAAGATTACCTGGATCAACTCGTGAGTATCTGCTCCTAGATCTTCCTCACTGGCTCTCGCTAAGCTTTAGGTCAGATTTTGGCACAGGTTTGGCCTGTCTTGTACCCTTTGCCTGGAGAAGCCTCAGGGAGTAAACCCCAGGATAAGTCCTACCTGGTGACCCAGGCAGGAGCTGGGGGCCTCCATGGGATGGGGTCAGCCCTTTGTGCAGGCAGCGTCCCCACACAGACCTGGTGGGCGTGTGTCTGTGTCATGGCATATACTCCTGGGGCCGGAAGGACCTTCCTTGCTCACGTCTCTCTGTAGAAAAGGAAACTGAGGTCCCGAGGTGCCATGGCTTTGGCCTGGTCACAGTTAGACATGTGCAGGTGTGTGCATTTGTCCATTCAGCAGGTAAATGACTATTGTCTCTGGCCCCAGCCCAGTGCTAGGCACAGTGGTGCACACCTGACCTGAAGTCCAGAGCTAGGCTCTGAGATTCGCCCCTGCCCCCCCGCCCAGTGAGATGAGACATGTTTTACAGAGCAGGATGAAATTTGGGGTCACACGAGGGGGCAGACAGGAAGGAAGGAGGGTTTGCTGAGGGGCAGGGAGGGGGCGGCCCTTCATCTGTCCTGTTCCCTGCGGAGGTTTGGGGGAAGGGCATGGCGTGGCCCCCACCTGCAGAACTTGAAGCCCGTGATGTTGGCCTCAGCCCCCCGAACTTGAACCAGCGAGGCCGGGCCCTGTGAAGTGGAGGATCACCTTGGCGGACCGGGGTGCCAGGGCGGGGCAGCGTGCGAGGGGGGGGGCTGCTCACAGACATGGGCCCCTTCTTTCCCACAGCCTCCTTTCCCCTATAAGGATGACCTGCTGGCGCTGGACTCCAGCTGCCTTCTCTTCCTGATCCTCGTCTTTTTCACCTTGTTCATCATTTTTAAGGTAAGTGGGTGATCACGCCTTCTAGGTGTCATGACACCCCTCCGCCATCCACCCTGGGCTCTCTTCCGAGAGAGGTCCACAGAGCATGGACTTAGCCTCTTTGTGTGTGGGGGCCACATCCAAGGACAGCACCTGGCTGCCCACCCTTCCCTGGGAGGCCCCAAGAACCTCTGATGTGTGTGGGGGGAGGAGGGAGCGGGGCCAGCCACACCTTCCCCAGGAAAGGTCCTGGGTTCTAGGTGGAGGGTGGAGTCGTGACCCGTTGTGATGGGGGCTCTCCCTTCTCTCCTCAGGCTTATCTCATCAGTTGTGTCTGGAATTGCTACAAGTATATCAGCAACAGAAGCCTGCCTGAGATTGCAGTGTACCCAGCCTTCGAGGCTCCTCCACAGGTGGGGTGGGGCGGGACATCTCACAAGTCCTCCCTCTCGTACACGTGACCTGATTGGCTCAGGGCAGGTTGTAGAGACAGGTTCCAAGTCCATTCACCAGATCTCTCTTTGAAAGCCCACTGCCCCCTGCAGGAGAGGTCTCCCAGGCTCTGCCCAGTGTGGAAGGTGGTCTGTGGAGCAGCCCTGGGCCAGCAGTGACTGGCCTCACCAGTCTGAGAGTTTATGACTTAGCCCCATGAAGGGGAAGTGGGCTAGGTTCAGTCCAGAGTTCTGTCCTGTGGAGGTCGTGTCCAGTGCCCCTCCCAGCTTGGGGTCATCTGTCAAACAAGGCAGCCACACCTCTGTCTGAATCAGTGGTCAGTACTGCCCAGCACTGACCATTGCTGCCTACTTGGCTAACCCACAGACTCCTCTGCCCATTCTCAGTACCTAATAGTCTCGCACTGGACCCACTTTAAAGCCTGATTGTCCCCCAAGACCCGGCTTATACACCCCAGGAAGCCTCGCCCACCTGCCAGAGCAGGGCATTTCCCAGACTGGATCAGTCGACCAATCCATGAACATTTGTTAAGTGCCTGCTGTGCCAGGCACCACGCCAAGCGCTGGCAGCCGTCACTCCAAGAGTGACTTTGTTAGGCGGGCTAACCCGGGCTGCCCGTCTGCTGTTTTAGGAGGGGTCAGCCTCATTTTGTGCACGCCTCACCTCCCCCCAGTGGATGGTGAACCATTGGAGGGTATCTTGGCCCCTTCCCTGAGTGTTAATGATGGGGTGTGCCCACTTTTTCCTGAGAGGGGAAGTGAATAAGGCCTGTGTGGTCAGGGCCTCCTCTCTTCAAGGACATGAGGGATGACAGAGACAGGACAAGGTGGAGTGCGGTCTTACCGCCTTCCCTGGTCCAACCCAGGCCTCTGTTAACTGTCTGCTTTTGTGATTCATGCCTTCAGCTTGAGTGGGACCCCGGTGGGACACCCCTTCGGGGTCTTATGCCGTGACTCATGACGCTGGGGAGGGGGGGGCTTCGGCGAGAGAGGAAACCTAATGGCGCGTTCTTCTTCCTCTAGTATATCCTGCCCACGTACGAAATGGCCGTGAAGATGCCAGAAAAGGACCCGCCCCCTCCTTATATCCCTGCCTGACAGAAGGAAGAAGACGTTTGTTAATAAACACTACACCAGCTTTGGGGTCTGTTTGTATTCTAGAATCGGGCCTTAGGAACCACCCTGCGGCTCCACGTTCTGATAGCAGCCTGTGCACACTAAGTCATTTTTCTAATTGCTTGAACCTGTTATTTTAAGAGTATTATGGGGCGTTTGGGGAGGGGCATTCATTTGTAGATCAGACTTTTTGTTTTGTTGTGGTTGGATTTTGGGGTTAAAGTACATTGATTCCATTGAAATAGCTCTGGAAGACAATCTGGGTGAAGCCAGAGCCTCAGTGCTGGGGAGGGGGTCCTGGGCATTGGCCGTGCCTCCCGCCCCCCATCTGGTGTCGGCCTGGGCACCACTTACCCTGAGACATTTCCGAGAAGAAGGGAGGAAGATGCTGGTCCTGGGTGGAGGCCCCCAGGCCTCTGTGAATGCCCAGAGCACCCACAGCCATGCCAAGGATGGGCCTACCGATGGCTGTGCGGCTCAAGTTTGTATGTACCTCTCTCTTTATCTCTGACAGATGCATCAATAAACCTTTTCAAAGAATGTGTCTTGCGTCATTTTGTTCCGTTGGCTCTGACTCTGTCTTGGGCTTTTCTTGTCAAAAATACTGGAGTGGTTTGTTTCCACCAATGAGGAAACTGAGGCAGAATGAAGTGACTTGCTCAAGGTAAGTAAGTGGCTGAGGCTGGATTTGAACTCAGGAAGAGGCGGCTTTCTGAGTCCAGGCCTGGAGTTGCATTGTGGCGCCCCCTGGCGGCCCAGCAAGCAGCATAGCTTCCAAGACCCCTGCAGCTGAGCTCTGGGAGGGAAATCCAAGCCCATGCTGGCTCCCCCAGAAGCCTTGTGGGCAGCACGTTGGACAGAGAGACTTTCCCTGTGTGTGGTCCCATGCACCACGTCGGCTACAAGCCCCGGCCACCTTCTGACCGTGGAGGCCTTCGTGGCGCCTGCGTCTTCCCAAGATTCCTCCGCTCCTGGTCAGCCCTTGGAGAAGTGCTAGGGCCGGGCCGAGACGCTGACCTCCAACGGGGCTGATGATGGCACCCGGCTTCCTAGCCTCGTCTGCCCTCCTCATGGCCCCCCAGGAAAAGGAAAATGATCACTGTGCCTTTGATGTGGTGGTGTTTTCTCAGTGGCATCCGACTCTGGGACCCCATTTGGGATTTTCTCGGCAGACATACCCAAGGGGTTTGCCATTTCTCCAGCACGTTTTACAGATGAGGAAACTAGACAGATAGGGTGACGTGACTTGCCCAGGGTCACACAGCTAGCAAGTGTCTGAGGCCGGATTTGGACTTCCCGACTCCAGGCCAGACACTGTGCAGTGCGGCGCCCCCTCACGTGTTGTCTTCCCCAGTGAGATTGTGTGTTCTTCGAGGGCAGAGACGGACTTCATTGGGTTGAAGTATTTTGGAGATGTAGCTGTTTCCCAGGGCCAGAGCCCAGCAAGCCAGCCGTGTTCTGAGCTTGGCACGACAATCCTGTGTGCTTGGGATGTCACCCTCCGGCAAAGTGGATTGCTCAGACCAGCACCAGGTGTTCTGAGGGGTTCGGCTCCTCCTGTTTCCCAGGGCCGGCCCTGTTCCTTGTCATGACAGGTGCTGCACTCTTGTTCCCCATCACGGAGCTCTGGTTCTGTGCCCTGCAGGGTGGTCACAACCTCTGAGACTGGATTCAGTGACTTCCCACAGTGCCTGCTATGCAGTAGGTGCCAAATAGTTACTGGGTTGAATTGCAACTCCTGATAAGGGAAAGATTTATCTGATAACTCAAATACTTCCCTCTAAATATTGCCAGTAGACACAGTCAGTGGATAAATAGTGCCCTCCCCCTTGCTGGCTCTGAAGAAAACTCCTGCCCTTGAATGAATAATGGCAGGAGAGGTTCTGTCTTAAAATTCCCATAATGATGTCGAGAAGCTTCACAATCAGGGCTGGCCCTGCTGTGAGGAAAAGTAAAGTGGCTCATCTGATGCTTTGCCAGACCACTAGGCCTCTACACAGATGTGTGCAAAGCCATGCAGGGGGCAAGAAGAGTCTGGATTCAGTCAGCAAGCATTGCTTTAGTGTTACTCTGAGCTGGGTGCAGGAGAGAAGGTGATGAGCCCAGCCCTGCCCTCCAAAGCTTACGCTCTCTCCAGGGGTGAGGAGAGATGCACCTGTGTGAAAAATAAAAATGAGATACTTCTGGTCGAGGAGACTACCTGAGGTCCTGTGGATTCTGAGAGTGGGAGGTGAGAAAGGTCAGCCTTCTGCCTGGTGCTGACCTTGATGGGGGAGTGGGCTGCTGATGGCCAGATGCAGGGGAGAGGACAGTCCAGTCTGACGGTTTGGGGAACATAGGTTGGGATCAGGTCGTGAAGGGTTTTAGAAGCTGGGGAAGTTTGATCTTAGGGCAGTGGAGAGCCAGGCAAGTTCCTTGAGTCACAAGATGACAGACCTTTTCAAAAAATCACTGGCAGCTACGTTGAGTATGGTTTGGGGTGGAGACAGTGGAGGCAGGAGGAGCCATCCAGAAGCCAGTCTCCAGATAGGTGGTGAGGACCTGTGAGTGGATAGAAGGGTCAGATAAGACAACATGGGGCTTGTGAGAAGCAATGATTTGGTCACTGCTTGGGGTGAGGGAGAAGAACGAGAGACTGAAAAGTGGTGGATGGGGAAGGGGTGGGGGGCTGCCTGCCTTCCACAGGAGACGATGAGTTTGGAGGAAAGGGAATGAGAGTGGTTTTGATCACGCTGAATTGACCAAGTGGATTGGTCAAGTTGGGAGCCTTAGGGCTGAATCTAGAGATATGTCTGGGAATCATATGCGGAGATGATCATCGGACCCAGGGGAGCTCATGAGATCAAGTGAAGTTGTCTAGAGAGAGGAGAGGGTCCAGGAGAGAGCCTTGGGGGACACCTTTGCAGGCAGGGACTGGGATCCGGGTGATACGTCAGTGAAGGATATGGGGAAATGGCCAGAGATAAGTCACAAAAGCCCTGGGAGGGGAGGTCGGGAGGTACAAGGTCTGAGAAAAGGCCATCCATCATTGAAAGGGAGCAGTCTGGGGAGACCTGTCAAAAGACACCACCCATACTATTCTACCGTTTTTACCTACCTCAGAGTCCTGTGGCAAGTGACAGAACAGGAGGTGTGGCCAGACTGGGAGCTGTGCTCCTCACCCCGCACACAGGCCGCCCAGCTCGTGGGGTCGTCTTTTCATGGGACAGAAGCAGCAGTGGGATTCAGCTGCCCCCTAGGTGTCCAAGCAGCCTTTTTGAAGGAGTGTGCTGCACACCTCCTGGCATCAGGAAGGGGCTAGAAAAGGTGCCCCCAAAATCGTCTGCTTCACCCAATCCTGCAACTGAAACAAAAGTGTACAAAAGTTCTGCAAAGATGATTCCACTCACCATCCGTACATGGAATGTACACACACTTACAGACCACACAAAATCCAGTAGACCTGGAAGAGGAATGGCTCTTGTAAGAACTTGGCAGGTATCACATCCAAATAGCAGCCGTGAATGAAACAAGGCTGGCCAATGAAGGCCAGCTTACTGAAGTTGGAGCTGAATACACATCTTTCTGGAGGGGCCGCAATGAAGGGGAGCGCCGTGAAGCTGGGGTAGGTTTGGCACTCAGAACTAATCTAGTAAACAAGCCTGTATGCCTCCCAAAATGGGTCAGTGACAGGCTCATGACAATGTGATTGCCAGTGCCTACGCTCCCATCGTGATGAACCCTGATGAGGTCAAAGAAAAACTTAATGAAGACCTAGAAACCCTCATCATCAGTGTGCCAAGAGTGTCCAGAGTAGGCACAGACTACCAGACATGGCAGTGAGTCCTTGGGAGGAATGGATTGGGAAACAGCAGCAGCAGCAGTCACTTTATCTCGTGACCTTATCACCAACACCATCTTCCATTTCCCCAAACACAAAGCTTCATGTATGCACCATTACAGCAAATATTGGTATTCACTGGACGAGGTTGTTGTAAGGAGAAGAGACAGACAGGACGTGGGGCCCTGCGTGCTGAACCAATCATAGACTTGTCCTTTCCAAGCCAACCATTCCTATTCAACACACAGTGGCCCCAAGCTAAGGCAATGCCCAGAAGACTTCATGTGAACAGATTAGAGCGCTTCTCTGAGTGGCAACAGTTTGTTGCTAACTTGGAGAGAAAGCTGAGCTGACTCATGGATGGCAACAGTGGAGCAGAAAAGGAGCAGGCAGCTTTCAGAGATTTGGGGTACAGCACTGCACTGGCGCATCTGGGTCAGAACACTCGCAAACCTCAAGAGCAGTCCGACAAAGTGATGGGGAAATTCAGAAGCTGCTAAGTGAAAAACGAGAACTCCACAAGGTTTACCAGCAGGATATTCCATCTATTTCTAAGAAGGTGGTGTATAACCCCGTTAAAAGTGAAGTGCATGGAAAGATGACATCTGTAACTCATGAGACCTTTGTCAGTATTAGGGTAGTTGGAGGGAAAAAAATTAGATAGATGGATAGATGGGTAGATGGATAGATGGATGGATGGATAGATGGATAGATGATAGATGATAGAGGGCACAGGGTGAGTTGAAGATGAAGGGGTGATAGCTGGAGAATAAAATTAAGGGGTGAGAGGATTATACTGGGAGAAGGAGAAAGGGAGAGATAGAATGGAGTAAATTATCTCAAGGCAAGAAAAGGCTTTTACAGGGAAGGGAAATAGGGGAAGGTGAGAGGGAATGAGTGAATCTTATTCTCACTGGATTTGGCTTAAGGAGGGAATAACATACACACTCAATTGGGTATGGAAAGCTGTCTTACCCTACTGGAAAATGGGGGGAGGGATAAGAGAGTAGAGGGATGATAGAGAGAAGGGCAGAGTGGGAAAGGGGAAATCAGAAGCAAATACTTCTAAGGAGGGACAGGGTCAAAAGAGAGAATAGAATAAATAGAGGGTGGGATGGGATTGAGGGAAATATACTTAGTTTTTCACAACATCACTACTGTGGAAATGTTTTGCATGACTACACAAGTATAACCTATATTGAGTTGCTTGCCTTTTCAATGAGGGTGGGTGGGGAGGGAGGAAGGGAGAAAATTTGGAACCCAAAGTTTTAAAAACAAATGTTAAAAAGTGTTTTCACATGCAACTGGGAAATAAGATATTCAGGCAATGGGGTATAAAAATCTATCCTGCCCTACAGGAAAATAGAGGGGAAGGGATAAGAGAAAGGGCCGTGGGGGGGGGAGGTGGGGATAGAAGGGAGGGCAAATTAAGGGAAGGAGTATTCAGAATGCATGCCATGTTGGGGTGGGGGGAGGGATGAGATGGGGAGAAAATTTGGAACTCAAAATCTTGTGGAAGTGAATGTTGGAAACTAAAAATAAAAAATAAGAGAAAAAAATAAAACTAAAAAAAGTAAAGTGCAAGTGAAGCTTAGAGAGAGGCAGGATGCTTGGCTCAGTAAGAAGGCAGATGAGATTCAGTTTTATGCTGATAGTAAGAATCCGAAGCACTTTTATGATGCCCTGGAGGCCATTTCTGGGCCAAAGACCTTTGGTGCATCTCAACCACTCAGTGCTGATAGAGCCACATTGATTAGTGATGAGGACAGGACCCTGGAGAGATGGGCTGAGCACTTCCCTAGTGCTCTCACCAGACCATCACCAATCAGTGCTGAAGCCACTGACCTCAGGTTGAAGCCAATCTCTAGACAAACTTCCACCTGAAGAAGGGGTTGTGAATGCTACTAGTCTTCTCTCATGTAGCAAAGTGCCTGGTGCTGATTCCATTCCAGCTGAGATTTACAAGGTAAGGGGTCCATTGTTCATACAAAAACTGACTGAGATTTTCCAGGTCATATGGCAAGAGGAAGTTATTCCCCAGGAGTTCAAGGATGCCTCCATTGCCCATCTCCACAAAGGAAAGGGAAATAGGTTGTCCCATGCCAATCATGAGGTGGGGGGTGGGGTTCCTTTCTCCTAGTCATTGCCAGCAGATTTCTGCCGGAGTCATCCTTAGTAGGCTTATCCTTCACCTGGAAGATGGTCATCTACCTGAGAGCCAGTGTGGCTTCAGAAAGAGCCGAGGAATGGTCAACATAGCGTTTGCTGCCTGACAATCCCAGTCGAAATGCCAGGAGCAGAACAGAGGTCTGTACACATTGTTTGTCAATTTGACCAAGGCCTTTGATACCGTCAGTCATGAGGGTTTGTGGAAAATTATGGCAAAATTTGGTTGTGAGAGGGGCAGTGGATAGAGCTCTGGCCTTGGAATCAGGAGGACCTGAGTTCAAATCCAGCCTCAGATGCTTGACACCTAGTTGTGTGACCCTGGGCAAATCACTTAACCCCAACTGCCTCACCAAAAAAAAAAAAAAGGCAAAAAAACCCCCCAAAACAAAAAAATTTGGTTGTAAGGAGTTCATCAGTATTGTATACCTGGAGGTTTGCATGGGTTCTGGATGATGGACCATGCTCTCGCGCTTTCCCAGTCACCAGTGGAGTGCATCAGCGCTGTGTGTGTGCTTCCATGCTTTTTAGCATGATGTTTTCAGTGATATCGGATACTTTTGACGAGCATGGAAACAGTATCAAAGTCGGCTACTGTACTGATGGTAAATTATTTAACTTAAAAAGGTTGCAAGCCAGGACTGAAGTGGAGGATTTTCTGTTCACAGATGATTGTGCGCTCCATGCAGCATCTGAGGCTGAGATGCAAGAGTATGGATCAGCATTCTGCCACTTGTGCTGATTTTGGCCTGACAATTGACTACAAGAAAACACAGGCACTCCGTCAGCTAGCACCACACCATCCATATGTGGAACCACTGGTTACAGCAAAGGGAGAAGCTTGGAATGCTGTGGATAAGTTCGCTTACCTTGGCAGTGTACTTTCCAGAGATGTTGACATAGATAATGAGGCTGATTCATCCATTGCCAGAGCTAGCTCAGTGTTTGGGAGGCTCCATAGGAAAGTGTGGGAGAGAAGAGGTATTAGACTGACTACCAAACTGAAAGTCTACAGAGCCCTTGTGCTGACCTCATTGCTGTATGCCTGTGAAACCTGGGCAGTCTACCAGCGCCATGCCAGGAAGCTGAATCGCTTCCCTTTGAATTGTCTTAGGAAGATTCTGGAAAGTTTTTTGTTTGTTTGTTTTTGGTTAGGCAATGGGGTTAAATGACTTGCGCAGGGTCACACAGCTAGTAAGTGTTATGTGTCTGAAGTCAGATTTGAACTTGTCCTCCTGAGTCCAGGGATGGTGCTCTATCCACTGTACCACCTAGCTGCCCCCTTTTAGGAAGATTCTGAAGATCACCTGGCAGGGTAAGGTAGCAGACACTGAGGTCCTTTCTCTGGCTGAACTGCCAAGCATTTGAACCCTACGGCAGAGAGCTCAGCTCTGATGGGCTGGCCACGTTTGACTGTCAAATGTATGTTTGCCTAAAAGGCTATTTTATGGAGAACTCATGAAAGATGGTTGTTCATTCTTGCTTCTCAAAGACATCAGGAGGAGGATGTCCTGACTGGCAAGTGAATTGGATTTAAGTGAGGCAGGGCTGTGCCAAGTCATCAGCCTCACTCTGTCCTCCAGAGCCATCAGAGTCACTCTCCAGAACAAAATATAAGTCAGGATTATTGGCAATGGCCCAGGATGCAATGGGAGACCCTGGCCTTTTTTTTTTTTCTGGTGAGGCAATCAGGGTTAAGTGACTTGCCCAAGGTCGTACAGCTAGGAATCGTAACATGTCTGAGGCCAGATTTGAACTTGTCCTCCTGAGTCCAGGGATGGTGCTCTATCCACTGTGCCACCTAGCTGCCCAACCCCTTGGGCTTTAAAAAGTTTGTCTGAGGCAACAGGGATTCAGTGATTAAAACCTAGGTAAGAATTGAGGCAAAAGATGGCCTAGTTTGACTTCCCAGAAGAATCAGTCTGGGAGGGGAAGACCTTCAGAGCTTCTGGCCAGAACTGAAACAATTGCTATTTACAGTGAGAGCCAGAGTGATTTTGGTTTAAAGGTTTCATTTGAATCCCCACTGGATTTATCAAGGCCTGGTTTACCAGAACTATGCTTCAAGAAATCGTAAACAAAAAGTACATGAGACTAAAGAGTTAATTGTTTCAGTTTTGCTGAAAAAGAAAAACCAACAATGATAGAATAAATAAATAGGGAAGAAAAAAATTTAGCCCCCAAACCCCAAGATATCTTGTGACGTATAAATGATCAAAAACATCTCTAAGTGGCAGGTGCTATTTTACAGAGAGCTCACACAGGGCAAATACTCGCATGAGGGCCAGCAGCAGTGATACAAGGATACTCTCGAGGTCTCTGTTAAGAACTCTGGAATTGTGGGACGTGGGAGACCCTGGCACAGGACCGCCCAGCATGGCATGCCCTCATCAGAGAAGGTGCTGCGCTCTAGGAGCAAGGCAGAATTGAAGCAGCTCAAAAGAAATGTGAGACGTGCAAATGGAGACTTCTCCATGCCAAATGTTCGTGTGGACCGGTGGTGCCTGACCTGAGGCGGAGTCCTCAGCTCATTTTGGTCTGATAGGCCACAGTCGGACACACTGTACCTCGACCCGGACGTAGTGATGTCATTTTGGTCCTCTGAGCACGGAGGACAGCCATAACCATCAAAAGCCTCAGTGAGGGAAGGTGTTTGGAGTGTCCGGGAAGCTGCCCCGTGGATGAGACTGAGCCCTGTGTCCCTGTGCTTCTAGTGAGTGAACAGTCCTCTCTGTTCATTCACTGGGCAGGAGCGCAGAGTAAAAGGCTGAGCTGTCCAGTCACTGGAATTAGAAGTCGGGGGAGGGGCATTGGTGGTTTATGGGGCAGGTCCTGGTGCCCTCCTCTTCCTAAGATAGCCACTGGCCCAGAGCCATTCTCTCCCTCTCATTCCCTCCCCTCCTCACAGCCACTTCTGTGGCCATCCACAACCCGATGGGTGACTAGCCTCTCTGCAAAACTGCTGGTGTGTTGGCACTGTGCCAAGCACTTCACAATCATTATCTCATCGATCTTCACAACAACCCTGGGAGGTAGGTGCTGTTATTATCCCCATTTTACAGATGAGGAAACTGAGGTAAACAGAGGTTAAGTGACCTGCCCAGGGTCACCCAGCTAGGAAGTGTCTGAGGTTAAATTTGAACTCAGGTCTTTCTGACTCCTGGCCTGGTGCTTTATCCATCACACCACCTAGCTGCCTAGGCTGGAAGTCTTCAGTCATCAGCTAAGCAGAAGCAGCTGTGATTTGGCAAATGGCCAAATGGAACTCAGCAGCCCTGTGGATTCTTCTAGAACCAAAGGACTGACCGGCAGGTTCTCCCTTCCACCCCCAGCCTTCACTGTGCAGATGCTTTTGTGCCTAAACATCCCATTTGAGGAAGGCTGGGGCCCCAGGTTTGTGCTGGCGAGTGGGCATCCGTAGCACTTGGAAAAGACAATTTCAGAAGCCAGTAAACTGAGCAGAAATGAGCATGTTGATCCTCAGCACTGGTCTTCCAGTTGGGAACATCAGGGCCCTGGGATGGGTTCATGGCACAGGAGAGAGAACACAGGACTGGGTCGAGAGAACCTGGGTTTGAATTCAGGGTCTGCCCCTGATTACCTGGAGTGTGACTTTGAGTGGGACTCTTCCCCCTCTAGGCCTCAGTTCCCACATCTGTAAAATGGAGGCATAGGACCAAGTACCCACTAAGGATCCCTGGCAGCACCGAGCTGGTGATTCTCTAGCCCATTCCTCCATGCACCTTGATCAGACTAAGTGGTGAGTCTGAAGGCCTGGGGCAGGTCAGACCCACTAACCAGGGCATTCTCCAGTGCTCAGCCCTGGGCGTTCTTCTCTTCTCCCTCTCTATTTCTCTTGGTGGACTCACCACGACTCTATGATCATGTCTGTGCTGATGATTTTCAAGTCTCTTTGTCCACCCCCTTCTCCTTACTTCCACTCCCCCTCTCCAATAGGATGTCCAGGGTAGATATCTTACACTCAGCATGGCCCAAATGGAACCCATAAATCTTCTCCCCAAAACCTCCCTTCTTGCTAACTTTCTTCTTGCTGGGGAGTTACCATCTTCCTCCCAGGCACGTGGGCAGCTCATCCCAGCCGATGGGACTTTCTACCTTCCTGACATCTCTCCTATACACCCCCTCTCTGCTCCAACCCTGTTCCCCAGCCAGGTGCAGGCCTTCATCACCTCACCCCTAATGTAGCAGCAGTAGCTCCTGAAGGGGGTCTGCCTTCCTCAAGCCCCCCCCCCCCCATTCTCCACTCAGGTGTCGATCTGATCCTTCCAAAGGGCAGTTCTGCCCATATTACCATCCTCTTCAATAAACTGCAGTAGTTCCCTATCACCTCCAGGCTCAAACATAAAGTGGTCTGACATTCAAAGCCTCTTTCATAACCTGCACCCTTCCTGGCTTTTCAATATTCTTCCTCCTGACGCTTTTCCAGGTGCTCTACCCTAACACAGAGACGCCCGCCCCCTGGCTGTTCTCCAATGAGACGCTGCATCTCCTGACTCCGGACATTTCCTCCACTGTGCCCTTCGCTTGCAGGGTTCTCCCTCCTCATGTCGGCCTCCCAGCGGCCCGGCCTCTGTCGAGCCCCAGGTAAAAGCCCCCTTAGGGCCAGCGCCCTCCCTCCGAGATCATTTCCACCTTCGGCCAATGCAGATGCGATGCACTCCCAAGCTGTTGCTCAGCCTCCCCGGTCAGACCACACTGGGGCAGGGATCGTTTTTGGCTTGTTGGGGAGACGAATCTCCACGGCACCTAGAACAGTGCCTGGCGCATGGTAAGTGCTTGAGAAACGTTTGTTGACTTGACAAGTTGTGAGCCCGGTTTAGACTCTGGGCCTCAGCTTTCCCTTCTGGGAAATGGGAATTGTACTAATTACCACCACTCCCAAAACCTATCTCAACAGGTCATTGTGAAGAAAGCCTCTTCCAGCCCTGAAAGGCGGAGGTTCCTCCCCGTCTGCCCCGGCGGTCTAGGAGGGTCCCGTGGGTACACTCCCTGCCCTTGCCGCTGACTGGGCGCCTTTTATGACCTGTCTGGGCGTGTGTGTGAGTGTTTGACTTTCCATTTGGAGAGACGAGTGCGCAGCGTGCCTGTGGCTGTCCGAGGACTGCCAGAAGGCGCTCAATTCACGTTTGATTTTCTAAGGCTCTTTTAGAAGGAAAGCCCGCGTCAGGACCCCAGGTGCACCCCGCCTCGGAGGTGGGACGGGAAGCCGCAGCTGCGGACGCAGGAGCACCACGGCCTCTTCATTCACCGACCAGACAGGGCAGGGGCGGTGGGGGGCAGAGGGGTGATGGGGGGGGTCACAGAACACTGGGCTTCTGTCCTGCGGCTTAGGGAAGAGCATGGCTTTCTCTCCTGCCCCAGCCCTGCCCTGTGTCGGCTGAGTGACCCTGGACTAGTCTCACGTCTCCGAGCCTCATCGGAACACTTGCCTCAGGATTTTCCGCTGGAGTATGGGTCACCAGAGGCAGTGGAAGTCCCTTTTGTCTCTCCAGCTCCCCTACTGCTCCACTCCTGCTTTTGTCTTCTTTGACCCTTGGGGATTTAATAACCGCGAACAGCGAGCGCTGCTCCTGTAACTGCGTGCTCTTCCTAGGCATTTATTACCCTAGTATTCAGGTCATTGATATGTATGTGTATCCCTGTCTACTGGTGTAGAATGTAAGCTCCCTGAGGGCAGGGACTGTTTCGTTCTTTGTCTTCCTTGAAACACAGAGCCTGACACACAGCGGGCACCGTGATTGATTGCGTGATTCGTTATGCATGGATGGGGCACTTCGGCCAGGAGATTTTATCACTTAATACCAAGTGAAGTAAGCAGAAATCAATACAGACAAGGACTACGACCAGATAAACACCCGGAGCTGAGCCAGAGAGCTGGATGCTGGGTGATTCCGGATGATCTTGGCCCAGAGGGAGGAGATCAGCAAACGCATCTCTTTTCTTTCACTGAAGAAGTGGGGGCTATGGGTGTGAGATGTGGCCGACTCTGTTAGATGTGCTCAGCGAGGCTTGGTTTTGCTCCTCCCCCCTTCTTTGTTACTAAGGAAGGCTTACTGAGCAGAATGGGGGAGGGGGGAGAGACGTACCTAAAAAATAACTGATATAAAAACAAAAGCAACCAATTAAGAGTCACCAAACTTTTTTAAAGGTTAGGTAAGTCTGCAAGCATTTATTAAATGCCGACTGTGTGCCAGACGCTGTACTTTATTTGGTTGGTTAAGTGACTTGCCCAGGGTCACACAACTAGTTAAGTGTTATGAGGCTGAATTTGAACTCAGGTCCTCCTGAATCCAGGGTGCATGTTCTATTCACTGTGCCACCTAGCTGCCCCCAGACGCTGTACTTTATAAGCACTGGGAATAGGCAAAAGGCAAAAAGAAAGTCCATATTCTCAAGGACCTCTCAGTCCAATGGAGGAGATACATGCAGACAATTACACACAGGCCACATCGTGGCTGATCAGTAGAGGAAGAGTAGCAGAGAGCGTCTGGGGATTGGGGAAGCCCAGGAAGCCAGCAGACGTTGAAGAGGAGGGAGAGGATTCCAGGCATGGGGGATGGCCAGGGAAAGTGTTCAGATTCAGGAAATGGAGGGTCTTGTTTGAGTGACAGCCCGGAGGCCAGGGTCACCAGATCACAGAGCATGAGGTGGGAATGAAGTACAGGAAGGCTGAAAATGTAGAAAGGGGCTGGGTTCTGAAGGACTTGGATTTGATCCTGGAGGCAACTGAAGTTTATTGAGCAGGAGGACTAGGTCAGGCCTGTGCTTTCAGAAGATTGCTTTGCCAGGTGAGTGGAGGATGGACTGGAGTGGGGAGAGATTTGAGGCAGGCAAACTACCCCACCCCCAGCAACTACTACCATAGTCCAGGCATGAAGTGATGAGGGGCTGCACGGGGGAAGAGAGGGCGGAGCATCAGAGGAGAGAAGGAGGCGGATGTGACAGATGTTATGGAAGTAGAAACAACAGGCCTTGACAACTGATTGGATATGGAGCAGGGGAGGGGGCTACAGTGAAGAACTGAAGGTGAGATGACTGAGGAATTAGGAAGGGAAGACTTGGGGGTGGGGGAAGATCACAAACTCAGTTTTGGACATGTTGAATTTAAGATGTCTACTGGATATCCAATTTGAGATGTAAGACTGGAGGTCAGGATAGAGGTCAGGGCTGGACAGTAGATCTGAGAATTATCACCATAGAGATGATCATTGACTCCATGGAAGCTGATGAGATGATGAAGGGAAGCAGTCTAGTGGGAGAGGAGCAGAGGACCCAGGCCGGAGGCATAGGGGACATTCATGGGAATGAGGAGCATGAAGATCTTGCAAAGGAGACAGACGGAGAGGTCAGGTAGGAGGAGAGCTAGGAGACAGCAGCATCAGGAAAACCTAGAGAGAAGATGGTATCAAAGGGAAGAGAATGATGGACAACATCAAGGTCAAGGAGGATGAAATGAGATGGTACTTTAATGGAAGTGCTGTTATTTCTGACTTTCTTCAGTGACTTACCAGAGTTCCTACAGGTGGAATCTGAACCCAGCTCTTTGGATGTAGATGGCCAGAAATGGGTCCCCTACTCAGGCTGTCTCTCAGTAAACATTAATGGAACACCTGTTGGAGGAAAGTCTAGAGGAAAATTCAAACCCCTTAGTTGATGTTAGCTGCAGCTAGCCTCACTGTTTATTCTCTGGCTTAGGTCTAGACAGGAACAGGTCAAAAGATCTCATTCCAGAAGCTCCTTTTTCTAGAAAGGAAGGGGATCTTGTTCCCTTGACTAGTCACTGAACTTGGGACCTTTCCTCCACCAGACTTCCCTCTGGCCTTTGCTCACTGACCTGTTCCCAGGTGTCCTCTCATCCACTCATCACTTGCACAGTTCCTCCTGGGCATCCTTTAAAGGCCAGCTCCCACATTACCTCCAGAAATCCTTCTCTGGTTCTCCCTATTTGGTAAAGGCTTTTCTCTCCTCTTGGAGCTCAGTGACTGGGTGTACTGTGTCTGAGATGCGCTGACCAAGTCACATGAAGCATCACGGTTGCCTTTGTTGGTGTTATCACCTCCTTAAACTGGGGGAGGTGAGCAGTGCCTGAGTTTAGCTACTCTGCCCAACTCTAGGCTCTGGTCACAGCAGGTGCTCACGAAATGTTTGGGGAATTGAACAAGACATCTCTGTCCCCACGCCCCTATCTGTGGAAATCTTTCCCTTTCAGGGACTTCTGCAATGTCCCTCCCCAACCTGATGGTAATTAAATTGCTAATTACCAACTTAATGGTAAAAACTTAAAAGTCCTGAGGACTGAGCTCGTTCAATGTAAGGAGCAGGATTTAGGAGTTCCTCAGTGTAATAGCAGACATTTCTCTAGCATTCTAAGATTTACAGCCCTATGAGGGGAAGGGGCAGGGAGGGGCACAGGCTGTCAGACGAGGCTGGTCTGGATTCCCAGCAGTCCCGAGGGCGGGGGTGGGGGGCAAGGCCAGCCCATGGGTGGGGGGCCGGTTTCTCCTCCCCCAAGGGCCGGGCTGCTGCAGGGCTGGTCTCCAGCCCGAGTGGGGCCGCGCACTCCACTGCAGGAGCTCAGGACAGGATGGCCGGTGCGATGGGATTCCGGCTTGGAGCTAGCCCTCTTCGCTTCTTCGTCTTCCTCCTCCTCCTCTTCCTCCTCGTATGGGTGCCCACAGCTCGGGGGCAGCCTGCTCGTCGGAGCCGTCGCCAGCTGGGATTGCGCAAACTGGGGGGCAGCCTTGGGACCACCCTTGGCTCTACCGGCTACTCTAGGGCGGGCCAGCCCCAGGTGTTGCGCGGCGGCGGCGGCAGCGGCAGCGGCAGCAGCAACAGCAGCAGCAGCAGCAGCAGCAGCAGGAGCCCAGGTGAGGAACCCGCGGCTGACTGGTGGACGGGACGAGAGGGACGGAATGAGCTCTCTCGGATGCGGCGGAGGAGGGAGAGGAGTGAGCGCAGCCCCGACAGCCAGGAGCCAGGCTGAGGGCTCAGCGGGTGGGGAGCCCCGGGACCAGACAGGCACCAGCTGCGCCTGCATCGCACACGATTCTCTCTCGGGCAGAGCGGGGATGGGCAGAAGGGAGAAGCAGCTGTGGCCAGGGAAGGCTTCTGACCCTGCCGCTAACGGTTGTGGGGCCTTGGGCAAGCCTCAGGTCCAAGTGGACTGAGGTCTGGCTAAAGAGACTGGGAATGTGGAACCCAGCAAGGGAAGTCTTAGGGCAGGGCGCTGTCGCAGGGCAAAGTGTATGCTTTTCTTTACGAAACAGTCTATTGTGTGTTTTATGGAAACAAGCTTGGAAAACAGAATTAACTTGTATATCATACTAATTTGGGGTCAAGTAAAGTTTCGGAAAAGCCAAGGGCTTCAGGACCCAAACGAGGTTGGGAACCCGTGATTTCGGGTACACGAGCTAGGCTCAAGTATTTAAGGGACTGACACACAGAAGAGGGATTAGTCTTATTGAGCTTGGCCCCAGGTGCAAAGAGAGGCCAAATGAGGCTCAGTAGCAGGTAAAACTTCCGAACTAGGAGAGCTGTCCCATCGTGATCCCCGCTGGGTTGCCTCTAGTGGGGGCTGGGTGGGAGGGAGGACTCACCCTTACTCACTGGGACCTGGTTAAGCCAAAGGTGGTCCAGATGTTGCAGTGGAGAGATGCCACGAGGGCCCCACCAAGTTGGGCATTCTGAGGTTCTGCAGTTCTCTGCTCTGAAGTCTCTTCAGCTCCTGAGGCTGACAAGGCTGGCCCCAGCCTATGAGTCTGACCCTCCAAGTGCTGCTGCTGGCTGCCATTACTGCCCCTGGCTGAGAGGCCCTTGGTGAAGCAGCTGTGGAGCGAGGAGCTCAGCTCCCCACTGGCATCTTCGGAGACCACTCCCATCAGGCTTTGTGTTGGAGAGCTGTCAGGAGCTGAGACTGTGGCTCTGGGGAGCATACCCCTGAATCAATCATTCTGCTTTCACTTGAAGGTCTCCGTAGGCGCAGCCAAAGCCCTCTTGTGGGACACTGACCTGTGACATTTCTCTGAGCGCAAGGGCAGCCATGGACTTCTAGGTGGTACAGTGGGAGAGCTCTGGATCTGGAGTCAGGAAAACCTGGGTTCAGATTCTGCCTCTGATGCATACTCACCCTACGACTCTGAGCAAGTCATTTCTCTCTGTTTTCTCATCCATAAAATGAGGGGGTTGTATCTGGTTACCTCTAAGGTTCCTTCCAGCTCTTACTTTGTAATCCCATGATCTTTGTTATCTTCATCTGGGGTTGAGTATTCAGTAGATGCTTCATAAATGTCTATTTACTTGGGATTCTCTTCTACTGTTAAGCCGGCCAGGCAGTATACCCCTGGGAAAAGCTGCTCCAGAGAGTGGCAGGCAGAGGGCTTCACTATGGGGGGAGGTTGGTCCTCCAAAATTGCACCATATTGCTGGCCAGTGGTCAGTCAGTCTTTTCTCTACCTCTGTCTTTTTCTCCTCCATGCAGACATCTGCAAGAGCCAGCCCTTGGACCTGGTGTTTATCATTGACAGCTCTCGCAGTGTGCGGCCTCGGGAATTCACCAAAGTGAAAAGCTTCGTCACCAAGATTATTGACAGCCTGGACATTGGGGCGACTGCCACTCGGGTGGCCCTGGTGAACTATGCCAGCACTGTGAAAATCGAGTTCAACCTCCAGACCTATTCTGACAAGGCATCCGTGAAGCGGGCAGTGTCCCGGGTCATCCCTTTGTCCACGGGCACCATGTCAGGCCTGGCTATCCAGACGGCCATGGACGAAGCCTTCACTGTCGAGGCTGGGGCCCGCACTGCTTCCTTCAACATCCCCAAGGTGGCCATCATGGTGACCGATGGCCGGCCGCAGGACCAAGCGGAGGAGGTGGCAGCACAGGCACGGGCAGCAGGCATTGAGATCTATGCCGTGGGTGTGGACCGAGCAGACATGCAGTCGCTGAGGACGATTGCCAGTGAGCCACTTGATGACCATGTGTTCTATGTGGAGACCTATGGGGTGATCGAGAAGGTGACCTCGAGGTTCCGGGAAACTTTCTGTGGTAAGACCGAGGGTCAAACCCTCATCACAAAAAGGTGCTGGTAAGCGAGCAGACTCCTCTAATGGCCGTGGCCAAAAAGGTCTGTCTCGTTCTGCATCTTGAGCTCATTCTCTCCGTCAGGGTTGGCATGTTTCATTCTTTGTCCTCTGGCTTTGTGGTGGGTTATTGTGGCCATCAGAATTCCCAAGTCTTTCCCAGTTGTTCATCTTTCCAGTACTGCTATTATCGTAACAATGGTTTTCCTGGCTCTGCTCACTGCACTCTGTATCAGTTCATACGAGTCTTCCAAGGTTGCTCTGGAACCATCCATTTTATTATTTTTAGAGATCATCTTGTTCCATTTTATAGATGGGAAAATAGAGGCCCAGAGATGTTACTGCACTTACCTGTAAGTCATAGTCAGAACTTGAACCCAGCTCTTCTGACACCAGGCTCAGGGCTCTTACTTTCTCTAACTGAAGCACAGGACCTGAAGGTGGAAGGGGTCATCTAGTAGCCAATCCTCCCACTTTCCAGATGAGGGAACAGGCTCAGTTAGTGCTTATATAGGTGGTGGGGCACCATGGAATTTGGAAGCAGATCACCTGGGTGGGGGTCCTGCTTCTGACCTTGACAATTGCCATCCTCGTGGGCCTCATTGTCCCCACCTGAGGAGGCTGGACCTACTAGCCTGCCCTCACATTCTGCAAAATTCTTGCTGCCCCTCTAGGCTTGTTCAGGGAGTGAACACCTCTGTATATTTAGTGAGCCGACCTTTGTGGGAGTGATGACTGGACAACCCGAAGCAATGACACTACTTTTATTCTTCCTTCCTTCCCCTGAACCTTGCTCCATTTTCTTTTACATCTTCAGGTGTGTATCCCCAAGGACGTGGCTCCTCTCTGTCCCTGCCCATGAAATCTTGGGAGGCTTTAGTCAGGCGCTCCTCATTTTTCTAGGTTGGCTCTTTAACCTGAGAATCAGGGCCTGCGCACAGAGCTGATAAATCAGTTAGTTAACAGGCATTTGCTACATGCCAGGCACTCTGCTAGGCACTGGGGATGCAGAGAAAGGCAACAACAGAACCCGCCCCCTGGAAGTGCGCCAGCTGATCTGGGAGCCGGCTGTGCGTGCAAACAAGATACAGGCAGAAGTGCTGCTCCTCTCCAAGGCAGGTATCGGAATTCAGGGAGATCAAGAAAGGCTTCCCGCAGAAAATGAGCTCCAAGCCAAACCTGGCAAGATGCGGGGAAGCTGAGGGTGTGAGCTGGGTGAGCCTTCAGGGGAGCAGCCAAAGGCGGGGCTCCCAGGCTGCAGCAACTTGGCTGGGGTGGGAGCCTCCGTCCGGCCCCAGGGAGCCAGCCGCTTCCCCCGTCCCTGCTGTCAGCACCTCCAGTCTGGTTGGGGTCCCTTCTCTAAGCGAATGGGCTAGAAATCATAGGAGCAGCAGGGTTCTGGAAAGCGCCCAGGCCCTGAAATAGGACTATTCTCAAGCAGGGCTAGGATGGAGCAGGAACAGCTGTGACCATCGGCGGCTCTGCATTTTATCCCACAGGCAGCTGAAAACATTTCTTTAAAATATACATCTGTATTGATATCTCGTTTGTATATCATCTACATTTATCCTTTATCCATTCCCCAGACACTTCCCAGAGAGCTGGCCCTTATATTAAAGAAGAAAATGAGAGGAAGTTAAAAAGGTTCAGCAGAACTTGCCAACGTATTGAAAAAGTCTGGGGTTATGGACAGTGCCCTGCCCCATAGCTGTCCCCCTCCCCTCTGTATAAAGAAGTGTGTGTGGGGTGGGGGGGGGTCTTCTCTTACCTGGAGTGAATATTCTTTATAGATGCTTAGCCTCAGAATCAGAGACAGAGATGGAGAGAGACAGAAAGAGAAAGAAAGAGAGACAGACCAACAGAGACAGAGGGAGACAGACAGAGACAGACAGAGAGAGAAGTGACCTTAGGCATGGACTGATCAGAGGCTCTTAATACCAGAGCTCAAGGAAAGCTCTTTGGGCCTCAGTTTTTTCATCTGTAAAATGAGAATGATAATACCTGACAGGGCTGGTATGAGGCAGAGTTTGAATCCAGGTCTTTGGACACCAGAGCCATCATGCTTTCCACTGTCCTACCCTCCCTTCATTCCACTGCTAAGTGGATGTCTGGTAGAATTATTAGCAATAATATTTATAACAATAGCTCATGTTTCTAGAGCACTTGAAGGTTTCCAAGGCTGTGAATGAATCCTGTGAGTATAGTAGTATCAGTATTATTCTCATTTTACAGATGGGGAAACTGAGCCTTAGGAAGCCTAAGAGACTTGCCCAGCATCACCCAGGTAGCAGGGGCAGGAAGGGTTTGAGGTGGGGTCTCCTGACTCCAGGTCCAGGGCTGTAGTCACTAAACATGCTGACCCCAGCACTAGCCCCTCTGGTGTCTATGGGACAGAAGGTCTTGGGGGACCAAGAAAGAAAAGGGCTCTCTGTTTATCCAGTACCATCATGCCTGGTAGGCAGCTCTGCCTCTGGAGCCCTGAAGGCCAGCATCAAACTCTGGTCCCAGTTTCTCTCTGGCTCAGTGTTCTGCTACCGAAGGTCTTAGCACCAGGTCTGGAGCACCTCAAGCTGGAATCTCCGTCCCTGGCACAAAAGGGCTATTTGTTCAGGGGGAGAAAATGAAGTTCTGTCTGGGGGAAAAGGACATCGCTGTCCACTGCTTGGGACGACATGTGGTTCTTCGTGCTCTGGAAATCCTGCTCAATGAAAAGGCCCTTCTCGGGCAAATATTAGCCTTGTCCAGGTGCCAAGGGCAGCGGGGCTGGGGCCTCCTGCCTGCCCGCCCGCCACAGGCACGCCAGCCTCTAGCCTCAGACCCCCTCAGCTGCTCAGGTGGGACTCAGATCACAGATCCAGCTTTCAAAAAGATGTCACTGGGAAGGACCTGTTGTCTGGATGAAAAGTGTGATGTCAGTCGGCTGTCCTCCCCCTCAAATCCTGACTTCCTTTCTGTTTGTCCCTCCAGACTGCCCTCAGTGATGAGCTCAATACCCTGGAGAGCTCACAGGGCCAGGTGGGCAGCCTGAGAGAGAGACACACACACACACACACACACACACACACACACACACACGAATGCACACTCATACACATACATGTACACACACACATACTCACATACATACATTCACACACACTCATGCATACTCATACACATACACTCACATATGTACTCACACATACACACTCACATACATCTACTCACAGATATACACACATTCATATACTTACACTCACTCACACATTTACACACACACTCACACACTCACATATACATGTATTCTCACACTCATACACTTGGACACACATACATTCACAATACATGTGCACATACACTCACATAGACACACACATATACTCACACAATACACTCACATATATACACACTCACACACACTTATACACTTACACACACTCACAATACATATACACATACTCATACACTTATATAATACACATTCACATACCACACAATCACACACGTAATCATATACTCACACACACATACATTCACAATATGTACACCCACTTAAATATACACATATACTCATACACATTCTATATATCACAATACACATATACTCACACATGAACACACACATGAATACACACAAAAATGTGCACACACGAACACACTCACATATACACATACTCTCTCACACACACTCATACACTTGGACACACATACATTCACAATACATATACACATACACTCACATATTACGCTCACACATACACACATATACTCGCACTCACAATACATGTACTCACACACATATATATGTACATACACTCACAGATATACACACTCACGCACTCACAATACATATACATACACTCATACACTTATATAATACACATTCACATACCACACACTCACACACATAATCATACACTCACAATATGTACACACTTAAATATACATACACACACATACACATTCACATATACACACTCTATATACCACACATATACACTCACACACAATCACAAATACACATATGCTCACATACATACATTCATACACATACCACATACTCATATACACACACTCACCAACATTCCCAAGGAACACACTCTCACACACACACACACACACACACACACACACATTCCTCCACACTCCTCTACACACAGGTGTCTCTGTCTGAGCAGCCACATTCACACGTACGTGTCAGAAAGTTTGTCTTCCTTCCTTTCCTGTTTGCACATTTGGACACGTCCATCACTCTGAGCCAAGAGTTTCAAGTCAATGATTTTTCTGGGAAAAATCTTCTGGAAGCCATCCATGGAGCCTTCAAAATTCGGTTTCTGGTGGAACATGCCTAGCATTCAGAGCTGATCCAGAGTTGCTCTTGAGGGGCGGGGCAGGTGTCCCTGCATCCTTGGGCCTGGGCCAATAGCAGAGATGAATAAATCACCGTTACCAAGAAGGCCAGAACTGGAAAAAGACTAAAATCCCCTGCTCCAAATTCAAAGACTTTTTCATTCAAATGAATCTAAAAGGCATTTGATCAAGTGCTTACTGTGAATGAATGAATGAAGTGCTGGGGACACTAACACAAAAAGCAAAGACAGTCCCTACCCTCGGGTAGCTTATGCTCTAATACAAAGAGACAACACGTGGGAACTGCATCACAGATGTTGAGGGGGGCAGGCACTGTGCTAAGCTATCAAGTCAACAAGCATTTAAGTGCCCACAACAATGCGTGATGTGTGAGGTGATTTGTTAAGGTGCTGTATGAAGTGATGGCATACAAAGAAAGGGAAGGACAAAAAACCAATCCCTGCTCTCCTAGGGCTCAAGGTTTGTCTAAAGGGAAGACAGTGTGCAAATAACTAGAGAAACAAGATGTTTTGCCAAGTTGACAAGCATTTATTAAGCATGTACCAACTGCTGTACAAAGTGCCAGGGATAGGGGCAGCTAGGTGGCAAAGTGCATAGAGCGCCAGCCCTGGAGTCAGGAGGACCTGAGTTCGGATCTGACCGCTGACACTTACTAGCTGTGTGACCCTGGGCAAGTCACTTAATCCTGATTGCCTTCAAAAAAGAAAAAAAAAAGGTTCCACAAAGTGCTAGGGATACCAAGAAAGGCATTTCCTCCCCAACTGACTTTTAGGTGGTCAGAACTGGCCCAGATGGATGCTCTGCTCTCTCCCTCGGGCACCCCCTCACACACACACACACACACACACACACACACACACACACAAACACACACACAGTGTCCTGTTCTAGCATGTCGTCCCGCTCCCTCTGTTCCAGCGTGTTTTGAACCTGTGCCAGCAGTTTGGAGCTTTGCTGCTCTGATGCTACAGGGTTGTCTGCCCTGGACAGGGATCGTTGGCCGGCTCCAACACCTCTGGTGCTGTAGGGTTGCCTGTCCGGGCGTTTGTGGTTCAGAACGTTGCGGTATTGCTGCTGAACCCCGCCGAGGTTTCGCTCCTGCGGGGCTTTCACAGCCAGGACACATTTCCACAGCCTGGAGCCAGGGTCCCCGTGGTGCTAGGCAGAGGGAGGGAGGGCCAGAATGTGGTGGTGTCTTTGGTTGTAAGCCTGTGCCATGTCCTTGGTTGGGGATGCCAATGCAGCCTCTATGCTGATAGTGTGGGAGGTGGGAGAGGCATGCCGAGTGAGCTCCGTGTAAGCAGCCTCAGTTTATGGTTTTTCTTTTTAAAAAAAACCTTTTCAATTCTAGGCTTCCTAGGCCATAGAGATGCTGAAGTTGCTTTATCTTCAGAGCGCAATTTCTGTTTTGGAGAGGTCTGAGAGGTCATGGGGATCAGAGAAAATGCCTAGTCCACCATTTGGCTGCTCATATGATCTGAATGGCATCTCTTAAATGGAAAAAAGAAACTTTTGACTGCCTGTTAGCTGGTTCATCCCAACTAACAGAAACTCTCCCCCGACTTCTCCTGGCTAGCTCTGGACCAGTGTGCCCTAGGCACCCATCAGTGTGAACATGTCTGTGTAAGCGATGGAGGTGGTGCCCATCACTGTGAATGCAGCCAAGGATACACCTTGAATGAAGACCAGAAAACTTGCTCACGTAAGACTTTGGTGTGACTTCCCATCAGCAGGACAGAAAAGAGAGGCCGCTGCCCTTTCAGCCAGGCCTGCCCCCAGCAGCACTGAGGGAATCCTGGGAAATGCTATTGGCCGAGGCTGGGAATAATCCAGTCTATCTCTGGGTCTGGGACACAGAACATTAGTGCAGAGAGGGACCTTGAACAGATGATTCAGAACTGGGAGGGTCCTTTAGACATGGAACAGTGGTCACAACTGGAAGGGGGGGCAAGCATTTATTAAATACCTGCTGTGTGCCAGGTACTAGGCTAAGTACATCATAAATACTGCTCTCAAACCTCACAACAAGTCTGGGAGGCAGGTGCTATTATGATCCATTTTGTAGTTGAGAACACTGGGGAAAACACTCAACTAGTAAATGTTTGAGTCCAGATTTGAACTCAGGGGTTCCTGGCTCCAGACTCTATGCACTGTGACACCTCTAAGTGTCTCTAAGCAGCAGATGGACCTTAGAACTTAGCACCTAGAGTGGCACATCCTGGAGGCACTTTGGAGATCATCCTGCCCAAGCCTCTCTGAGACGGGAGGGGGACAGACTAGTCAGTGATGGGTAGGGTGTTCTTCTGCTCACACTGTGCTGTGACCTTATTGGCTGCCTACTGATCTGTGTACCTGCACTTACCCGTCTTTTGGCAGCTATTGATAAATGTGCCCTAAACACCCATGGGTGTGAACACATTTGTGTGAGAGACCGGGCGGGTGCCTACCACTGTGAGTGCTATGAAGGTTACATCCTGAATGAAGATAAGAAAACCTGTTCAGGTAAGGGTCAGGGTGGCAGCCTGGCACCTGCCCAGGCTTGGTGAGGTGCCTGGGGGGATGGCCCTGGGGGGATGGCCCTGGAGGGATGGCCCTGGGGGGATGGCCCTGGAGGGATGGCCCTGGGGGATGGCCCTGGGGGGATGGCTCTGGGGGGATGGCTCTAGGGGGATGGCCCTGGGGGGATGGCCCTGGGGGAGCTTTGGTCATCTCTCTTTACCCTCAGGGTGGCTTTTTCCCCATATTTTTAAACAATGAGAAAAGTGACCTCGTGCTGGCAGGGGGCATGGAGACATATGTGTTGTCTCTGGGGTCAGGCCTGGCCTCTGTGTGTGTAAACATTCCCCTGAGTTCACTTGCCCGTGATTGTCTTGGCCCTGCTCTGGGGCCAGTGTGAAAGGGGCCCTGGCAGGTATACAGTAGGACACCTCAGCTGGGCCTCCCCTCTTTCCTGACCACCTGAGTGGCCACGTGTCCTCTAAGGGCCTCACCAATGATGGGGTAACATAGTTGCCTACCTCCCTCACAGGGTTGTGGGGAGGGAAGCACGTCATGAAGAGGACAGCTTCTTACATACGTGTGAGTGAGAGCTGTCCCTCGATAGTGTCTAGAATACAGGAGGAAACAGTCCCAGAGGACACAGTGGCCAGGCTTGGAGACTCCCGGAGGAGGTTCCCAGAGACCTTCCTCAGAGGGTGTAGCCCCCGCCCCAGTGATGCTCCAGCTCAAGGTCGGGGTGTCCACTTTTTTTTTTGTCTGCTTACTGCTATACCTTTCAGCTAGGCTTTCCCAGCCTCCTAGCTGGCTGGCCCGCCCACCTGGGGCAGGGAAGATTTCCAAACATTTCAGCACATCTGGGAGAGAGGGTTGGGGTTCAGGATCTAGATTCCTCAGGAAGGCTGGGGATGTGCCCCGAGGGACGGGTCCCCCAACTGCACCCCACTGTCCTCCTGCAAACCGGGAATGCTCTTTGCTGGTGTCTTTGTGGGGCCTCCAAGGCTGCAAAGCCACAATGTCCTTGGGGCCTCAGCACAGCCATGTTGAGGTGGACAGTGCAGAAACCAGTGGCCCACTTTGTAGGGAGGCTCCTAGAGATGAAGGGACTTGTGCAGGGTCATGCAGCTAGACCATGCCAGGTGGGGTTCGAACCCAGGTCTTCCTGACCCCAACCCAGGTGTGCTATTTGATAGACCATGCTGGGTCTTGCGCTGCCTGGATGGAGGGTCCTTGGCAGCCAGTATCAGAGGTATTGTGACTAGGAGAATAATCAGCACGGACAAAGCATCAGCAGGTCCTTGGGGGAGAAAGTGCCAGGCTTTGAATGCTGCCGTGAATGTCTGCATGGGGCTGTGGGGAAAGCAGCCCAGTTGGGCTGTGCCCAGGGTGCTCTTCCTGCCCGTCTGTGCCCAGGGCCGATGGTCCCAATGACCTGCTTGGGCCCCAGTGGCCTTCTTCCTTTACCCAGGCCCAGAGCAGGGTTTTTCCCCTGGGCTGTAACCTGGGCAGTTCAGCTTTGTTCTTGTTTCTCTTCCCTATCCCGGCCCCTCTGTTTGGCAGCTCAGGACAAGTGTGCCCTCGGTACACATGAGTGTGAGCACATCTGTGTGAGTGACAGGGCTGGAGCCCACCACTGTGAGTGCTATGAAGGTTACGTCTTGAATCGGGATAAGAAGACGTGTTCTGGTAAGAGCCCCTCGGCAGCTTCCCTCCCCGAGCTTTTCACTGAGGGCCCCTCAGCAGGGCTGAAGAGGCTTTATTAAGCACCTACTGTGTGCCAGGTGCTGGGCTAAGCACTCGGGATACAGAATGAAAGGCTTCTGAGGGCCCACAGGCTCAGCCTACCCCATAGAGCTGCTCAGGACAGGCTTGACTCTGGGCTGCTCCAGGAGAACCTCGCACTGGGGGCTTAAGCACAGCAGCTGGAGAAGCATTCCACGGGAGACGGGCCGCAGCGTCCCCCTCTGGCCGAGTTCTTCTGGGATTTAGAAAGTCAAGGGAGACTTAGCTCAAGAGCCTTCCTGAGATGGTGGGGCTCCCCCTCTGGCAGAGCTGCCGGTAGAACAGCCTGGGAAGCACAAGGGAGCGGCCCCTTAGCCTTAGATGGAGGGATGTTGCCGCCTCTCCCTTGTTACCAACTCAGAGAATAGTGGGACGTCAGACGTCATGGGGCCTACCTTCTCATTTACAGCAAATACTCTGCGGCCCAGAGCAGGGAAGGAACATGTCCAAGGTCATACAATCACGGGCTAGGACCAGAATGCAGGCCTCCTTGCTCCCCTCTGTTCCACACCTTTTGCATTCTCTCTTTTCCCGAGGGGGCAGTAGAATGGCCAGAGATCAATTCCCAGTTCTCCTTTGGTCATAACATCCCTCACTTGCCCATAGCTCTGCTGAAGCTGTGATCCCATGGGTGGGTATGGGCATTCCCTCCACTGGTGCTGATTGCAGCCCACCCCTCTGTGTCCCACTTGGCCTCCTCAAAGGCCTCCTCAGAGAACCTCTCTCAAGTCTGGGAGGCCTTTCTGTGGCTCCTAAAGTTACTTGGGACCAGGGCAGCCCTTGGGCAATCTTTCTGTATCTCTCACTCACCGCACGACCCCATCCACTTTTTTTCTGGAAAAAGAAGAAAGAAAAAAATGAAAGCCAGGGCTGTTGGACACCCATTTATTGAGAATGTTACCACGTGCCCAGACTGTGCTTGGCAAAGGCACCAAGGAGGGGACAAACCGATCTCTGTCCTCAAAAGTTCAGCCTGGAGCTAGGGAGGTGATGGGAGAAGAGAAAGAGGCTTGGCCTTTGGGGGCCAGACGCCCTGGGTGTGAGTCTTAGCTCTGGGACTTCCTGAGGGTGTGATCAGGGTCAAGCGCTTTTATTTCTCCGGGCCTCAGTTTCTGAACCTGTCAGATGGGGGAGCTGGACCGGATGACTGACTTCTAAGGGTGAGAATGTGTGTATCTGAGTGTGTGTGAGTGTGTGAATGTTTCTCAATGTGTGAGTGTGTCTGAGTGTGTGTGTGTGTGTGTGTGTGTGTGTGTGTGTGTGTGTGTGTGTGTGTGTCTGTGTGTGTGTATGTGTGTGTGTCCTGCAGCTGCTCAGGGGAGGGCCCATCTTTAGACTAGTAAGGGAACAGACTGACATTCTGTGGCTGTGTGGTTTTTCCTTTGTGTTTCATCTGCACATGTTTTCCTCCTTCTCCTGTGCCCCCACCCCCCCCTTCCCCTGACAGCTCAGAACCAGTGTGCTCTAGGCACCCACCGCTGTGAGCATCTCTGCATGAGTGACGGGCCTGGGGCTTACCACTGTGAGTGCCGCCCGGGGTACCACTTGAATGAAGACGGGAGATCGTGCGCAGGTGAGGCCTGGGCTGGCGGGAGCAGGAAGGCCCAGCGAGGGGCAGTCCTTCCTTAATGTGACTTCCAGGCTTACGTTGCAGGCTCCAGCTCAGCAGACACAAGCTCCCTGACTCAGGGACCCTACCCAAAGGCTGGGGAGGCCAGAGCTGCTGCCTAATCATGGCTTAGGCAACCTTCATGAGTGGCCCAGAGGTGGTTCTCTGTGTAGGAAGGTGATTAAGGCTGAGGGGATGTTGGAGAGAGCACTGGGTCTGAAATTAGGGAGTCCTGAGTTCAAATCCAGACTAGCCGTGTGACCCTAGCCAAGCCATTTTGCCTCTGTTTGTCTCCATTTTCTCATCTGTAAAATGGGGATAACAATAACACCTAATTTCCAGAGCTGTTGTGAGAATCCTGTGAGACAATAATTGTACTTAGCCCAGGGCTTGGCACGGGGCAAAATACTCTACAAATGTTAACCTTCATTAGCTACTCTTATGATTTTGCTGGTTGGGTCACCCTTTGCATTTCCCCTTTATCCCTGAGAAGCCATGCATGCATGCATTGATTGATTCACTCATTCAGCAAGTCTGGGTCGAGCATTGCTGTGTGAGTCTCTCATAAAACAGGCTTTCAATCATCTTCATGGTGTGGCAGCAACCCTCCCATGGTTCTTGAGCGGTAGGGCCAGTGGGTGAGAGACCTTGCGTCTGCTGTTCAAGGACCCTTGTAAGTTCAGCAGGTATTCTCCCCAGGTCAGTTGTGGGAAGATGACACCGTCAGGGCCAACAGGTCTCCAAGACCTTCCAGGAAGTCAGAGGGGTTGCAATCTGCATTAGCACAGAGCCTAACCCACCGATCACTCATAGCACTCTGAAGGGCTGTGTTAGGTGCTAGGGTTCAGTGTGTGTCTTGGGGGAGGTGGTCTTGAAGTGTGAGACTGCTGTTTTTCTACACCCGTTTCCCCCGCTCCAGGGGCTGGCCAAGTCAATAGATTTTTTTTTTTTGGTTAGGCAATGAGGGTAAGTGACTTACCCAGGGTCACACAGTGAGTAAGTGTTATGTGTCTGGGGCCACATTTGAACTCAGGTTCCCCTGAATCCAAGGCCGGTACTCTATCCACTGCGCCACCCAGCTGCCCCTTGCCAATAGATTTTTAAAACCCCTTCCTCCCAGGAGGCTCCCAGGTTTTCCAAATCCTGATTGTTCTAATGCTGTGCTCAATGTACTTGTCTGCAGCCATTCAAGAAGCCCAGAGACTCGTCTCGACTGAAGATGCCTGTGGCTGTGAAGCCACATTGGCCTTCCAGGAGAAAGTCACCTCCCGCCTCCAGAGACTTTCAGCCAAGCATATCCTTTTCATCCCCTTCTTGATCCTTCCCGCTTGCCTTCAGCAAGGATCCACATGCTGTGGTTGACCCAGCCACTCGATTGGTCAATCAGTCAACTGACTGGTTAACAAGCAGTTATTAAACACCTACTCTGTGCCAGGCACTGGCATGGGTGCATGGAATAGAAGAGCCCTCCCCTCCAGGAGCTAGCCGGGGGAAGGGTGGGTGTGCAGGTATAACTGACAGAGGTAAAGGTCATTTGGTGGTGACAGAGGAGGAGGAGGAGGAGGAGAGGCCAGGCACTAGAGGATCCCAAAAGGTGCGTAGAGAAGCTGGCACTGCGTCCTCTGCGAGGCAGGGGGAGGCGGAAGGACAGGCCAGAACGGAGGAGGGCAGGACCTGCTTGTCTTTTTTTTCTAGTTTAGCGCCTGGTTAGGTGTTTACCACATGCTTGCTGGCTGGCCATCTCCAGGCAGGGTGCAGCTCCCAGTGACGGGAGATAGCACATAGTGAATGGGGAGCTAGCAGAAGGCCAGTCTGGCTGGACCCTAGTGAGTGGGAAGGGAAGTGACCTGCCATCAGGCTGGAGGGGCAGGAGGCTGGTGCCAGGCTGTGAAGGCCAAACAAAGGAGTTTCATTCATTCTATTAGCATTTCCTGGGCCCTCTTTGTGTTCTGGACCCCATGGAGTCACAGTGACAAACACACATAAGACACCTGCCCTGGAGGAGTTTGCATGCTTTGGGAGCTAAACAATCTGCACCCCAAAGTCATGTTCCAGAGCGAAAGCGCTTGGGGCTGGGGAGGGGCCTGGGGACAGGCTAACTGGTGGAGGGGGCTCGCGACCAACCGAAGGGAGCCACGGATCTTCCGAGAAGAGCGCAGGAGACAGTTTTCTGTTCTTTGTAGAGATTCCGTAGGGCCACTACTAGTGTGCTCCAAAGTTCTTAGCATAGAGGGTGGTGAAACAGATTGACTTGGTTTCTCCTGACCGTGGGCCTCCTGGCAGCCCAGCTCATGTCATATTCCTGTGCAGGTGATGCATGAATACTAGGTTCAGAGGAAGCCTTGAGCACTTACCTTACCAGTGTGGGGCAGTAGAACCCAATGGGGCTAGGTTTGGAGTCAGAAGAATTGGTTGGCCCCTGGGCCTGCCTGTCACCGAGCAAATCATGTCTGCTCTCTGGCCCTCAGTTTTCACATCTGTAAGATGAGAGTATTGGATCATTATGGCCTCTGAAGTACCTTCTAGGTACCAATGGTTCTCTGATCCTAGGAAGGCTTACCTCCCAGGAGAATGAATGGGTTCTCTTCCCATTCATTTGTAGTCCTTATTCAGGAGGACTCCCTTTGGGAGGAAACTCTCAGCTACTCAGTAGGGATTGCACAGTTCATACTCCATCCATGCCCAGCCATGGCACTGGGGCATGATGGCACCTGCAGTCACCGTGTGTCCAGAAAGCCCACTCCAAGATTGTTTCTGAGCACCATGGGTGCTTCCCCAAACACCCCAGCTTAGCCCTTGATCCACAGCCCATCCTTAGGAAACCCCGAAATTTTGAGCACCCCAAGTATCCTGATACAGGGGACGGGGTGATGGTACTGTGGATTTTATTGTTTTTTTCCACTGTAGCCTCAGGAGAGTTTAATAGAAAATCGATATGAGAGATTAACATGGAATCTGAGGCTTCCTGAAGGACAAAAAGTCCCTCTGGTCTCACAATCTTGATTATCTCTCAAGACCTGTGGGGTCTAGCTTTCTCTTTCTGGCAGGCTGTGCTCCTTTCTCCTCCTCCAGGTAGAGGAGAAAGGAGTTTGGCTTTGACTTTGGAGCATGTGTCTGAGCCGGGTGGGCTGGCCTGTGCAGAGGTGACAGCCTGTACCCGTTTCCCTGCATTCCTCCACTGAAAGGCACTCTTCAAGTGTCAGCTCGTAAAAATAACAGTGGATTCCCAGTGTGGTTTGTCAAGGCAGACTTGGGTTACCAAACGATGGGGAAAATGTGATAATAAATTCAACTTTTCCAAAGCTCTTGCCATAAACGGTGTTGACCTTAACAAGGAGTCACTTGACGATATCTTGGAGAAGTTACAAATCAATGATTTGAGACAGGTCCGCCGTTAGAGCTGCCATCCTTGCCCCATCAGGAGTCTGACAGCGCGCCCACAGGGTGGACGGGGCCCTGGTTTCCATCGTGCCAGCTGCCAAAAACATCACTGAGCAAATAGCAAGAGGAATTTCCAGAAACTAATATTTTTTTCCTTCAAGCAAAAAGCAACCCATGGAGAATAACTGGGAGCTTACTATATACCACCTCTGCTTTTAGAACAGCAAGGTGCCCACATGCTTCCCAATCTCACCCTAGCTGGGGGCAGCTCCCTTCCCATTCCTTGAGAATTCGATCGCTGAGTCCTTCAAAAGAAGCAAATGCTTCCCTCTCCCAGAACTGCATCTCTCTGAATCAGAACAGTGAAAAGGCTGCAAAAAAGCACAATGAGATGGTTCCCTCCACAAATTCCAGCGATTAATTGAGACATTCAGTTCTGGAATGACTACATGCTTATATCAGAAAATGAAAACAGTGGCCGCATTAACACAGGAAACTTTTCATCCCTTTTCATAGCATGTATCCTATTCACCTGTCTTATTAAAGTGTTTCTTTTCAAGTCTGTGTCTCCATTTGAATGTCTAGGTTATCCAGATAAACGATGGCACTATAATGGAGAACCAAGACCATTTGCTGAGTGCCCAGTTCGGGCTTCCATTTTGTCTGTTACTGTTATTGTTTGGGGTTGTGCACAGTCTGGAGACAAACACACACACAGATGGTTCTCCTTGTGCGCCAAGGTCACTCTCGTAGTCCATGAGGCCCCCTACCTGTACCACGAGGCTCCCCAAGACCTGTTCAGCTGTGATGTGGGCTCTCTATCCTTGTATCAAAAAAATGTAGTCATAAACTCTTTGGATAGAAACTTTAGATATTAGCATAACAGGGAAGCTCTGTTTCAAGCATTTTTGTAATTTAATAACCAACATGATTTTAAAAAAGAAACCTCATGCTAGGATTTTATTAACATATAAATTGGCTTGAATGCATTTTTATGACCACGTCTTTTGCATACGGAATACTGTAAAGTATTCTGGATCATTTTTAGTCATGTTGTATGAGTTGGTCTGTGCTATATTTAATGTTGGATTCTCACGTAAGTTTATATGACTTGTAGAAGAATAAACATATATTACTCACCTGAGACATGGATGTCATTTCTGCTTTCTCACGATGCCTAGTACCGCCATTAAAAGGGTAGTGGATTGAGGATTCTCAGAGAATCAGTCTGGATTCTCTGTATAAAGTCATGAGGTGTGGGATGGGGCGGGGCAGGGGCACCCTCCCTTCTCCATGGCGCCTCCCACCCCACATGGCTCTAGGCCAAAACAGACCAGGTCCAGTCCTGGAGGAACCTGGCCCTAAAGAGAGGGGAACCAGGCTCTCCTCAAACTCCCTGGATCACCATGCTCCAACCCGTGCCCAGAGGATATTACATGGCTCTTTATTCCTCCACCGCACAATGGACACATACATGTGCCCTGGAAAATACTTACAAGGTGATGCAGCAAGTCATAGCTCCTGTGATACTCCAATCAACATTTGTTAAGCACCTACTGTGTGCCAGGCTCTGTGCTAAGTGCTAGGAATCCAAAAAAAGGCAAGAGACAGTCCCTGTCCTCAAGGAGCTTACAGTCTAACGGGAGAGCCCATACGCGCACAAATAAGTACACACAAGCTACGTGGAGGAGAAATGGGACATGAGGAACAGAGGGAAGGCACTGGAATGAAAAGGGGCTGGGGAAGGCTTCCTGAAGGAGGTGGGGCTTTACCTGGGACTTAACAGAAGCCAAGGAAGTCAGGAAGCAGAGCTGAGGAGGGTGAGCATTCCAGGCCTTGTTCACGGGACAGCCAGGAGGCTGGTGTCCTGGGATTGAAGAGGACATGTTGAGGAGTGAGGTGTAAGGAGACTGGAGAGGGAGGAGGGGGAGGGTTAGAAAGGGCCTTGAATGCCAAACAGAGCATTTTGTATTTGCTTCCTGGGGGTGACAGGGAGCCTCTGGAGTTCACTGACTAGGGCGTGACATGGTCAGACCTGTACTTTAGGAAAGTCACTTTAGTGGCTGAGTGGAGGATGGAGTGGAGTGGCCAGACACCAGAGGTGTCAGATGCTCCGCCCTGCCCCCCAGCAGCTACTGCACCAGACCAGGCATAAGGTGATGAGAATCTGCACCAGGATGGGGCAGGGGCAGAGGCCAGGAGGGGGAGGAGGGGAGATTGGCAGGGCTTGGCACCAGCTTGGTTTGGGGGGCACCCAGGATGACTCCCGGGTTGGGAGCCGGGGGACCGGGAAGACTTGGTGCCCTCTTGGTTGGTTACTGTCCTCTGCTCTCGAAGAGGACCAAAATGGCATCATCAAGGTCCACTGTGTCAGAGTCTGGCAGATCAGAGCAATGGGAACTCCGAAGGCTCAACCACAGGCCAGCACAAATAGCGCACATGAGGATTTGGAGTGCAGAAGTCTCTGAATTGGTGCATCTCACATTTCTTTTGAGCTATTGCGATTCTGCTCTGTTCATAGAACACAGCACCTTCTCTGATGAGGGCATGCTATGCTGGGCGGTCCTGTGCCAGTGCCTCCTGTAACTCACAGTCAATTCAAAGTTCTTTAGAGAGACTTGGTGAGTGTCCTTGTATCACTTTTTCTGACCTCCATGTGAGAGCCTTCCTTGCATGAGTTCTCTTTAAAATAATCTTTTAGGCAAATGTACATTTGGCATTGGAATAACATGGCCGGCCCATCAGAATCGTACTCTCTGAAGCAGAGTTGGAATGCTTGGCAGTTCAGCTCGAGAAAGGACCTCAGTGTCTGGTATCTTATCCCGCTGAATGATCTTCAGAATCTTCCTAAGACAATTCCTGGCGTGGCGCTGGTAGACTGTCCAGGTTTCGAAGGCATACAACAATGAGGTCAGCACAATGGCTCTCTGTAGACCTTCAGTTTGGCAGTCAGTCTAATAGTTCTCCTCTCCCACACTTTCCTTGGGAGCCTCCCAAACACTGAGCTAGCGCGGGCAATGCCTGGGCTAACCTCATTATTAACATGTACATCTCTGGAAAGCACACTACCAAGGTCAGTGAATTTACCCACAGCATTCAAACTTCTCCATTGTCTGAGACTGCTGGTTCCACGTATGCATGGGAGTTGTGGTGCTGGCTGGTGGAGCGTCTGTGTTTTCTTGGTGTTAATTGCTAGGCCAAAATGAGCACAAGCAGCAGAGGATGGAGCCACGCTTTTTTTGCATGTCAGCTTCAGAGGCTGCATTGTGTGTCCACAGGAGAGGTAGGAGAGGACTGAGGTTTAGGGGAAAGATGAGGAGCCCACTTTTGGATGTGTCGAGTTTAAGCCATCTACTGGACGTCCAGCTGGAGATGTCTGAAAGGCGCTTGGAGATGCAAGATTGGAGGTCAGCAGAGTGTGAGGCAGGAGCTGTGAATCATCAGCATTTTTGTTGTGTTGTTCAGTTGTTTTCAGTCATGTCCAACTCTTTGGGACCCTTTGGGGGTTTTCTTGGCAAAGATACTGAAGGGGTTTGCCAGTTCCTTCTCCAGCTTATTTTACAGATAAAGAAACTGAGGCACACAGGGTTAAGTGACTTGACCAGGTCACATAGCTAGTCAATGTCTGGATTTGAAATCAAGAAGATGAGTCTTCCTGACTTCAGACCCAGCATTCTACCCACTGCACCCCCCAGCTGCCCCATAGAGATGGTAATTAAATCCACAGGAGTTGATGAGATCACCAAGTAAAGTAGCATAGAGGGAAAAAAGACAGGGCCCAGGACAGAACCCTAAGGGAAACCTGTGGTTAAAGGGTGTGGTCATGATGAGGATCCAGCAAAGGAGACACAGAAGGAGTGGTCAGAGAGGTAGGAGGAGAACCAGAAAGGAGAGATGGTGTCCTGAAAACCTAGAGACAAGGTAGTATCCAGAAGCAGGGAATGACCAATGTGTCCAAGGCTGTAGAGAGGCCAAGGAGCACAAGGCCTGAAAAAGGCCATCGGATTGGGCAGCTGAGATCATCAGTCACTGTGGAGAGAACAGTTTCAGGGCAATGATAAGGTTGCAAGCAGAAAGTGGAGGCACCGTCTTTTGGGAGAGTTTAGCTATGAAGTGCAGAAGGACCATAGGATCATACAGGACCATTGTCGGCAGGGATGGAGAGGTCTAGGGAGGCTTTTTGAGGATGGGGGAGAGTTGGGTATGTCTGTAGGCAGGAGGGAAGGAGCCAGTGGAGAGGGAGAGTGAAGGTAGAGGGGTCAACCTTGGTCAGGAGTAAGGCTACCTCATACTGTGAGACAGGGGTGAAGGAGGAGAGAGGGGCAGAAGGCACCTGAGAGACAGGAGATGAGAATGAAGCAAGAAGAGGGCGTTCATGGAGGACAGCCACCATTTTTTCCTGTAAAATGTGAGGGTCTCAGCTGAGGGAGTTAGGGTGGGAGGAGCCACAGAAGAGCTGAGGGATGAGAAGGTCTGGAAGAGCCTCTATGGAGGGTGGGGAGCACAGAAGGATTGCCTGACAGCAGGGAGGGCCCAGTGCAAATTTCATAATATACATGGATACAGTCACAACGGGGGCATGATTTTTCCCACCTTTGTTCAGCAGCACGAGTGTAGGAGCAAGGGTGGTGAATGGGAGTTACTCAAGGCTGAGGCTTGGCTAGGTATAACTGGCACCATAATAGGGGGCCAGGGATTCGAGAGAGGAGGCCAGTGTAGAGTTGAACTGGTTCACCAAGGGGTCAAGATGGGGAGAAGAGGAGAGAGTACAGGGCAGATGAGAACCAATGGTCAAGGGAATGGAGGTCACAGCGCAGATGAAGAAGGTTATGTACGGGAAGGCAGAGGGTGAGGCGGAAAGCCCATCGATCGTGGTCAAAGAAGGGGATTTCACGCCTCAGCCCTTCACATTCCTGGTTCTGACCTCATCACTCATCGGGAACTCTCTCCACTCTACCAGTTGAGCACTTCCTTGCTGGCTCTGTCTGTCTTATCTCAGCCCTCATCCTCCTGAGCTTCTCTGCCTCCTCGGACACTCCTGACCTCTGCTGTCTACCCTCTCTTCTGTTTCTCCTACTTGCCTGGTCCTTCTAAGATGCCTCTGAAGGACTGGCATCTCTGCCCTGCTCCCCGAGGCTCTGCATTGAGACCTCTTCTGTCCTCTCTCCTCATGGAGCTTTCATCAGCCCCTGTGGGTTTAATTGCCTCCCAGCTGGAAGAATCCAGCCCCGTTCCCTCCACATCCCCAGCTGTTTCTTGGGCATCTTGAACCTGACGTCCCAGGACACCTGAAGTTCGTCCTGTCCAGAATAGGGGTCACTATCTTTCTCCCCCAAATGGACGTCTCTTGTCAACCTCCCTCTTTGTGGAGAGCCTTGCCATCCTGGTACCGACCAGCTTCTTCCCTCTTGGCTCCCAGCATCTACTCAGTCTCTCCTGTCCTGGGAGCTCCTGGAGCCCAGGGACTTGTTGCATCGCCAGTGGTCGGCACACAGGAGGTGCTTAAGAGATGTTTATTCCCCCCCCCCCCCCCCCGCCCCGGTGCTGAGCCTCATCTGTCATGGATCGTGGGGGAGGAGGGGCTGTTTCCAGGCTCTCCCCTCTCTGGTCCATCCCCTGTCAAAGTGGGGTTCTAAAGCAGAGGTCGCCGTGGCCCTGTCCTCAAGAAGCTCCATGGCTCCCCATGCCCTCTGGGATTAAAGATTAAATCCTCCGCGTGGCATCTGCAGCCTTTCCGGCCCGGTTCTAGCGCTCCCTCGGTCCAGACTCAGCGTTCCCCACACCTCCCCTTCACTTGCTCCATGATCCAGGCAAAGGGGCCCGCTGCTCTTCGTTTTCCAGCCACTTTATCATCTCCCGCCTCCACGCCTTTGTCCTGGCTGCTGTTGTCCCCGCCTCTGCTCCAGTCCCTGTTCTGGCTGAGATCTCCCTACCCCAGTCCCAGTCCCAGTCCCAGTCCCGGCCCCGGCCCCGGCCCCGGCCCCCGGCGCCTCCGAGCGCCCCTCCCCCTCTCCTGCGCCTGCGCCGCCACGCCCACGCAACTTACGTAAGCACGCACACGCTGTCGGGCGGGGCCGGTGACGGCGGTTGCCAGGACGACAGCGGCTCCGGAGCGGCCCGGCCTGAGGAAGCTCGTCCTCCGCCGCCCCCCGAGGCTCCCGGGGCCGCAACGCCATGTTCATCTACCTCAGCAAAAAGGTGGGGGCGCGGGGGGGGGGGAACTGAGACACCGCGTGCCAGCCCGCAGCCCTCTCCCGGGCAACTTGAACCGAGGCCCGCCCCCACTCCCTATTGCCGGGGGCGCTGCCCTTCTTAGTAACGGCCGAGTCTGAGCCCCGAAGTCTGCAGTGGGGGGGTCCCGGGGCCATGGCCGGGACTATCGGGGTGCACGCAACGGTCCCCCTTGGCCATAACCGGCCAGCTGCTCAGCCCGTGGCCCGGAAAAAAGATCTGGGGGTTTCAGTGGACCCGAAGCTCAGTGGGGGTGATCCCGGAGGGGCAGAGAGGCCAGGACCAGCCGGTGGGGGAGGACAAGGGGGTGGTCGCTGACTGAGCACCTACTGTGTGCAGGGCCCCCGCTCTGGGGCCATGACCGTGGAAGTGGGGTCCCCTTGGGGGCGCGGGGCTTCCCTGGCGCCTCTGCCGGTGGGCTTCGCGGCCAGAGGGGCGGGGTCGCCTCCTGGACGCCCCCTTCAGGTCTGACCGCTGCGGGGCACATCCCTGGGGTCCCTGGGCTCAGCGGGTGCAGGGGGACCCCCCCCATGCCTCCCCCTGCCCGTCTGCGGGGTGAGCCCGGAGCCTGTGGGGAGCCCCCTCTGAACCCCACCTCTGACCCTCAGGGTCACTCCGGCCTCCTCGGCACGGTCCCCCTGGGCTTTGGGACGCCGCCAACCTCCTCCCCTCCCCCTCCTCCTCCACCCATCCTCCCCAGGGCTCCCTGCCGGCTCTGGGCGTCCCCCTCGTCCTTTAGACCCTCCCTCTCCTGGATCAGCCTCTCACTAGTTTATCCAGCCCCGACCTCCCTCCTGGCCTCGGGCTCTCATCCGCAGCTGCTGCTTGCAGGTGTCCTGCACACAGTGACTGACTCCTCCTCCTCCTCCCTCCCCTCCCGCTCCCACCTTCCCCGCTCTCACCTCCACCCCAGCTGTAGAACGCAGCCCCTTCTCTCTTGTGCTTTCCACCCTGGGGCCGACCTTCACCCCTTCGTGCCTGGACTGTGGCTGCGGGGGGGGGGCGCCTGCCTGCCCCCTCTCCAGTCCGTTTTCCACATAGCCACCAAAGAGATTTTCCTGAAGCGCAGATCCCACCGTGTCACCCCCTGCTCAACAAACTGCGGTGCTCCCTGCCACTTCCAGAAGTAAAGACGGAAGGCTTTGTTTGGCATTCAAAGCCCTCCCTATCCCCCCCCCCAGTCTCCTTACACCTCCCTGCCCCCGTGTCCATTTTGATCCATGTCCCCGGCCTCCAGGCTGCTCCCTAAACCAGACCCTCGGTCTCTTGGCTCTGGGCATTCTCTGGTTGTCCACCAGGCCTCTCTGAACCGCTGACCTCTCTCTGCCTTCCTCTGAGTCCGAAGTAAAACCCCAGCCCCTCTTCATTCCAGTGTCTCCCTTCGGTTACTGGTCTCCTGTTTCTCCTCTCTGCAGCTTGCGTTGTCTGTCTGTGTTTGAGTGTTGTCTCTCCCGTTGGATTGTAAGCTTCTGGAGGGCAGGGACTGCCCTTTGCCTCTTTTTTGCATCCCCAGCACTTGGCACAATGTTTATTGAATTGGATTGTCCAGGGTCGACCTTGCTCTAGTTCCATCACGTGGGCGTATAAGTCATGTTCCTTCCTAGTGAGTGTCAAGGTCATTTTGACAGGTTCGTTAATTTTTTACCTCTGTATTCCTTAGCACTGGGCCTTGCACACAGTGGGTGACTAATAAATGCTTATTGACCGAAGGGCATCTGTATTCCATGATTGGTTCAGCTGTTCTCTCATCAATGGGCGTTCTCTCGATTTTTTGCCACCCTACAAAGAGCTGCTGTAAATATTTTTGTGCACATGGGGCCTTTTCCTCTTTCTTTGATCCCTCTGGGGGACGGAATTAACGGCGATGGGGTTGGGAGTTTCATAGCAGCCTGCTTTCCAGAACGGTGGGACAGTTCACTGCTCCCCCAGCAGGGCCCTGACCTGCCTGTTTACCCTCAGCCCCTTCAGCATTTGCCCTTCTCCACTTTTGTCAGCTTTCACAACGTGATGGTTGTCAGGTGCAACCTCTGAGTTGTTTTAATTTGCATTTCTTCAATTACTGCTGGTTTGGGGCATTTCATTGACGGGGCTATTGATAGCTGGGATTTTTCCCTCTGAAAATTGCCTATTCATATCCCGTAACCATTTATCAGCTGGGGAATGCTTCTTCTATTTTATACATCTGAATCAATTTCCTGTCTCTCTTGGAAGGGAAACCTTTTTCAGAATCCTCTGGCGAAAGATGTCCGTCCCCCGCCTATTGGCTTCTTTTCTGATTTTAGCTGTATTGGTTTTGTTTGTGAAAAACTGTGACCTTGATGTAATTAACTGCTTTACCCTCCTTTGGTCACGAGCTGTCCTGTTGTTCTGACGGGTAATTTCTTCCTTGCTGCTCTGATTTGTTGATGAGGTCATCAGCTGCTGGTGGGATACTTGCTGCGGTAGGGTGGCTTCTACCTAATTTCTGCTGGACTGCTTCCCAGTTTTCCCAAAAGTTTTTGTCAGATAGCGAGTTCTTGCCCCAAGAGTGGGGATCTTTGGGTTTGTCAAACACTTGGCCACTGTGCCCGTTTGCTTCTGTATCTAATGTCCCCAGTAGGTTCCACTGGTGGACCTTCCTGGCATGAGCTGTGGCCACGTCATGTGGCCCATCGCTGTTGCTGAGTACTGTTTAGGACATGGGGGTGTAGGCCTTCTTCCTGCCCTTGGTTTTTCGTTATTTCCACAGGGCCTTATCCTGTCCTTACCCAAATGAGATTGTGGGTATAAAGGACTTGGCTAGACCTTGAAGTGCAGGATAAAGGCCAGTTGTGGTGGTGGTGATGGTGGTGGCTTCCAGTAGGGTGATGACAGCATTCCTAGACAGGAATTCCTATTCCTGTGTTTATAGAACAGTATGGGGGTGTGCTGGTAAATGTTTAACGATCAGGCTCTGTGGAAGAAAAAAGGGTGCACAGATTTTAATTTAATTTGCATTACTAATGCTTTCTTTAGTCTAGATGGTCAACAAGACAAGCCTTGGCAGAGTGATTTCTAGTTTCTGACATGTGAACGCTCTCACTGAAAGTTTAGCAGTCAGCTCCAGGAAGCTGGTTGGAGCTGGTTGTAGCAAGCTCCTGGTTGTGGAAGTTCTTGACCTTTTGTTCCTCCAGATGAATTCTGTTATTTTTTTCCCTAGTCCTATAAAGTAATCCTTTGGTAGTTTGATTGGTGAAGCACTAAATAGGTAAATTAATTTAGGTAATATTGTCATTTTTTATCATGGATTGACCTACCCATGAGCAGTGAATATTTCTCCAGTTATTTACATGTTTTTAATTGTGCAGTGTTTTATAGTTGGTTTTTATAGGCCCGTTATGTGCCTTGGCAGGTAAGACTCCCAAGTACTTTATATTTTCTGTAGATATTTTAAATGAAATTCCTCTTTTTATCTCTTCCTCCTGAGTTTTTTGGGGAGTAATGTATAAAATATATGGTATATATTATCCCATATTATTATGGTGCTATATATTTATTTTTGTCTTACAGTTTTGTTGTTTCAGTTACTTTCTTAGTTGACTTTCTAGAGCTCTTTAAACTATCACAGCATCTACAAAAAATAATAGCTGTTCTTCTTTGTCTGTACTTGTTACCTTAATTTCTTTTCCTTGTTTTATAGTTATAGCTAGCCCCATTTTTAGTGTTGTTTAAATAGAAATAGAGGTAATGGGCCTCCTTGCTTCATCCCTGGTTTTATTGGAAATCTCTTTTGTTTATCCCCACTACAAGTAATGTTGGTTTTTAGTTTTAGATAAGATACTGCTTGTTATATTAAGAAAAAAATCTGTGTATTTCTGTGCTTTCTAGAGTTTTTAACAGGGATGGGTGTTGTATCTTGTCAAAAGTTTTTTCTGCATCTATTGATGAAAGCATATGATTTTTGTTTTTGTTATTAATGGGTCAGCTGTATTTGTAGTTTCCCTAATTTTGAATCAGCCCTACGTTCTGTGCGCAAATCTAACGTGGTTATAATAGGTAATCTTTGTGATATGTTGTGGTTGCAGTCTTCTTGTTAAGGTTTTATTTAAAATGTTTGAATTAATATTTGTTAGGGATACTGGACTCTAACTTTCTTTCCCTCTTTTGACCCTCCCTGGTTTTGATATCAAGACCATATTTGTATCATAGACAGAATTTGGTAGGACTCTTTTCTTTTCCCTTAAATTTTTTTTTCAAGCAGTTTATAATACAGGCATTACTTATTCTGTAAATGTTTGGTAAAATTTGCTTGTAAACCCCTCTAGTCCTAGAATTTTTTCTTTTGGGAATTAATTTATGGCTTATCCAATTTCTTTTTCTTTTTTTTCCCCCATGTAAATGAATTTTTAAAAAAAATTTTTATTTTTAGTTTTCAACATTTACTTCCACAAGATTTTGAGTTCCAAATTTTCACCCCCACATCCCCCTTCCCCCCACCCCAAGATGGCATGCATTCTGAATATCCCTTCCCCTAGTCTGCCCTCCCTTCTTTCTCTCCCCCCCTTCTCTTATCGCCTTCCCCTTCTACTTTCCTGTAGGGCAGGATAGATTTCTGTACCCCATTTCCTGTGTTTCTTATTTCCCAGTTGCATGTGAAAACATTTTTTTAAAATGTGTGTTTTTAAAACTTTGGATTCCAAATTTTCTCCCTTTTTCCCTCCCCACTCACCGTCATTGAAAAGGCAAGCAACTCAATATAGGTTATACATGTAGGCAAAACACTTCCATAGTAGTCATGTTGTGAAAAACTAACTCTATTTCCCTTAATCCTATCCCCCCCCCATTTATTCTATTTTTTTTCACCCTGTCCCTCCTCAGAAGTGTTTGCTTCTGATTACCCCTTTCCCAATCTGCCCTTCTCTGTCATTCCCCTGCTCTCTTATCCCCTTCTCCCCCTATTTTCCTTTAAGGTAAGACATATTTCCATACCCAATTGAGTGTATATGTTATTCCCTCCTTAAGCCAAATCCTATGAGAATAAGATTCACTCATTCTCTCTCACCTTCCCCTGTTTCCCCTTCCAGTGTAAGAGCCTTTTTCTTTTGTTTTCTGTGAGATAATTTACCCTCTTCTACCTCTCTCTTTCTCCTTCTCCCAGTATAATCATCTCTCACCCCTTATTTTTATTCTCCAGTTATGACCCCTTCATCTTCAACTCACCCTGTGCCATCTATCTATCTATCTATACCTATATCTATCTATCTATCTATCTATCTATCTATATCTTTATCTATGTATACATACATGCAATTTTTTCCCTCCAACTACCCTAATACTGACAAAGGTCTCATGAGTTATAAATATCATCTTTCCATGTAGGAATGTAAACAGTTCAACCTTAATAAGTCTCTTATGATTTCTCTTTCCTGTTTACCTCTTCATGTTCCACTTGAGTCTTGTATTTGAAAGTCAAATTTTCTATTCAGTTCTGGTCTTTTCATCAAGAATGCTTGAAAGTCCTCTATTTCACTGAATGACCATTTTTTCCCTGAAGGATTATACTCAGTTTTGCTGGGTAGGTGATTCTTGGTTGTAATCCTATCTCCTTTGCCCTCCGGAATTTATATTCCATGCCCTCGGTCCTTAATGGAAGCTGCTAAATCTTGTGTTATCCTGATTGTGTTTCCACAATACTTGAATTGTTTCTTTCTGGCTGCTTGTAATATTTTCTCCTTGACCTGGGAACTCTGGAATTTGGCTACAATATTCCTAGGAGTTTTCCTTTGGGATCTCTTTCAGGAGATTGGTGGATTCTTTCAATTTCTATTTTGCCCTCTGGTTCTAAAATATCAGGGCAGTTTTCCTTGATAATTTCTTGAAAGATGATGTCTAGGCTCTTTTTTTGATCATGGCTTTCAGATAGTCCAATAATTTTTAAATTCTCTCTCCTGGATCTATTTTCCAGGTCAGTTGTTTTTCCAATGAGATATTTCACATTGTTTTCTAATTTTTCATTCTTTTGGATTTGTTTTACAGTGTCTTGATTTCTCATAAAGTCACTAGCTTCCAATTGCTCTATTCTAATTTTTAAGGAAGTATTTTCTTCAGTAAGCTTTTGGACTTCCTTTTCCATTTGGCCAATTTTGCTTTTTAGGGCATTCTTCTCCTCATTGGCTTTTTGGACCTCTTTTGCCATTTGGGTTAGGCTATTTTTTAAGGTGTTATTTTCTTCAGTATTTTTTTGGGTCTCCTTTAGCATCACTCTCAGTTTTTCCTCTACTTCCTTACTTGCTTCTCAAAATCCTTTTTGAGCTCTTCCATGGCCTGGGACCAATTCATATTTTTCTTGGAGGCTTTGGATGTAGGAGCTTTGGCTTCATTGTCTTCTTCTGGTTGTGTTTTGATCTTCTTTGTCACCAAAGTAAGATAATATAGTCTGACTCTTTTTGTGCTGCTTGCTCATGATCCTGGCCAATTACTTGAGTTATAAACTCTTTGTTAAGGTAGGAGTCTGTTTCCAGTGTGGAGAATGTACTGTCCCAAGCTTCAGGGGTTTTGTGCAGCTGTTTTCAGAGATACTTCTAGGGACCTGTAAATTTTCAGTTCTTCCAAGATGCTACGATGAAGGGCGAGGTGTTTACTCTTTCCTTGGCCTGTGCTCTGGTGTATAAGTGACCGCAAGGACTCTTTTCTGCCTTGGAGCTATGAGGAAGATTTCCTCTCCACAGCCACTGCAAGCTCCACCAAGCCAGCGCTTCTCCTCACCCCAGGACCACCACCACCCAGAACTGTGACCCAGATCCAAGCACAGGCAAAGCAAGAGAATCCTGCACCAGCAGAGAGATCCCTGCAGTCCCCCTCTGATCAGCCACTGGATTCCCCCTCAGTCTGTGGGCTGGAAGCTCAGGAGGCAGCTGCCTCCCAGGGCCATGCTTGGGTAATGAAGCTGAGACCCCGCCTTCCTTTCTCAGCACTGCAGAAACAGACTTTTCCCACTGACCTTCTAAGTTGTCTTTGGTGTTCATGGGTTGAGAAGTCTGGAAACCACCACAGCTGACTGCGATTCAGTCCTCTGAGGACCTCTCCAGGTTCGCTGCGGCCTGCGCACCCAGGCTGCACTGTGCTTTGCTCCCAGCCCGACATGATATATGTCTCTGATCAACCATCCAGATTGTCTTGGGCTGGAAATTTGTTTCACTCTGTCTTTTTGTGGGTTCTGCTGCTTCAGAATTTGTTTAGAGCCATTTTTAAAAGGTATTTGGAGGGGTTTGGGGGAGAGCTCAAGCAAGTCACTGCTTTCACTCCACCATTTTGTCTCCACCCCCCCATTTCTTTTTCTAAGATTGGGTTATTTAAGGCTTCTCCTTGTTCTGTTACCCTGGGTGTTCTATATTTTTGTAAATAATATATATTCTTTATTTTTGTAAAAATTAAAAATTATATATATTTGGAAAAAGGGTACAAGCCAAGAATAAAGTAGAGGGAGATTTGGTGCATGACTTTTTGTTCAAAGATGATTGTGCACTCCACTCAGTGTAGTCTCTGGGGCTGAGACACAACAGAGTATGGATTGTGCTACTTTTGGCCTGAGAGTTAACACCAAGAAAACAGAGGTTCTCTGCCAGCCAGCACCATCCATATGTGGAACCATCAGTTACAGGCAAAGGACAGATTTTGAATGCTGTGGACAAGTTTACTTACTTGGCAGTATACTTTCCAGGGCTGTTAACCTAGATGATGGGGTTGACGCACGTATTGCCAGAGCTAGCTCAGTGTTTGGGAGCCTCGGAAGGAAACTGTGGGAGAGAAGAGGTATTCGACTGACCACCAGACTGAAGGTCTGTAGAGGCATTGTGCTGACCTCGTTGCTGTATGGCTGTGAAGCCTGGGCAGTATACCAGTGCCATGCCAGGAAACTGAATTGCTTCCATTTAAATTGTCTTAGGAAGATTCTGAAGATAATCTAGCAAGATAAAGTACTGGTTCTTTCTCTGAGGATCTTTTTCTGAGGACCTGTTACTGAGAGCCTTTTTTTTCTTTTTTGGTGAGGCAATTGGGGTCAGGTGACTTGCTCAGGGCCACACAGCTAGTAAGTGTCAAATGTCTGAGGCCAGATTTGAACTCACGTCCTCCTGATTCCAAGGCCGGAGCTCTAACCACTGGGCTACCTAGCTGCCCCTACTGAGGTCCTTTCTTAAGCAGAACTGCCAAGCATTCAACCTCTACTGCAGAGAGCCAGTTCTGACGGGCTGGCCACATTGTTCGAATGCCAAACATACGCTTGCCTAAAAAACTATTTTACAGAGAGCTCACACAGGGTAAGCATTCACATGGTGGTTAGAAGAAGCAATATAAGGACACTTTCACTGTCTCTTTTAAGACCTTGGAGTCGATTGTGAGACGTGGGAGATGCTGACAGCCCAGTGTCCCAGCACGGCCTGCCCACAGTGAAGAAGAAGGTGCTGTGCGTCATGAGTGAAGCAGTGTTGCAGTGGCTCAGAAGAAAAGTGAGCCTCATATTTAGAGCCATTTCCCCTCCCGATGCCCCTGTGCACTATTTGTGCCCATCTTGTGGCGGGGCCTTCACAGCTCACAATTGGCCTGATCAGCTACAGTCGGACACAGCGCACCTTGACCAGGACAGAGTGATGTCACTTTGGTCCTGTTCAAGCATGAAGAGCAACAATTAATCACATATTTATCCATTTCATTTAGATTGTCAATTTTATTGGAATTGTTAAGATTTATTTTCAGTTCCAAATGCTCTGCCTTCCTTTACCCTTCTTCCACCCATTGTGAGAAGGTAAGAAATACAATAGCCATTATGTATATGAAGTTATCCAAAACATATCTTCCCAGTGATGATATTCTTTAAAAAAGCAAGAAAAATAAAGGATATTAATTCCGCCCCCCAAATCTTCCTTCCATAGCTCTAATTTCTTTGCCTTTTTTTCCCCCCTCCTATTGCTTTCATTTGATTTTTAAAATGATTTTTCATCCCTATTTAAAACCCCTTGTCTCTTTTAGGGATTCTAGTTGAACATGTACGTAAGCTGCATTTTTCTCTGATGGTTTGCTTGCTGACGTTTTAGAACACTCCTTAATTCTGGGTTTGTTTCTTGAGCATTGCTTTCACCATGATAACTCTTTGTTGTGATGTTCTTCTTTGCTTTGTTCATTCGTCCATTTTGCTTCCTGACTTTGCACTTTGTATTAGGGCCATGCTCCCTGCACGCCTGGAAAGAATATCTGGGCAGAGTTTGTGTCCTTTTTGGTCTTCCAGCTGCTTTCTTGGGGGTATTGAGTCTTATATTTTTGAGGATCTCAGGGATAGCTAAAATTGGGAACCTGCAAGCTGTCATTGCTCCTAAAGTGGTCTGATCCAGGGCAAAGTCTGATTGCTGCCCTTCTGGTCTGAGCTCTGCAAGTTTCTGACTGGGGTTTGGGTCTGTGTAACACACCTGTGTGCTTGCCCTGGTTGGAGTTCTAGGAGAATGTCCCTGGTGTCAGCCTCTTTCAGCCACATAGAAAGCTTTGCAGGTTCAGAGGATAGGAACTGCAGGCTCCCCTTTATTTTGGGATTCCTGCCCTGGTTATTGGCCTGTTGGCTTCAGGCAGGATTAGACACAGAAACAAAAACCCACCTCTACTCCTGAGAGCTACGTGGGGGCTGCTTCCTTCTGAACTTGATGAGCCTATGACCACCCCTGATCACAAGTCCTCTTCTCAGTCCATCTTGGAACTGGGTGGCTCTGTACCAGGCCAGGGTCCCCTCGTCTGGGTCTGGGACCTCTTCTTACCCTGTGGAATGGCATCAGTCCCCCTTCTGGTCCTGTAGAATGCTCTGTGTGATGCTCCCCTGTCCAGACCTCATCCCTAGCGTCCACAGACCCTTTTTGCTGGCACCCCATGCTGGCCTGGGATGGAAATAGGACTCACTGTGTTTTTTTTAATTTTCCCTTGGATTTCCCAGTTAGGACTTGGTGTGGGGCATTTTCTGGGTCTTTGTGGAGGAGCTGTGCTGGGGAGTTTGGTTGTAAGTCTTCCTGATAACTCTGCCATCTTGTCTCTGCCTGTCAATTCTGTGATTTCTAAGGGGCCTTCTGGCTTTGATATTCAGTGATCCCGTGGGCTAAATAAGGTAAACTGTGAATTGTTTGTAGTGATGAGATCTATTAGGAACAATATTTTGTGAGAGGAAAGAATTAGAAAATAATTTAAATGTCAATTTGGAGGACATTTGCGTGACTATGACCTTTCTTTGGTGACAGGCTTCCCAGTCTGGTCCAAGGCATGTGGGTCTTAGATGTGGAGATCTTCGTGGGAGGTCCTAGCATTGACCTTACACTGATGGTTTTACCGAATGTTCTAAATAGAGTGTTTATTACACAGAAAAGGAAAACAGAGTGCAGTTACATTTGGGGATGTTAGGTCCAGCAGCTCTTCAGAGGAGATGAGGATACTACAGCTCACAGGATTTCAATAATAACAGTTTTGTGAGAATAAACCAAATTCTAACTGAACGTGTATATAAATTGTGAATTGCTTGTGGTATCTGTGTACATACATACATATTTGTGGTGTATGATAGAATTCTCACATAGACTATTTTGTTTTGTCTGCTAGTAGCTTATAAATGCAAAGTCCTGATCAGCTTTAGCTAGTTTTTTAGATAATTATGTATTATTAATTTCATTTATCTATAAATTTGAGCCCCGGACATCTTCCTCCCCTCCTTGGGTCTAGGATTTGGTGGTGGTCTGTCTGCCCGTCCTCCGTGTTAGTGGGTCAGTGCGCAGGGCTTTTGTCTTTCCTCCAGTGGTGGGGAGGCTCCGGGGGCCCTGCCAACTCTGCCCTCCGTAGTCTGCTGTTCACATTCCTCCACATCCCTCAATGTTCCTTCTTCTCGGAAGACTTTGCCCTTCATTTCCTATTGCCTCCCATGGGATGTTTGGTGCTGAAAAGTGGTCACAGATTCACCGTGCTCTCTCTCTGTGGGTTTCAGATTGCCATCCCCAATAACGTTAAATTGAAATGTATTTCCTGGAACAAGGATCAAGGATTCATAGCTTGTGGTGGAGAGGACGGACTTCTGAAGGTTTTAAAATTAGAAACACAAACAGGTAAATTATATTTTGGTCGAGAATTGTTTGTAAAATGAGGCCTATTCATAGTGTTGTCCATGACACCTTGATTTATTTCCCTCTTAAAACAGTTCAAGAGATCTGTTTTGATATCACCTTCATTTCCACGTCTACCCCACCTTCTCCAACCCCCCCTGAAAAATAAAATGTGGAGTTCAGCAAGACAACCAACATAGCAAATGAACTCAACAGTTCATAAGCACTTATTTTCAAAGGAAAAAAGTGAGACTTTTCAAAAGTGCTTCATTTTTGTGTTAAGTCAGAGGATGTCAGAGTGGGGAGAGACATTAACTGTCAAGTTAGATTGTGTCTGACTGTGGCCCTGCCCTCCCCCTCAAGTCTCCTGCTTCTCTGACAGACAGTTCTGGGTTCAGCCTTTGACGGGAGACCCTCCAGTGGTGGAGACCGCCCTTCCTGAGGCAGCCCACCCGCTGTGGACGGTTTCGATTGCTGGGAAGACTTTCCCAACATCAAGTTAACGTTGGCCGCTTTGTGGCTCCTAGTTCTCCCCTCTGGGGTCGGGCGGAAAAGTCGAATCCCCAGACCCCACGGCAGCCATTGGGATGGTTGGCGTCCAGCATCCTGGCACCTGTGGCTTTGTCAGTCTGAGTGCCCCCGCCCCTACTGAGGTGGGCACTTTGTCTGAAGGCAGGAGAGCAGTGGGCCTCTGTCTTGGCTGGGTTGGTCCTCAGGCACAGATGCACCGTCTGTCAGTAGATCTGCATTCGGTGACTTTCTACCTGGGAAACTGCTGGTGTACACACCCGGGTACTCCAAGTGTCCCCAGAGACTCACAAGTATGGATGCTGTAAACTGACAAAAACGTCATTTAAAAATTTAATTATTTAAACGTATTTATACTTATTTAGCTTTGTGAATTTTGAATAATCAGTTTAAATTTTTTTTTCTTTTAGGCCATTGGGGTTAAGTGACTTGCCCAGGGTCACACAGCTAGTAAATGTCAAGTGTTTGGTCTGAGGCCGAATTTGAACTCAGGTCCTCCTGACTTCAGGGCCGGAGCTCTATCCACTGCGCCACCTAGCTGCCCCATCAGTTTAAAATTTTAGTTCCTCAAGCTGGTGGATCAGTGGAGAAGATCCTCTTGTTGGCCCCCTTGGTCACCTCATCGATCTGTATTAGACTTGTTTTTTTATGGGGTCAGTTTGTGGTGTGAGCATCAAAACCTTGTTCCTTGGATATTCTTAAGACTAGGATTATAAACTCAGTCTTTCTAGTCACTGAGCAGCAGCTGATGAAAGTTTTTACAAAATTAAAAAATCAACTACACAAGATAGTAGTTAAGTTCAAATTTTCCAAGAAACATCAGTATTTTAAAATTGAAATAATTTACCCTTTAAATGTTGTTTTTCATAAGTTTGTAGCATTTACATTTCGGAAGTTATTAAAGCTTAAAATGGCACTAAGCCTTTTGGGACGCTCTGTGTGTGACTGTTGCTGTGTGTGAGTGTGCAGGGCCTGGAAGCCCGCTCCCACATTTGAGACTTTTGCGGGATGTCTTTGGTGCCCTCCCTCTGCACCTTCATTGCTTGGAATCTGCAGGCTCCATCTAGGGGTGGGCATGTCTGGTGTGACTTTGCTCCGCAAGGCTTTGTCCTCTCTGCAGGAGGTCCAGGGCTTTGGGTTTAGTCCAGTGCCTGGCACATAGTAGGTGCTTGGTAAATCTTGGTTTTGGGGATGGAATGTGGCATATGATGGGTTTTTTCAGGAAAAGAAAGAACATTTAAAGCCATTTCCCTTCCTCTGAAATGTCTTTTGTGGTAAATCTGATGGATTTTATATAATTCCTCGAATGTCTGTTCATTTTCCTTAGATGATGCCAGAGTCCGGGGCCTGGCAGCTCCCAGCAATCTTTCCATGAACCAGACTCTGGAAGGCCACAGTGGTGAGTCACGGATGTTGCTCCTGGGGCATCTTTAGTCCGAGCAGCACTGCGCCTCCGCGAAAGAAGGGCATGCTTGTGAACTGTGGTCCTTTTTATTTGGAGGAGGGAAGGTAATCATTTTCATCAACTAATGACGTGGATTCAGTCAAGCCATATGAATGTTGGGATGGTAGAATCAGGTAAAAAAACCAAACAAACAACATTTATCCAAATGGGTAGCAAGACTGAGATGAGAGAAGGCATACGCAGGAGAATGTCTACCAGACAATGCAGAATGAAGGCGCTGTGCTCTCCCATTGAGAGACAGCTAGGTCAGTTTAGCCACGAGAGGGTCCCAGATCTCACGAAGGGTAAGGTCCCCACAGTCTGTGGTGTAGCAGGCTGGAGATATGGACAGGATGGAGACTGCCAGCTCCTCACATCTTCCCAGAGTTTTCTCCTTTGGCCTCCTGAGGTGGGCTTGTCCTTGTCCATCCTCTCTCCAAGCTGGAAGCCAGACGTGCTTGCGGAGCCCAAAGTACTTGAAAGAAAACTTGGAGAAGGCTCTGGGCCTTGACCTGGCCTCCAAGACTGGCTAGGCCGAGGAGATCTCTTCTCTCTCACTCTCACCCCTGCCACCAGTAAGCAGAGAGCCCATCCTGGGGGGGCTTTGGCGCCAGGGTGGCATCCCTGGGACAGTTGGATCAGACAGTTGAGCAGGGGCGGCCCAGCCACGAGCGCCGGCTCCAGCCGTTTGCTCCTTCTTCATTTCTCTACGGAGAGCTTGGCGGTGGCTCTAGTCCAGTCTGGTGTGTGCTTGGGGAGACGCATCCCAGACACTGTGTTTGTTTTGTAATCCTTTTGAAAAGAATTCCCCTTTCTGTTACTGCGTCTTGGCTTTTGTTATTACAGAATGCTGAAACGCGGCCCATTCTCAAGGTTGATTCTGTAGCCATCAGCTTCGCTGATGTTTGCACCTTTCACTTCTTTTTCTTTCCTTGTTGCCATTACCAGCATTTCTAGAACTATACACAAAATGTCAGGGAGGGTGGGTATCTTTTCTTTTTTTTTTAATGTTTTCCCCCCAATTATGTGCAAAAACAATTTTTAATATTCTTTTTTTCTTTTAAGCTTTGAGTTCCAAACTCCCTCCCTCCCTCCCTGAGATGGTAAGCAATCTGATATAGGTTATACATATGCAATTGTGTGAAACCTGTTTCCCTATTGGTCATTTTGTGGAAGAAAACTTGAACAAAAAGAAGAAAGGAAGGAAGAAAAAGAGAAAAATAGGATGCTGTGGTCTGACGTCATTAATTCTCTCTCTGGAGGGGGATAGCATTTTTCGTCTTGCGTCCTTTGGGACTGTCTTGGATGATTTTACTCAGTATCCCTGAGAGTAGCTAAGCCATTCACAGTTCTTCACTGACCAGCATTCCTGTTGCTGTGTCCAGTGCTCTCCTGGCTCTGCCCACTTCACTTAGCTTCGGTTCACGTAAGTCTTTCCAGGTTTTTCTGAAGTCATCTGCTCATCATTTCCTACAGTTTTCCATTACAGTCATGTACCACAGCTGCTTCAGCCTTTCCCCAACTGATGGGCTTCCCCTCAGTCACCAGTTCTTAGCTGAGTATGTGTCTTTTTGAATAATGAATTCTGCCTTTATTAAAACTGCCTTAGTGAAGCTGCAGTGGTTCATTTCCCAGCAACGGCCCCCGGCCCGTAAAGGGCAGAGTCAGCGTGGCAGATCAAGCCTGGACTCGCAATTTTGTAAGCCCTGATATACTCCCACACACTCAGATTTGCTGGAAACTCAGGCAGCTCTCAGACTGACACAAGACACTGAGACAGCTGAGTCCAGTGATCATTTGCCTCAGTTAGATTTTTTATTTCTGTGAGGCAGTCAGGGTGAAGTGACGTGCCCAGAGTCACACAGCTGGTGAGTATCATGTGTCTGAGGCTGGATTTGAACTCAGGTCCTCCTGACTCCAGGGCCAGTGTTCTGTCCACTGTGCCACCTAGCTGCCCCCTCCAGTGATCATTTGGGGTGAGAAACTGTGAATATCAGAGAAGTGGTTGGTGGCAAAGGTGGTGAAGACACTGAAAAGAGGGAATGCTGCTTACCATCCCCAGCCACATCGGCACACCTCTACTCTCCTGTACCTCATGTGCTCTATGGTACCCGTGTAGTCCAAGCTCTGGGTCACCCTCCCAAGCTACAGTTGGTTTGGAGTGCTTGGCTGCTTCCCTGGGCCCGTGAGGGGCTTGCTGGGTGGTTGGAGAGGCATTCCCCCTCATGTCACCCGACCAATTAGCATCAATTAGCTTTGGCAAAGAGATGCAGACCCCGAAGGCACAGCCAGGACGGAAGGATAGCCTGGCACACGCAGAGTGGGCTCAGACTCCGAGTGGAGCCCAACTGGTACAAACACTTCCCTAATGAATTCACTTCTCCAGAAGGCGGAGAGTCCGCTTGCCCCCGGGTAGCAGAGCTGACACAGTGTCTGGGCTGCGGGGGTCTTGGGCAGGGCCGGCTCCCCACCACGCTGCCTGGTGGGTCTCCCTTTTGAGGCCCCCACAGTGTAAACACAGTCTGTTCTTTCTCTGATATTCAGTCCCCGCTCCTGACCTCTGGAAGTCTTTTCTAACCCTTCCCGGGCCATTCTTGAAGCTCCCCTTAGCCGTGGTTCAGCTTATGCCAGGTGCCCTCTTGGATCCATCAGTGCTCACACTGGGCCCTGCCAGCAGTAGGAGGCCAGGGGTCATCTTCCCCTCCCCTTCGAGGGGTTCCCTCTCCGGGCCTGGCCTGGAATAGTTCTTCTTGATGCTGGCAGATGCTCAAATACAGGCAAAGGTTTTATAAGGAGACCTGGGCATGGAGTGGGATGATGAAGGGTCAGGCCCCTGGAGGGAGCCAGAAGGAGGTCAAATCGAGCCTGGTTGTGGGCTTGCCTTTGTCAGGAGATCCAGAGGCCAGAGTGATGGAGGGGAGTGCAGGCCAGCCTCGAGAGGCTTTGAAAGAAGGAGCCGGGGAGAGTCAGTGCAGGGTCAGCAGGCCTTCATCAGACCCCCTCCTGTGCCAGGCGCTCTGAGAGATGTTGCGATACAAAGGCCAAAGCAGAGCAGCCTTGTCCTTGGAGAGGTTGGCATCCCAGACCCAGAGCCAGGAGAGTGAGGCCAGGAAGCCGAGGCCTAGGGAAGTTAAATGAAAGTTGTTTGAGTAGGGGCTGTGTCCCTCATTGTACTCCTAGCACCCTGCACAATGCTTGGAGTGCAGTAGGTGCTTAGTAAGTACTGGCTTATTGGTGGGTTGAGTCTCCCCAGTCTTCTAAGCCAAACCTGTCATCCATAACCCAGGCGAGACGGGGTGAGAGCCTGACCTCCGACCTCTGGTGGGTCTGCAGAGGGGTGAGGATCAGAGACAGAAAGGAACACTTGGCTTTGGCTTGTATCCTCAAGACTTGGTACAGTGCCTGGTACATAGTATGCACTTAAGGCATGTTTGTTGATTGATTATTTAAAAATTCATTTTACTTGACAAAACACAAACTCAGAGATTGCCTTTGAATATTTTTAAAATTTATTTTATTAATTTATTTTGATTTATCAACGGTCACTTCCATATGCTTTTGAGTTTAAAATTTTTCTCCCCCTTCCTCCCTACCACCCTCCCCAAGACGGTGCACAATCTGATATAGGCTATACATTTACATTCCTATTAAACATATTTTCACATTAGGGAAGTTGTAAGTAAAAATTAAATCCAATAGGAGGAGCCATCAGAAAGAGGAAACAAAACTCAACAGAAGAGGAAAAAAAATAGTGATTCAACTTTCACAGTTATGATTACTCTCTGTGTCTTTTTCTCCATCCTTTTTTCCCCCTGTTTATGTTTTTCTTTCTCCTTTCTCCTTTCCCCCCTCACTAGTGTTTTGCTTTTGACCACCCTCCTTCAGTCTCCCTCCCTTCTATTATCCCTTTTCCTTTTCTTCCCCTTTGCCCTTACTGCTTCTTCCTTCCCTTCTATCCCCCTCCCTTTTCTTTCCCCTTTTCCCTCCTACTGCCTATAGGGCAAGTTAGATTTCTATACCTAACTGATTATGTTATTCCCTTCTTGAGCCAAATCTGATGAGAGTAAGGTTCAAACAATGCTCACCCCCTCCCTTCTTTCCCTCTGCTGTAATAGGATTTTTGTGTCTTTTCCTGTAATGTAATTTACCCTTGTCTGCCTCCTCCTTTCTCAGTACATTTTCTAAGATCAGACTAATCCACTTACTTGGATCCATTTAACCCACTTGATTAGATTTTTTTTTATCATTACATCAAAGTCAACTAATATCCACCCCCTTTATGTATACTCCTTTAACATGGTGTAATAACAATACAGTTCTCAAGAGTTGCAAGTGTCATCTTCCCTTGTAGGGATGTAAACAGTCCACCCTTATTAACAACATTTTGTATCTTTCTGTCCCATTTACCTTTTTATGTCTTTCTTGAATCTTGTACTTGAAGATCAAATTTTTTGTTGAGCTCTGGTCTTTTTATGAGGAAGGTTTGGAAGTCCCCTATTTCGTTGAATATCCATCTCCTCCCTTGAAAAATCACACTCATTTTTGCAGGGTAGTTGATCCTTGGCTGCAATCCAAGCTCCTTTGCCTTATGGAATATCATGTTCCACGCCCTGTGGTCTTTTAATGTAGAAGCTGCAAGGTCCTGTGTAATCCTGACTGTGGTTCCATGATATTTAAATTGTTTCTTTCTGGCTGCTTGCAGCACCTTCTCTTTCATCTGGTAATTTTGGAATTTTGCTATTATATTCCTTGGTGTTGTCAATTTGGGATCTCTTTCAGGTGGTGAGTGGTGTATTCTTTCTATGGTTATTTTACCTTCTGGTTCTAGGACTTCCGGGCAGTTTTCCTTTATGATTTCCTGAAAGATACTGTCCAGGCTCTTTTTTCATCATGATTTTCAGGTAGCCCAATGATTTTTAAATTGTCTCTCCTGGATTGATTTTCCAGGTCGGTTGTTTTACCAATGAGGTATTTTATGTTTTCGTCATTTTTTCATTTTTTTGTTTCTGTTTGACTGATTCTTGCTCTCTCATAGAGTCATTAGTTTCCATTTGTCCAATTCTAGTTTTTAACAGATCGTTTTCTTCTGTTAGTTTTTGTCCTTCCTTCTTCAATTGGCCAATTGTATTTTTAAAGGATTTTGTTTTCTTCAGTGTACTTTTTTTCCAGTTTGCCAATTGTGTTTTTTAGGGACTTGTTTTCTTCAGTGTACTTTTTTTCCAGTTGGCCAGTTGTATTTTTTAAGGATTCTTCTACCTCTCTCATTAGACTTTTAAAATCCTCTTGAACTCTTCCAAGAGGGCTTTTTGGGCTTCAGACCAGTTCATATTCCCTTTTGTTGTTGCAGATGTGGGTTTGTTGACAATGTTGTCTTCTTCAGAATTTCTGTCTTGATCTTCACTCTTCTCATAATGTGACTCTATGGTACATTTCTTTTTACTCATGGTTTCTTTATTCCCTGGCCTTTAAAGAGATCGAGCTCTCCTGCTGGGGAACAGAGGGCACTGACCCAAGCTTCTTGTGTTGGGAGCCTAAGTCTTGGTCACTGGCTTTGTGTGCTGGGGCCTCTTATGTTGGCAATTAGAGGCTGTAGGGTTCTGACAGCTTACCTGGTGTTGGGTTGGAATCAGCAAGGCTGGGGCTTTAGGAAGCCTTTAGGTTGTTTTCTTCACCTCCTTTCAGATGAATGCTGCAGGGTACTTATCCGCCTGGGGTCCTTTTTAGTGCTGTTTCCCTTATTTTTGCTGAGGCACTGGGAGACCCGTTTGCTGGGCTGCTGCACTGCTGCTCCCCGTCTTTCTTCTAGTTCAGCTGTTCTGGGTTTTTTTTTTTCTGGGGTGATATTTTCTGTGTTTTCAGAGGTTGATAGGGGAGAGTGAGAGCGACTACCTTTTCGCTGCCATCTTGGCTCCCGGAAGCGGACGCTAGAATCTCTGTTTTCCTTTAAGCTCCTTTGAATATTTTAAGAGCGTCTTTGATTGATATATCCATACAGAAGTCGTCGTTCAGCAATCCTCTTATTGATATCAAGTTACATCTAATACACGAGGGACGTGCTTCCGAAGGGCGTGTGCTGCTGTCCTGGAGAATGTCCTGCAGAGTCCATGGGGGTGGGGGCCCAGTGCCCAAGGCTCCCAATTGATTCTAGTTCCAGAGTCCTTCAGGGTCCCGTAAATGAGAGCCGCAGCCAGCCATCAGAAAACGGAACAAAGCCGAGGTGGTTGCAGAGTGCTTCTCTTCTACACCACTGTGTCCAGTGTAGTGGGCAGTCCACAGAGGTGACCCATCGGTCCTGATGTCTTAGATGGACAGTGAGCTGGGCTCAGATCTGACGAGGAGGAGGAGAATTGGCCAGTTTGCCTTCAGGACATTTCCCTGCTTTCAGTGATCCTTGTCCCCAGAGCCATCTGTCTATGACTGGTGTTTGCTCCGTAATGCCACGTGGCTGTGAATCATGCCACACCACAATCCTGGCAGAGTCAAAGTTGTGCTTGACTCAGAGGGCCAAAGAGAGGCGTGTCACCAGGAGTGGGATCGAGAGAGAGCCTGAGGGCCACCCCAGTGCCCACGGAAGAGAGAGTAGGGAATGGGAGCTACTAGCACACTGCGTTGGTGCAGAGGATGAATGAGAGGGCCTGGGGGAGACAGTGTCCCCAGGAGAAGGCGAGGTGGGCCTGGAGGCTCACCCTGCAGATCTCGGGTCCACGCTGGTACCCGCGTTGGTTTGGAGGCTGGGCGTTCCTGGCATGAGAGATTCTCCTCCGTCAGCCAGGGCGCCACGTCCTCCTAAGCCAGCGCTTTGTAGGAGAGCCTCTTTCTGCCGTCAGCCCGATGACAGTGCTTGTTAGCCCCTGCAGCATTCAGAGGAGGCAGAGGTGGGCAGCGGCGGGTACCAGGGGAGGTATGTGTGATGCCACGCTCAGCGTCCCATGGGATGTTGGCACACAGCTCAGGAGAGGAGCAGGAGCCTTTCTGGTCCTTGATTGTCACCTAGAGTTGCTTTTCAGAGGCATGGGCGGTGTGTATGTAGAGGTAATTGTAGTTTATAAACTGAATTTTCTAGGGTCTGTTCAAGTCGTCACTTGGAACGAGCAATACCAGAAGTTAACAACCAGTGACCAAAATGGATTGATCATTGTGTGGATGCTATACAAAGGTACCTTAAGGGAAGGGTGGAGAGGGCGGCTTGGCCTTCTGTCCTCAGCTAGAGAAATCGCCCCCTTTAGCCGGGAGCAAGCTTACTATTTGATCACTGCCTGCCTTGGCCTGGAGAATAACATGTGGCAAGAGAATAACATGAATCAGTAGTCACTGGCCATCACCAGTGTTTCTGCTCTGTTTTTGTTCAAGTTAGCAGAGTGAGCAGGCGGCTGTTTGAACCAAGGGTTTGTGATGTGGTTGGGGCTTGCTCAGGGAGTGGGGCCATCTTGTTGGGACCAGAGAAAGCAGACGCCTTGTCTTTGGTCTCACTATTGGCCACCTCAGGCTTTACGGGTGCGTGGAGTTCTCTAGGCCAGCTTCTCTTCATAGACCTAGGGAATTGGAAGCGACCAGAGAGGTCCCTTACTTCACCTCCCTCCTCCCATAAGTCCAATCTTTCCTGAAGACGTCTAGGAAGAGGCTCAATCCATTAAAAACACCTTCTAACTGTAGGGGACAAAGGGGGTCTCTGTTGTCCATAAGTGACATCCAGTGCATTTCTCCCACTGGAATACAACATGCAATATTGCAGGGTGAACAGCAGCCCCCTCCAGTCTGTTCTGGTCAGAACTATTTGCCCTGCTTTACAGTGAGGAGTGTGATCTACCACCACCGCCACCCCGACCCCCACCAGCATTATAATGGTTCTTGTCTTTTATGGCTTCTCTTGAACTGTTAGGAAGAAACGTTTTAGAGGCTGTTCATAATGAAGAAATCAACTGTTAGTTCTGCAAAAGCAAACCAGTTTGTGTTTTTAACAAAAAACAAAAATTATTTGTGGTGTTTTCTGTGTTAGTCCTTGAAGTGATTATAATTACAGAAGTTAAGAGTTACTTTTTTCACTTTAGTCATTCTGTTTGACATTTTATAAAGTTTAGTGACTGGGAGTGTAAACTTCTTGGGTGTGCTATGACAGTCATGCTGGGCTGTGCTCACCCTTCTGTTTGTGACCCCAGGCTCTTGGTATGAGGAAATGATCAATAACAGAAATAAGTCTGTTGTTCGGAGCATGAGCTGGAATGCTGATGGACAGAAGATCTGCATTGTGTATGAGGATGGCGCTGTGATTGTCGGCTCTGTGGATGGTAAGGCCCTGGAATCGTGGGTTGTTTTTTTTTTTTTCATACTGAGCCTATCATGACCAGCTCCAGCTGTGTGAGTCTGGGTACCACTGGGTAATCCCAGCATGGATGATGTGCAAAGGACTTGGGGGAGATCCACACCCTTGATACTCATGACTGTTGGGGGGCGGGGCTGCTGCTGTTCCCCTGGGTGTTCTTGCCTCCATTTTACTGATGAAGAAATGGAGGCTTGTCCCCCAGATAGTCATTGTCTGGGGGAGGATCTGAACCCTAGTCTTCGGGCCTCTCAAGTCCAGCACTTCTCCAAACCACACTCTTCCACCATTTCATTTTCAGGTAATCCAGTTCAGCAAATTTCTGTTAAGTGTTTTGACATCTCCTGGGGCTGGACAGAAAACAGACAGATGGGTTCCTTGGAATATTTTGTGAGTCTGAGCTTTTCAGGTGTTAGATGGCACAAGACTTCAGTGTTGAGTTTACAGGGAACATGAGTTGTTGGAGATTTATCCACGAAACTATTTTTAGTGCAGTTTTGCGTGCACCTGTCAATCATGTTTTATGAGCTCAGAAACTAGAACCTTGCTTCATGTAGATAGTAAGCTTTGTGAGGGCAGGGACTATGCCTTACTCATCTTTGCATCTCCTGGGTGGGGCACTTTTGTAGAAAAGAAAGGTCTGTTGTCTTATTGGTGTAGAGAACTCTTGGGGTGAAAACGTTCTCCCCTTTTGCAGGTTGGAAAGTTGTCTTTAATTTATAATCTTAGAGAGTTGCTTGGGTTGCACAGGTTAAGTGACTTGCCCAGGGTCACACAGCTGAGCTGTGGTAGGAGTGCAGCCAGTGTGACCCCAGGAATTCTTGCCTCTTTCGTAGACCAGGATGCCCATCTGTGGGGTCTACAGTCCCGTAGTTGCTTTATAAACATCTCTTGTATTGAGTCAGACCTTTCACACATGGGGTGCCAGAGTCAGTGGGGCTGATGAGCCCTGATGACCCAAGTCCTGGTGCTAAGGACCAGAGTCACCTGAGCTCCTCGTAAGGAAGGCCCATGTTCTGCTTGTGTTTTTGTTTCAGGAAATCGTATCTGGGGCAAAGACCTGAAAGGCATCCAGCTGTGCCATGTGGCATGGTCCTCAGACAGCAAGGCGCTGCTCTTTGGAATGGCCAACGGGGAGATCCACATCTATGACAGTCAGGGCAACTTCATTGTGAGTTTCCGTGAAGTTGTCACCAACTCTTCTTTTTTAATACGTGAAGGATTAAACGGTTGGTTAGGAGGGCTTTGCGCAGAAGTATTTTTAGTTAAATATTTTTTAATTAGTTGGAAATGGGATTTTAAAAGAATGAGGCAGGCACAAAATAAATGGAACATACCATGCAGGGGTTTTTGGCGAAAGTCTTTCTGGGCACTGGGAGTGCATCTTAGCACCTTGACCTGGCAGCCTATGAGCAGAGGCACTAGAAGGCCCAGTGGAAACTGTTGATTTGAAACTCCCTGAGGGCAGGGCTGCACTTCATTTAGCTCATTCTTAGTTATTTTGCTTAGTCCCAGAGGACAGCACCAGGAGAAAGTAGATGCAGGCCCAAGTGGAATGCGCTGCCCCGGCACTCAGTCTCAGGGCTAGAAGGCCTTGCAGAGGACCCGAGGCAGAGACCTCTCATCAGCCTGGCATGCAAGCGGTCCTCTCACCTTGGCCTGAGCACTTCTCGGGCCTTTCTCACTCCAGGTGCCCCTTGGCCTGGGGTTTGCTTTCACTGCAATGTGGGGGATGCTCAGAGGACCGGTGGAGTGGGTGGCTTCCTGGATGTCACCGTTCACGCACCTGCTCCATGGCACATCCTCTCCTCTGGCCTGCGAGTCCAAGGATTCACAAGTCCCAGCTTCTGTCCTCGGAAGCCTGCTTACCTTCTCAGGGAGGATGTGACTTCAATACAAGTCAGGATGAGAGGATGGGAGATGAGGGGTGCAAAGGTGACTTCCAGAATGCCCTGGGAAAACATGAGGAGGGATGTGGGGTGAGATCAGGAAGGGGAGGCTTCTGAGAGGCCACTGAGGCATGAGCACATTCTAAGATGGGGGCAGCTTCTGGCCCTGTGCAGAGATAGCAGGTCCGCAGCATTTTGTGGGGCTCTATTTGGCTCCAATGTGAGCATGTGAAAGGAAATAAGGGGAGAGAGCAACCAGATAACCAGGTTGTTGGGAGCTCAAGAATACTAGGCTTGTTAAATTTTTTATCCTAGAGCCAATCGTATTTGTAATTTTGCATCCTCAGCACCAAGTACGGTGCCGGGGACATCGTCAGCTCTTGACAAATAAAGGCTTGTTAACTGGGTGAGCCCCTGACTGTTTCTGAGCAGGGCGGTACTTAGGAAGATTATTTTGGGGGCTGCATACATGGAGGATTGCAGGGAGAAAGCAAGTGTTGGAGGCCTGAACCAGGGTAGTGACTGCAGGATGGACAGATGGATGCTGGTGGTGCCCTGGACGGAGAATCAGAAGGTCATGGTGGCTCACTGGAGGCGGGGCTGAGAAAGGGCAGGGACAGAGAGGACTGGAAGGTTTCTAAGCAGGGGTGAGTGATGGGGAGGATGGAGGTGCTACCCCCAGAAGTAACAGAGGTGGCAGGAGGACAAGGACAGCCCTGAGAGGTGGGCAGGACATGGAGTGAGCCAGTGGAGGGGGAACCTAGTGCAAATCCTGGCCTCTGACTACCGCAGCTACTGTTGGAGCTGACCAGAGGAAAGAGGGAGGCTGAGCCAGGAGATGCCCCGCTGGAGGAGGCAGTTCTGGAGGAAGAGCGGTCCTGTTTGTCTTTTAGTTCTCTGCATCCCCAAGGGTCTTGCACATTTTTTTGGGGGGCTGGACCTAAAGCCTCCTGGTTATAAGCAGCTCCTGGCAAGGAAACTCTTCCCTATGAGGTGGATTGGTACCTGCTGAGAACACTGAAGTCTTAGAGACCTGAGGCCCCGGAAAGTTCGGTGCCTTACCTAGGGTCACGCAGCCAGTGTGTGTCTGTGGCAAGACTGAACCTGATTTTTCCTCATCTGCTGCTGTACGTCACTGCTTCCTGCCTTGCCCAGAGCAGACACTAATAAATGCTTGTTTACTTGAGTTAAATGTGAGATGGGATGGGCCAAGGTAGAGTGACTGGAAGAAATGTGTTGTCTCTGAAGATGGTGATGCTTTTATCTACAGAGAACGCTTGGTTTTAGACAGGGCAGTGTGGGCACTGGTCCACACTGCCTGTTGGTAGTGATTGGGCGTTTGTCATGATTAACATTGGCATGAGATGCTCTGGAGAATGACGTTGGTTTAGACAAAATTGTACTGCTGCCATTTTGGCTCAGGCCGACCACCTGAGGGCCATCTCTGTCGTTGGGTGTGTGTGTCCTTTTGGAGTCCCCTTGAGCCTGCTGATGGCTACCTCCTCTCCTTGCAGTTGTAAGCTCTATGAGAGGGTGGCCTTCCATGATTCATATGACTCAAACATACACAACTGTGACACTTCTAAAACTATTTAAACTTTTTTTTAGATGAAAATGAAGCTCAGCTGTTTGGTGAATGTAACTGGAGCCATCAGCATTGCTGGGATCCATTGGTACCATGGCACAGAGGGCTATGTGGAGCCGGACTGCCCTTGTCTTGCCATCTGCTTTGACAATGGAAGATGCCAGATAATGAGACAGGAGAGTGACCAAAGTAAGGCTTTTTCCTTTCATGATGTTGGGAATTAGGGTCTTGGGGTTACTTGTGACTCTGAGGAAAAGTTTTTTAGGCCATGTATTAGAAGTTATTTGGAACTGAAACCAGCATTCGACCATGGAAAATCAACCTGTGCCTCAGGCCTCAGTTTCCTCTTCTGTAAAATGAGGGGCCTGAGCGGAGCCAATATAATAAAAATGACAATTCTAAATTAGTGACTAAATTAATTTACGTATTCCGTGCCATACCAATCAGACTACCCAAAAATTATTTTACAGAGCTAGAAAAAATGGCAACAAATTCATCTGGAAAAACAAAAGGTCAAGAATATCAAAGGAATCAGTGAAAAAAGTGTGAAGGAAGGTAGCCTAGTAGTACCATATCACCAACTCCATTACAAAGCGTAATCATGGAAACAGTCTGATACTGAATAAGAAATAGAGTGGTGGGTCAGTGGGATAGATTAGGTACGCAAGACACAGTAGTGACTTTATGATTTAGTGTTTGATAAGCCCAGAGACCCCAGCCTCTGGGATGAGAACTCACTCTTTGACAAAAACTGCCGGGAAAACTGGAAAAGAGTATGGCAGAAACGAGGCATAAACCAGCATCTCACACTCTGTACGAAGATAAGTTTGAAATGTGAACATGATTTAGACATGAAGGATGATGCCCTAAACAGATTAGCAGAGCGAGGAGTAGTTTACCTGTCAGGGGAGAATTTATGACCAAATAAGAGATAGAGAGCATTATGAAATGCAAAATGGATAATTTTGATTACTTCAAATTAAGTTTTTGCACAAACAAAACCAATGCAGCCAAGATTAGAAGAAAAGCAGAAAACTGGGAAAAAATTTACAGCCAGTGTCTCTGATCAAGGCCTCATTCCTCAGATATAGAGAGAGCTGAGTCAGGTTTATAAGAATATAAGTCATTCCTCAATTGACAATTGGTCAAAGGATATGAACAGCAGTTTTCAGATGAAGAAATCAAAGCTCTCTGTAGTCATATAAAAAATGCTCTAAATCACTATTGTTTAGAGAAATGATTAGAGAATTGATTAGAGAAATTAAAACAGCTCTGAGGTACCACATTGCACCTATCAGATTGGCTAATATGACAGAAAAGGAAAATGATAAATGTTGAAAGGGATGTGGAAAAATTGGGACACTACTACGTTATTGGTGGAGTTGTGAACTAATCCAGCCATTCTGGAGAGCAATTTGGAACTGTGCCCAGAGGGCTATTGAACTGCACATACTCTTTGATCCAGCCATAGCACTTCTAGGGCTATATCCCAAAGAGATCATAAAAACGGGAAAAGGACCCACATGTACAAAAATGTTTGTAGCAGCTCTTTGTGTGGTGGCAAAGAATTGGAAATTGAGGGGATGCCCATCCATTGGGGAATGGCTGAACAAGTTGTAGTGTGTGATTATGACGGAATACTATTGTGCTATGAGCAATAATGAGCAGGCAGATTTCAGAAAACCCTGGAAAAACTTAGTTGAACTGATGCAAAGTGAAGTGAGCAGAACCAGGAGAACATTGTAAACAGCAACAGCAGCATTGTGTGATGAATTGTGAATGACTTAGCTCTTCTCAACAATACAGTAATCCAAGACAATCCCAAAGGACTCATGATGAGACATGCTATCTACCTCCAGAGAAAGAATAGATGACATCTGAATAGAGAATGAAGCGTGCTGTTTTTCACTTTCATTTTTTTCTTTGATTTGAGTGTTTTTGAACAACATGGATATATATATTTTATGTGATTGTAGTTGTATAACCTATATCAGATTGCTTATCACCTCAGTGAGGGACAAATTAATGTTAAAAATTGTTTTTACATGTAATTGGGAAAAAAATGAAATATTCTTTTAAAAATGGAGGGCCTGAGTTTTCAGATGAAGAAATTAAAGGTAGAGTCATATGAAACTATTCTCTAAATCACTATTGATTAGAGAAATGCAAATTAAAACAGCTCTGAAGTACCACCTCACACCTGTAAGATTGGCTAATGTAACAGAAAAGGAAAATGATGAATGTTGGAGAAGATGTGGGAAAATTGGAACACTAATGCATTGTTGGTGGAGTTGTGAACTGATCCTACCATTCTGGAAAGCAATTTGAAACTATGCCCAAAGGGCTATCAAACTGTGCGTACCCTTTGACCCAGCAATAGCACTTCTAGTGCTGTATCTCAAAGAGATCATAAAAATGGGAAAAGGACCCACATGTACAAAAATATTTATAGCAGCTCTTTTTGTGGTGGCAAAGAATTGGAAATGGAGAGGATGCCCATCCATTGGGAAATGGCTGAACAAGTTGTGGTACGTGAATGTAATGGAATACTATTGTGCTAGAAGAAATGATGAGCAGGTGGATTTCAGAAGAACCTGGAAAGACTTACACGAACTGATGCTGAGTGAAGTGAGCAGAACCAGGAGAACGTTGTTCACAGGAACAGCAGCATTGTGTGATGATCGACTCTGATGGACTTAGCCCTTCTCAGCAATGCAAGGATCTAAGACAACTCCAAAAGACTCATGATGGAAAACGCCGTCCACCTCCAGAAGGAAGAGCTCTGGAGTCTGAGTGCAGGTGGAGCCTACCTGCGCTTTCACTTTTGTTGTTGCTGTTGTTTTTTGTTTTTTCTTTCTTGTGGTTTTTCACTTCTGTTCTGATTTTTCTTTCACAATATGACTAATGTGGAAATATGTTTGATATCATTGTACATGTATAACCTATGGCAGATTGCTGTCTTAGGGAGGGAGAAAAAATTTGGAGCTCAAAATCTTATAAAAGTGAATGGTGAAAACTTTCTTTAATACGATTGGAAAAAACAAAATACCGTGAAGTGGGAAAAAAATGGGGAACCTGAAGAAATGAGTTCAAAGGACCTTCTATCTCTAAATTCTTTGCATCGTGTCTTTTGTTTTTTTTCTGGCTAGACCCTGTTTTGATTGATACTGGCATGAATGTTGTTAGTATCCAGTGGAACCACATTGGGAGTGTCTTGGCTGTGGCTGGCTCCCAGAAGGCCATCTCTCAGGACAAAGACATCAACATGGTGCAGTTTTACACTCCATTTGGGGAGGTAAAAACATTTAGTTTTCACTCATTTTTCCTTAAGCTCTCAAATGTTCACTGAGGAGGCGGGGGGGAAGGAGAGCCACAGCCCATGAAGGTTCTGTGGTTGTCAGCAGAGGGCACTCCTTGTGTGGGGGTGCTGGGAAGACTGACTCGCCAAGAGGCTGCACAATTGGCCTGGCTCGCAGAGAGGCTTTGCCCCTGGGGCCTCATGGCCTGAGATGGCAGGACCCCGGTCACTGGGCCACACTGCCTGTTAGGTTCCCAGCGTCTGTGAGTGGGATAGTGCATGCAGCGTCCGTGCCATTTTAGAGGTGAGGAGACTGAGTAAAAGAAGAGGGATTCTTGGTTTTCTCTTCTCTTATCCCGCCTCTCTGTGATGATCTTAATAATGGGATAAAGAACACTAATGAGAACATTAGGCACCTGTTGATTTTGCTGTAAAATCTGATTGACGTTGGGAAAAGCAGCTCTTGGCCAAAGATCTTTTGGATTAACACAGACTGACTCGTTAAACAGCTTTCTGAAGTGTGGTGCCATTATCCACTTCTTTCCCATGACTTTGCCCTGTGCTCCCCAGATCTGTCACTGCCTTTCCGAGGGGCAGCAGCACTGAAGTGGAGAGATCGCTTGACTTAGAGTCAGGAAGACCTGGATCTGAATGTGGCCTCAAACGCCGTTGGCCTCTTTGCTCCGATGGGAAATGGGGACCTGCGGAAAGCCCTTTTGTAGCTGTTAGTGCTGGGCATCAGCTGTTGTGACTGGTGTCATTGGTGACATGTCCCTGCTGCACACCCAGACGGCCATTGTGTCAGGCTGTATTTCAGCTGCCTTTTTAGGCTAGACAAGGGTGGATTAAGGAAAAATCTTTGGAAGGTGTAGAATGTGTAGTTTGAATTGGAATTGTTATTGAGGACTTTGGATCCAGCTCTCTGGACTTCACAAATACCAAATAAACAAGCATTTCCATATAGAAAAAAAGATCAGAAAAAGAAGATTGCAGTCTTTGTTATATACAGCTTACTTATTCTCAAGTATATAATAAATTCATTATGTAGCTTCTTTTTAAATATTATATTTTTTTCAGTCAGCAAAAATCCATCTCCTCTCCCCTCCTCCAGTTGAGAACAAAAAGAAAAACAAAACCTGCTATAAACAGGCATAGTCACATCAAAACATATTTCCACATTGGGTATGTCCAAGAAAACATGTGTCTGATTCTGAGCCCTTCACCTCTCTACCAGGGGTGAGTCCTCTGCAATCATGCTTGGTCATTCAATGGATTAGAGTTCTTAAATCTTTCAGAGTTGTTTACCTTTACCATATTGTGTTGCAAAAATGGTTCTTTTGGTTCTGCTCGCTTCAGTCTGCATCAGTTCATACAAGTCTTCCCAGGTTTCTCGGAAACCCTCTACTTCTTAATTTCTTACAGCAGTGGTATTCCTTCACATTTATGTGCCATAGCTTGTTCAGCTATTCCACATGGATGGGCATCCCCATCAATTTCTAATTTTTTGCCACCACAGAAAGAGCTAGAAATGTTTTTATACATCTTTAGAGTTTGAGTTTTGCTTAGGACTAATCCCTCCCTTGATCTGCCTGTTAAGGTCTGAGAGGTTTCTATCCCTCAAGGACTGGAGTATAGGACAGGGTCATCTGGAATGAATTCACAGACTCAAGCATTCTTTAAGTCAAGGTGGCAAAGATTTATTGTTGCACTATACAGCGGGCAAGGATTCTCAAGGATCCTGCCGTGGTGGGCAGAGCTCCTTAGGGAACTTGCAACCTAACGAGAATGATGCTAAAACTTTTATAGGAAAAGTAGTGAATTATGTGGCAAGTATGCTAATTGGGTGATAACATACATCTGTGTCATTCACTACTGGAAACCTGGGTGTGGGGTGGGGAAGAGAAGGTTCTTAAAGGGTGTATTTTTGTCTGTTATGTCTGATGTCTGTAGCTTGACCTCTGGATTGTATACGGTAACCATGGGCATCAATACCTGATATTCTGCTGGTACAAGATGGTCCTGTTCATACAGGGAAATTCTAGAGGTCAGCTTGTTCTTGTAAGAGGGAGAGATAGTTTGCCTTAATGGGTCCACTCATGAGTCACTGCCAGAGACAGGGCCCTTGGGCTGGAGGGAAACTGTCAGGGATGGTGGTTCTGAGGCCAGGGAGAAATTGGGGTCCAAGTACTCAAGCACACCATCCTGTCCTCCCTCTACCTTCTCCTCTTTCCGTCTTGTTTCACTGTTGAGTGAAATACATTTCTGTACCCGATTCTGTGTGTGTGTGTGTGTGTGTGTGTGTGTGTGTGTGTGTGTGTGGTTCCAAGAGTTCTGGGCAGTTTTTTGAAAAGGCTCCTTTTTTGGCCATGGCGGTCAGATTCAGTGATTCTTCATTTTTTTCTCCTTGATCTATTTTCCAGTTTGGTGGTTTTCACTATAAGATTCTTTGTATTTTCTTCAGCTTTTTTCAGTGTTTTGTCTTTGCTTTCTCCTTTCTGGTTGCCTCTTGGAGCCGTTGGCTTCTGATTTTGGGGGAGTTTGTGACCTGGGCAGGTTTGGTGCCGCTTGTCCCCAGCTGCTAATTCATTCCCTTTCTGGTTCTGTCTTCAGCAATTCTCATTGCTTTTCCACTTGTTTCCTCCAGTCCTTTCATTTCGCTTATGAAAACATTGTAAACTTGTACAAAAAACCTCTCCCTTCATCTCTTTCAGTAATTCTCGTTGAATTTGTGCCCGGGCTGGTTTTTCTGGGAGGCTTTGCTTGCAGGTGTGTTGGAGTCATTCTCTTCTTCTGGATTTGGCTTTCAAGCCTCCCTAGCACCATAGTAGCTCTTGCTGGTGGGCTTCTTTTTAGTTTGCCCATTCTTCCGGCCTGCTTCCTGACTGCAGACTTGATGTTAGGATTGGGCTCTGGAGCACTTCCAGAGAGAAGGTTGGGGCTGCTTCTGTTGCCGCTTTCTCTGGGTGATGAGTCTTGTGTTACTCTAGGATCTCAGGGACAGGCTGGGACCTGCACGCTTTCCCTGCTCCCAAAGGGCTCAGATCCGGGACAAAGTCTGATCGTTGCTCTCTTGATCTGAGCTCTGTAAGTTCCTGGCCTGAGTTTGGGGCTGAGCAAGAGTTGGTGCTGTTGGACTCTGCTCTTATCAGCCGGCTGGTGAGCTCTCAACATGTAGCTGTCGAAGCCGTCCTGCTTGTCTGTGTTTCCTGTTAGCCTTTTTTCTCTTCTCTTCTATGCATTGAAGAAGACGCTTCAATGATCCTCTTTTCTTTCTCCTTTTTGTTAACTTTATTGTTGGGCCCCCCCTTCCAACCCCACCCCAGTGGGAAAAAAAGAAGACACTTGCAGCATTTGCATGGTCAAGCAAACAAACTCTTATGCTGGCTGTGGGCAAAAATGGGGGTGTCCTTGTTTCCCTTGAGTCAAGAGCCAGGTAGCATCCTCCATCGTTGGTCCTTTGGAGTTGTGTGCGACCGTGGCATCGATCATAGTACTGATGCCTTTCAGAATAGAGGTTGGTGTTGTGGCTCTGCTCCCCTCACATTGCCTCAGTTCCTACAGGTCTTCCCAGGTGTCTTGGGAGCTGGGCCCTTTGTAGTTGGATAGGGTATGGTAATATTTTATGACATTCATGAGCCATTCTTACTCAGCCATTCCCCAACTGGTGGGCACCCCTGACCTTTCGAGTTCTTCGCTACCACAGAATGAGCTGCTGCTCTACAAGTTTTTGTCCAGAAATGTTCTTTTCCTTCTTCTTTGATCTCTTTGGGGTGCAGGGATAGTTGTTGTATTACTTCCTGGGTCACACTTCAGGGGCCATTTGGGCATGGTTCCCAGTTTTTTTCCCTAATGGCAGGACCAGTTCATACGGCATTCATTCCCTCTTTTCCCACTGACTCACACTTTTTCTGTGTTGACACAACTATTTTTTCTTGAGAAAAATCTCAGTAAACCAACTGTAAAATCAGAGCAAAATATGTTTTTAACAGTTACTTTAATTTCTGTAAAACTGTAGGTATTCATTTGTATTTGGGTTGATTGGCACATGTTATTCTAAAGTACTGACTGATTGTTTTTAAGCATTTGCGAACATTGAAGGTTCCTGGAAAGCAGATGTCTGCACTGTCTTGGGAAGGAGGTGGATTAAAGATTGGCCTTGCTGTTGACTCTTTTATCTATTTTGCAAATATCAGACCCGATTACAAGGTGAGTACAAAGAGTGGGTATCACAAGAACTTTATCAATAGGTATTTTGTCACGGCTCAGAGGATTTCTCTCCTTGGTTTATTCAGAGAAAGTCTAATTTTTTGAAACTAACCAGGAAAGGGACTTTTGAGGATGAATCTCAGGGTACTTTTTCTAGAACCATGATTTGAGTACTTTAAAGCTCTTTGGAGCTACTTAGGTGAGTATGACCTTTACCATATTGAAACCTTCCATATCCCAGGAGATGAAGCCATTGAATTGCAGGGGCCAAATGACTGCCTCAGGTAGCAGCATTATGTGAAGATGAGCCTTCCTGAATTTAGCTGTGCTCTTGCTCTTATGCCAGACAGGCCACTTGGTATGGGGCCTGTGCTGGGAGCCTCTTGGACCTTGTGTCCCACTGGGCTGGCCTCGTCTCCACAGTGAGACATTTGAGGAGGATTCAGTAGTGTGGCTCTTTTTGGCCAACCAAGTTCCCATCCAAAGCTTTGGTATCTGTTTTAGAGGGCCTGGGCCCTGGCCTACCTAGTTATTCTACTTGTGCTGCTCCATAAGCTAGCAGTATTCACAGTGAAAAACTCACTTGGAAACTGAAAATGTGGTACTAATATTCCGCCATCTTTGTTACAGTCTCCCAAGGTCAGAAATTCGTGTACAACAATCCCTTTGTGGTTTTATTTTGTAACCTATTTACTGAAGCTGTTATTGAACTCTTCTATTGCTTTTAAAAAGTTCTCAGTTTCTTTTCTGATTCTCTAGGGTCCTCTAAGTGAAGCATCATGTTGTCTCTTCTTAGCCTATATTTATGCCTTTACTTTCTTTTGCTAGCATTTGTAGGACTATGCAAAGGAGAAACAGCTTTATTCTTACACTTATTCAGAAAACTCAGAGTGATTCCTACTGCATAGAACGTTAGCTTTTGATTTTTAAAAACATATTTCTTAAAAATCTGTTTTTGTATCTGTTAATGGTAGATCCTTTTTTTGGCCAGGATTTTATTTTTAAAATTTCAGATAATATTCACTAGTTCTACTGGTGTACAAGAAAGTTCTTTGTCTTTGTTTTATCCTTTTCCTGGTTTGGCTACTAGGACTGTATTTGTCTTATAAAAAGAATGTAATGGAGTGTTTTCTTTCTCAGTTTTTAGACCAATTTGTGTAGCGTGGATATGAATTTCCTTTAAAAGTCTGATAGAATTCACCTCTGAGTACATTTGGACCAGGTGCTTTCTTTCCTTTTCTGAAATTAGGTGGTTTAATGTCTCTTTGGTGCTCTGTTAATTTGGGCATTTCACACTTTTGTGGCTAAGCTTCCATTTCTTTTCCATCCTCAGTTTTGCTGGTATGGAACTGTGTATTGTAGGTTCTGATAATTAAAAAAATTCCTCTCTGTGGCGCTTAAGCCTTGTTCATTTAGAAATTTTGTTAGTCTGATTTTCCTCCTCAGGCTAGCTAAGGTTTATCACTTTGGTTAGTCTTGTCAAAGAAGAAGCATTTACTTTTCTTGTTCTCTCTTTGTTTGGAACTTGCTTAAGTACAGCCATTTCTGAGTCCTCATGCTGAGGGGGTTTGTGTGGATAGACTACAGCTTACAGATCTGCTGACCTGTGACTTTTTAATGTAACAAAGGGTGAATGGATGATTTCTGCACTTTTTGTTTGGGTGCCCTTGAATTTTCCTAGAACATTTCCTCTGAACATCTCCTCTGCCTCTGTCACTTTCTGCCCCGGGACGTGTCCCTGGAGGTCTGCTACAGTGTCCTTTTCACCTTCATATCTCCAGCATTCAGTGCTGGGCCTTGAATGTGGGTGTTGACAGCATTGTTGCATCGTGTAATCCTGCTGATCCCCACTTTTCTGCACCCCTTTATCCCTGTTGGTGTTGAATTCTGACACTTGGGATGAGGCTTTGACCGTTGAAACTTCTCTCTCACATAAAAAATTGGGAAATTTCACAAAAACGTTTTTATTTAGTTGGCATTTCTAGCTTTTCATCTCTGGATTTCCTCTGTATGCGTGTTAACATAATAACTTCTTTTTATTGTAGTATTTTTTTTTTTGAGAGAAGTGCTAGAAACGTGAGTCCCTCAGTCCCAGAAGAGGGTGTCTTTTGTGTTTCCCCACCCCCAAATACAGAAAGACAGAACAAAGGCCCCCCCTTCCACCTCCCAAGACAAGCAGAGCTCTTCTGGGCTAGATCCACAGCATGTTTATTTTCCATCTTTCCAGTGGGGTTACTGCTCCAACACGGTTGTATATGCATATACCAGGCCCGATCGTCCTGAGTACTGTGTGGTTTTTTGGGATACCAAGAACAATGAGAAATATGTAAAGTATGTAAAAAGCCTGATTTCCATCACTACCTGTGGTGACTTCTGCATTTTGGCAACCAAAGCTGACGAAAATCATCCCCAGGTAAGTGTTTCCCCTGAAACCCGGCATCACTTTGCTAAAACGTCCACTCAGTGGAATGGGGCCACATTGTCCTCCCACGCTGGCAGGGAGAAAACATCGGCGTCTCCTGCGGCTCTCTGGGGTCATGGGTGCTGCCTCCCTATCTTAAAGCTTGCAGCTTCTGAAATAGACTTGAAATGTCAAGATCCTTTTCTGGGCTAGAATTCCTTGGGCAGGTGAGATCTCCAGATGTCAGTTCAGGCATGGGTGGCTGTGGCACGTCTCAGCCTTTTCACAAGGTGAGCTCTGCTTGCGACAGTGGCGGAGGATTCCCCTGTGAGTTCGGCCGATAACTGCGTCACAGTGACGTCGTGATAGCAGTAACGGCCTGTGTATTTTCAAGAGGATCTAAAATTAGAGATGAAAACACAGGAGCAAACAGTGGCTTATGTTGGCATAGAAATTATTTTACATGATTAGGAAGTTTGGTGTGGGAAGGATCCTTTGTGACAGCAACAAGACTTTTAAGCAATGGAAAAGCAAATTGTGCCTTTGGAAATATCAGTGTCCACCTAAAAGAATGTAAAAGATGTTTGTCAGCCCTAAATAGCGATAAAATATGGGAAGGTCAAATGTATGTGTTTGCACAGGGCTGGAGAGAGTCTCAGTGCCGGTTAAGTCCTTCTCTGAGATTAAAAGCTAAGTAAATTATCCCACGCACACGTAGAGCAGGGCCAGTGGGCAGGGCAGCCTGCTTATTTCTCTGAAATGAGTCGATCAGAGTGCTCGTGCGGGGCTCGGGCACGGCGCCCGGCCCCACACGGTGTTGCAGTCACTTTCACCTCCACTGGGGGTTGCCTCATTTGTGGATGAACTGACCCGTTTCTTCAGTGATCTACATGTTGCTTTGAAGCTTGTCCCTTTCCTTAGCTTGGCTGTGATGAAAAAGATCAACATTTCATGCGTGTTACGAGACTGAGGCCGCATGGGCCTGACCCCCGGACGCACATGTGGTCTGATTCTGTTTTCTTTTCTGACAGTTTGTGCTGGTCCTGTGCAACTCTATCGGCACCCCCTTGGATCCCAAATACATTGATATCGGTAAGCAGGAGCTGTAGCCGAATCGTTACTCAGATCAGGTACTTGGTTGTGATTCTGATTTTGAACTTTGTCATAGTGTGATTAGAGAGAACAGTGTTTTCTAGTGCATGTCATCCAGCTTGATTGTTCAGGAGTGGGGAGCCATCAGAGGACCCGGAGGGCTGCCCCCGGGGACCCAGAGGGCCACATGCAGCCTGGAGGCCACGGGTTCCCCAGCCCTGGTTCAGCTAGTTTCAGGGTCCTCTTTTGTCTCAGTTAGAAATGTTGCATTTGGCATCACATAACGTTTTCCACTGTGCCCCTCACCTAACCACCTTGGGAAAAGTCTAGCAAAACGAGCAAGCAGCTGAAAAAGCTCTTGGCTTTGTGTGCACTGTTCCGTACCCCTGGTCCCCCGCCTCTCGGAATCAGTGGGGAGGTGCCTTCCTGTCGCTCTTCTCTGCGACCGAGCTTGGTTGTTACCGTTTCCCCTCGTTCCATTTTGGCGGCTTGGTTCTGTTCTTTCCACTTAGGTGGTTTATCACAGTCACTGCTTATGTCCCTTCCCTGGTTGTGTTTCCTTCGCACGCTTCCTCGCCTTCCTCCCACGCCTTCTGTCACACTTATGTACCGCGGCTCGTTGGGTCTCGTTTGTCAGCCTTTGCCACCACAAGCGCTGCTCTCGATGTTCTGATGTCTCTGGGCCTTTCTTTTGCCACGGATGTCTTCGGGGTTGACGTGCATCTAGCTGTGGGATGGGGCTCCGGGTGAGAGGGTGTGGCCATAGTAGTCGCTCTTTCTGCATCCCGGGCATGCCTCTGTGAGGCAGTCTGGGAGCAGCGTCAGGGCCAGGATAGGAGAGAATCTGCCCTTAAAACGCTTTATTTTTAATGACCTAGTTGTAAATAGGTCTGTTTAATAAAAACGTTCCCGGTCCTCATAAAAAGGAGCACTCGTCCCAGATTTCTGCCCACGCACTGTGTGGTATCGGGGCCATCATTCAGAGTTCTGGGTTTGGAGCATCTCTGGAAGGCCTGCAAAAGAAAACTGTCTTCTCACGCTGGTGTTGGCCGGTGTCATCAGCCAGACTCTCACGCGGTGGGGGGCTGCCGCTGTCCAGAGTCACGGCTTGGGCGTGTTCCAGTGGTCTTAAGAAATTAAAGACTTGGAGGCCTGGTCCGGAGGCTGAGGGGAAGCAGCGCGCTTTGTTGTCATGTGCTCCCGACAGAAAAGAGAGAACCCACGGTCCAGGTGGACCCCTTGCTTTGGAGAGTCGTCGCTTAGTCACTGGAGGGGCGGGGAGGAATGTTCTGGAAGCGCAGTGCCCTTCGAGAGAGTGCTGGGCGGCCGTCTGGACGGAGGAGAGAGAAAGCAGACTTAGCCCCTTCTTCAGTAGGTCAGGATGGCCCTTGGCTGGCATGGAGGCCCCAGTGCAGATCCAGCTGCAGGTGCTGACTAGCCATGTGGCCCTGGGCAGGTCACTTCATCTCTGCCTGCCTCGGTTTCCAGAATTGTAAAATGAGACCAGAGGGAGGAAAGCAAGAGATCATGTTTGTGTAGCGCTTAGAGCCAGGCACATAGTCGGTGCTTAATAAATGCTGTGTTCTCTTTCCTTCTGCTTCCTGTCTCTCTTTACTTGGCCTCATTCATCAGTGTTTGGGATACCTGAGGCCACAGTGGCCCTTGACTTGGGGGACAGCTGTGGTGGAGAGAAGGGAACCTATGTGAGAGATGCAGTGGAGGTGGGAAGGGCGGGGGTGTGCTTCTTTGCCCTCTTCCTCTACCCTGCCACCTGCCACCCCAGCTGAATTAGTCACAGGTGATGAGTTTTGGGTAGGGTGCCGGGGTGTGTGACTGTCAGCCTGTGGGCAGGCCTGTCTTTGGGAGCGGTGCACAAGGGGGTCCCTGGGAGGGAGGAGGCTGTCTGAGCAGAAGTGCCGAGGTGATGACAAGACTGCCACTTGTCAGGCTGGGAGCCAGCAGTGGAAGAAGGGTCCCTGAGGGCCACGAGGGCCCTCTCCCCACTTGGCATGAAGCTACCTGACCAGGAGGAGACACTTCACCAGGCAGGATCAACCTCACTCCCAACAGACACGGCCACAGGACCACCACTAGTGGCCTGAAGGGAGGCTTGGCCCAAGGCCGGGCACCTGGCGAGCGTGCCCAGGGCTGCAGGAGGTGGTTCAGCCCCTCCTCATTCAGCCTTTTTTCTTCAGCAAGGTCTGTGACGAGAGATGAGAGAGAGAGGATGCCCAGGTCATGTGCCCAGGCCCCCCCCGCAGAAAAGGGGACGGACGGGCATCAGGAGGAGGGTTGTGAGTGGGGCAGAATGAGCTGTGCTTTTGACAGGTTGAGCTTGAGACGGTGCTAGAACGCCCGATCTGCGAGGGGAGTCCGGGGCTTAGGACCCACTGGACTGGCCCATCAGTGAGCTGACCAGAGTCTGAGGGCAGGGTGCGGAGGAAAGGGCTGGCACAGGCACAGCAGCTGAGACCTGGTGGAGAGGCCGTGGAGCGCCAGCTTTCAGAGCTGATTTATTAAAACTGAAGGAGAAGTGGGGTGTGTGGGCGACAAGAGCCAGGGCTTACAGAGCGCCATCCACACATCTCCTTTGATCCTCTGTGGCTGTGGTGGAGTTATTGTTGAGTCGTGTCTGGCTTTTTGTGGCCCCACTCTTGGCAGAGATACTGGAGTGGTTTGCCATTTCCTTCTGCAGCTCATTTCACAGATGGGGAAATTGAGGCAAACAGGGTGAAGTGACTTGCCCAGGATCACACAGCAGGAAGTGTCTGAAGCCAGATTTGAACTCAGGAAGAGGAATCTTCCTGACTCCAGGCCTAGCACTCTACCCACTGCACCACCTAGCTGCCCCGGCCCTGTTTTAATAGATGAGGACACTGAACAGACAGAGGTGGAGTGACTTGCCCAGGGTCACACAGCAGGAAGTGTCTGAAGCCAGATTTGAACTCAGGAAGAGGAATCTTCCTGACTCCAGGCCTAGCACTCTACCCACTGCACCACCTAGCTGCCCCGGCCCTGTTTTAATAGATGAGGACACTGAACAGACAGAGGTGGAGTGACTTGCCCAGGGTCACACAGCTAGAAAGTGTCTGAGGCCAAATTTGAACTCATGGCTTCCTAACTCCAGGCTAAGCAGTATTCTGTCCCTGGGGCCCTTAGGGGAGGTCTTTACAACCTGATACAAATACCATAACCAGGTACTAGTTCAGTCTAAATTTAGATTGCTTAAACTTACTTGTATTTTTGCAGTGCTAGTAATAATAACCTACTTATGTTACAAAAATTAATAGACACAGTGCTTTTCTGTTAATACTTTAATCACATGATAGTTGACTTTTTCCCTGTTCGTGGTTCCATTGATCATTATAACCCTAGCTTATTTTCCTCTCTTTTATCATGTCTTTTCCAAATTCAGTTCACCAAACACGTATTAAATTTTCCATGAACATTTTCCATTTTCATTTTCCCAGATAATGTATCTCCAGTATTTTTTCCTCATTTTAAAAGATATTTTTGTAGTCCTTGAGAGATTTTCTTCTTGGAAGTAATAGGGAGTCACTGGTTTATTGAGTGGTGGTGGTGGTGGGGAATGACATGTTTTTACCTGGAGATTTTATCGGGTAATTCTAGACGATAGAACTTTCCATACCACGTTATTGGCCACCCATGTCTCCTACTTGATAAAGTAGAAACTATAAATTACGTAGGAAAAACTCCTGGGAAAACTGGAAACAGTCTGGCAGAAAGTAGGCCTACAGCACCGCTGTACAGCGCCTTCCACAGCACATTCTACGTGGATATGTGACCTTAACATTAATGAGACTGTGTCTAGTGATTTGCTGATATTAAAGGCACTACCAAAAACAGTGACAAGAGGAACAGATCTCATGTCTCTCGTAGCTATGGATCTGAAACATATTCTTAACCAAGCGAATGCTCGAGGCAGTTAGATAAAGTAGCTAACTTCAGGTATGTGAAACTGAAAGCTTCCTCACGGAAAAAAATAATACCTCGAGGATAAGAAACCTAGTGGTCAAATGAAGGGAAAAGGGGGCAGCTAGGTGGTGCAGTGGAAAGAGCACCAGCCCTGAAGTCAGGAGGATCCGAGTTCAAATCCGGCCTCAGACCAAACACTGGACACTTACTAGCTGTGTGAGCTTGGGCAAGTCACTTAACCCTAGTTGCCTTTAAAAAAGAAAATGAGGGAAAAGAATCTTTGGATCAGATTTCTCTAAGGATTTAGTGTCTAAGATATAGAAATAATTTCTATGTATATGTATATGTTGTGTACATATACAGTATATATACATATATCCTTACACATACACACATATTTGTATATACACTAAAAATGATTCCCTGGTAGATCAGTGGTTAATGGATATAAGGTTTTCAAAGGAAGAATTGCTAAGTATTCATAACCACAGAGGAGAATGCTTCAGATCACTAATAAGAAGAGAAATACCAGTGAAAACAACCTCAAGGTTTGACTTCATACCCTGTGGATTGGCAAAGATAACAAATGAAGGCAATGGTCAGTGTAGGCTCACCTGTACGTCGTTGGTGAAACTTAAAATGGTACGACTGTTTTGGAAACAATTTAGAATTATGTGAACAAAGGGACTTCGATGTCCACACCTTTTGAACCAGAGATTTCATTACTGGGCTTACACCCCAAGGAAGCCATCCATGAGAAGAAAGCCCTCGTATGCTCCAGAACATTTATGGCAGCACTCTGTGTGGGAGCAAAGACCTGGCCATCAGTTGGGGAATGCCTAAACTAACTGGCACCTGCATGTCATGGACCATTCCTGTGCTATAAGAAACAGCGCGCGTGATGAAGACAGAGAAGCCTGGGAAGAGCTGCATGAAGGGATGCAGAGGGAAGTCAGCAGAACCAGAAGGCACTGGACACAGAGACCACAATCGTGTAAACACCTGAAGAAGAACCATGCACCCCCAGAGTCCAGAGTGAATGGGACAGAATTGCAAAGCCCTTGCCGGGTCCCCGGGGACAGACGAGAGGCCCCCAGGCCACCCTCGGAGGCGGGAGGCGTCCCGGTGTCCCACAAGGAGGCACGGGGTTTTGGACTTTTTCTCTGTGCGTTGATCAGTTGTGCTGACTCTTTTTCCTCTTTAAAGAATGCTGTTATAGGGGATGGCTCTCTGAGAAGGGGAAAGGGAGGGGTCCTGGGGATAACTCTGATGATGTAAGAAACAGAAACCATCAATAAAAAGCTGTTAAAAAAGAAAAAAGAGGGAGAGAGAACCGGTAACTTTCCGGGACAAGATGGACCTTCTGATTAATTCTGGGAAGGGAGTGAACTCAGTGGAATCATCTTCTCCAAAAGGAGTGTATTTTTTTTTTCCTGTAAAGGTTCAGCTAATCTTGGCTAAAGTTAGTCAGTTAATAAACATTTATTAAACACTGACTGTGTGCCAGGTGCTGTGCTAAGTGCTGGAGATAAAAAGAAAGGTAAAACACAGTCCCTGCCCTCAGGGAGCTCCCGGTCTGGGCTGGGGAGACAACGTGCAAACCCTGTTTACAAATGGGCCATGGCCAGGATCAGCTGCAGGTAACCTCAGAAGAAGGCACCAATGTCAGGGGATCCGGACTTGAAGGAAGCCGGGGCAGGCAGGAGGCAGAGATGGGGAGGGAGGGCGAGCCTTCCAAGCGTGGGGCAGACGCCCAGAGCCCCAAAGTGGAGACCAGCCAGCATCACTGCATTGAGGAGTGGGTGCGAGGGAGGGGCCAGGAGGGTGGGAGGAGGATTTGGTATTTGATGCTGGAGGTGATTGGAGACCCCTGGAAGTTGTTGCCTAGGAGGGTGACCCCTTTTCACTTGGTGTTTCTTGTCCTGTAAAACTGCCCACAGCATATTATTGGCCACCCTTGTCCTTCAGAGACTTGAGGGTTCTCCCCAGGTTGGGAAGGTGTGCACTGTTGGTCCCGGGGATAAGGGAGGACCTAGCTCCTGGCCAAGATTGGCCACACCCATTGGGGGTGCAGGGATAGGACTGTGCGGGGAGGACAGATGGGGGGGATGGGGGGAGTCTGGCCATGCTCCGGCTGGATTCCATGGTTCTAGAGTGACCTGGAGTGCAAGCCAAGGATGGAGGCTTCTTTATTTCCCGTACATTTAGGAACTGTGTGCAAGTATGCCTATGGATCAGTGTGTACATTATTAATTAATTAATTTGCTTCTTTTTAAAAAAAAACCAACAGTGCCGTTATTTGTTGCCATGACCAAAACGCATGTGATCGCAGCTTCCAAAGAAGCCTTTTACACGTGGCAGTATCGTGTGGCCAAGAAGCTGACGGCCTTGGAAATCAACCAGGCGGCAAGGTCCAGAAAAGAAGGACGAGAAAGGTGGGTGGCTGGCACCCCAGCGGGTCTCGTGCCCACTTCCGCCGCATCGTCCTGGGGGTCTGGAGGAAGCTCGTCTGTCTGCGTTCTGATGCACTGTCCCCTAATCCGAAGAGAAGGGCTCAGGCAGGCCCTGCCTGAGAGCGGTGCAGCCTGGGGCTTCAGAGCTGTCTTGGGTCTGCAGAATGATGGTGCTTGTAGGGGTTCCTGGACTCTGGGATGGCTCTGGAGCCCGGGAGGGCCATTGCTCACAGGCTGGGAAGCACGCAGCTCCAGGTGAGTTTAGTGAGAGGCCTTTGTGGTGGTCCTGCAGGGACCGCCCCCTCCTCCCCAGCCCCTGAGCGGCTGGTCATCCCTGTGGGTCTGAGCGCCTTATCAGAAGGCTGGGATGGAGATGCCTTACCAACCCAGAGGCGGGCATTGGACCGTCCAGGCAGGTGATCTTAATGAAACCACGATTCCACCAGTCGTGAAAAGAAATGGAGAGTGGCTGCTCACGTTGGAAAAATTACAACATTTTCCTCTGAAATCTGGAGATTTGTTTTTTAGAAAAAGTTATTAATCCGCAAGCACCTATGAAATGCCTGCCGTGTTCTGAGTGTTGTAGGTGTTGGGGATGTGAAGAGGGGACGGCCCTGCCTCCAAAGAGCTTATGCATATGTATAATATATATATATATATATATATGTATAAATCGATTGTCCCATTTTCATCTTGTGTGCCTTTCTGTTATTTAAAGCAGAATGAGCTTCACTGGGTAATCATGAGTTCAAAAAGCACTTTACATCTGTGACCTCATCTGCCCTCCCTGGCAGGCCCATGAGGTTGGTGCCATTGTTATCTCCATGTTACAGAGGAGGAAACTGAGGCGGGGAGAGGGTCAGAGACTCCCCCCTCCCCCGCCAGCACATTGTGTCTGAGGCAGGATTTGAACCCAGGCTTCACGCCTTCAAGGCCAGCTCTCTGGAAACGGGAATTCTCTCCACATTGAGAAGTGTCCTAAGGACGTGTCAGCAGGGGCTCAGAACAGGATCCGTGAGAAGCGACCTTTCCATCCCACGGGTCGTCTTCACTGAACCGAAAGACTCGTGAAGGAGAGCCCAGCGCCAGATTGGGGGATTTCCTTCCCAGGCCCGTGTGAGCCCGTGAAGCCCGGGTCCGCCTTTGTCTTAGAGAGGAGGACGCACAGCTGGCGAGCCGGCTTCTGACCAGACTCCTCCTGCACCCAACTGTGGGTGGTTCACAGATGGCTGACCAGTGGATGGAAGAGAGAGGTGGAGGAGCAAGCGCTTGCAGGCATTCTTCAGGTGTGCCCCGGGACTCAGCCTGTGATGCACATCAGCTTCTTTACCAGGGCCTTGTATAAAGCGAGGCCTAGCTGCAAGGTCTGATCATCTCCTGCAAGTTTGGGCTTACGCTCCAATACGACTTCTTGTGTATTGGAGGGAGCGAGGCAGCGCGCGGATAGAGCGTTGAGTCCGGAAGACCTGAGTTCAGAACCAGCCTCAGGCACTGGACCGAGAAGCCCCGTCCCTCCTGCCTGCCTCAGTTTCCTTGATTGTAAACTGATAATGACAGCCCCTGCCTCCCAGGGTTGTTGTGAGGCTCAGAGGAGGGGCTTAGCTCAGGGCATGGTATGTAGTAGGCGCTTTGTGCATGCGGGTTTCTTTCCTTCCCATATCTATTTCAAGCCTTCTGTCCAGTTGTGAACCTTGACTTGATGCTCACTGGGAAGCCCTGGTCTTCCCGACTGTGCCCTCGGCCTCCTCTCTTCCCAGGCTTCCTCTGAGTCCCGGCTCGGATCTCACCTTGGAAGCCCCTCTTAGTTCCAGCTCTGAGCTGCCTCCCCTCCCTTCCTTCTGTCCCGCTTTTCCTGTGGGGGCTCACTTGGGATCTGGCTTGTCATCCCCCATCAGGCCGGGAGCTCCGGGAGGACAGGGACTGTCTGTGCCTCTTGGGGCATCCCCGCTGCTCAGCACAGCGCCGGGCACACGGTAGGGGCTGGAGCAGTGGGTACTGATGGATTGATGCCTTGATTTCCCCAGGATTTATCATGTTGATGATACTCCTTCTGGAGCTGTCGATGGAGTGCTGGACTACAGCAAGGCCTCACAAGTAGGTGACCTCTGTTTACTTCAGTTTAAGATAAAAGTCTTGTCACACACAAGCTTCTCTGATGCTTTGTTATAGACATCGAATAGCGGCAGCTGGGGGTGCGATGGAGAGAGAGCCGGGCCTGAGTGCAGACCCTGCCACGGGGTCCTGACAAGTCACTTGTGCTTTGTCAGCCTCAGTTTCCTCATCTGTAAAATGGGGACTGTAAAAGCACTTGTCCTTTACGGTTGTTGTGAGGATCAAGCAAGATCCAGCTGTGAAGCCCTGTGCAAACTTGGAAGCTTCCTATCACTTTCCCATCGAGTTGCGGCAGTCCTGACGCCACGGGGCCGCTTGTTGGCAAGGCGGCGCTGCTTAGCAGCCCCGAGGGGTCTTCTGGTCATCCTGTGTGACTGCAGCTTGCCTGCCTTGTCCGGCATTCAAGGCCCTCCTGGGCCTTACAGAGCTGACAGCATTGTAGACTGCTTCTGTCGTGATTTCACTGATGGGCCAGAACAAGGGGGAGGAAGAGAATAAGTCTTTATGTAGTGCCTACTGTGCACCAGGTGCAAAGCACTTTACAAATATCCTCAAACAGCCTGGGGGGGAAGGGCTATTATCCCCATTTTACAGTGGAGACTGAGGCAGGCAGAGGAAGTGGAGCTGAATTTGAACTCAGATCTTCCTGACTGCAGGCCCAGAGCTCCGTGCACTGTGGTGCCACCTTGTTGCCGACTGTGATGGAGATCCCAAGCCTTCCATATCCATTACTGCTTTGTCTGGGTATTACCTCCAGTGAAGTGGAGCTGTCCCCTCTGCCTTCCCCCCCGTCTCTCCCTGGAAATCATCCCTGTTAGCTGTTTAAAGCATTCCCACAGAAGCGAGGGGCCTCCTCCTCAGAATGCCCCCAACCCTGCTGGTGGTGAGGATACTCATCACCAGCTCACTTGCTTTCTTCCCTTTTAGATTATAATCTCCTTGAGGGCAGGGGTTAGGTTTTATTCATCCTTGTAAGTGCTTAATAAATATTTGTTGATTGAATCAATGAATCATAGTATTCTTTTGGATTTTAGGGAACTGGGGATCCCATTTGTGCTATAACAGCATCTGATAAGACACTGATTGTGGTAAGTGATGAACATTTTATTTTGTGAATAATTTGTTTCAATCATAAAAGTAAAGTAAAGTAAAAAAAAAGCCTAGCCTAGCCAAAAGCCTAGCACCATAATATGTTCTCATTATCCATCAAGAGATGGACTCAGAGTTTGAAAATGTGTCTTGCAGGTTAGACAATGGTTGTCAAAACAGCTGCCTCCAAATCTGTTGCCCTGGCGGTCCCTTAGGAGGATAGAAGAGAGAGGAACTGGCCCCTTTGGGTGGCTCCAAGGAGCCTGGTATAGACAGGAAGGAAAGGAGTTCACAAAGACTGCTTGCTTCCCCACTGTAGGTGGCTGCATTGTACTGGAGACCCTGGCCTAGCTGCTTGTCCGGGTTCAGTCAGTCTCTGTGCTATGGCAAAAAGAGTTAGGAAAGACCTGCCTTTGAATTCTGCCCTGGCACCTACCATCAGTGTCATTGCAGTCAAGTGACGTCACTGAGAAGTGCCTCAGTTTCCTTTTCTGTGCCTCCCTCGCTGGAATATTTCAAGGGTCAAGGGAGATGTAACAGAAACCTAATGTGAGTGAGGTGTGGCAGGAGCCTTAGGGTCTGTGTTAAACCAGCTTACTGTTATACTTGCTGACTAACAATGAATCAGATTTACAGTCCTCATGCAATGCAGTCAAACTGTATTAATCAAAAGTATACAAACATTAGTTTGTAATCATCTCCTAGACCACAAAAACATCAACTCCACTAGAAACGCACTGCCATTCTGATTCCTAGGGTTCCAGCTAAGTGGCTCTCCTTCCAGTATTCAATGGCAGGGTTCCACCTCTGCCCTCTGAGGTAGTGTTCTGACGAGTTGGTGAGTCCCCATCAATCACCTCTGCCCACAAGTCATCAAGTGGGAGTGGGAATGCAGGAGCCAGCCCTAGTCCTGCCCTCAGAACGGCCTGAAGATTGGTGCCTGTGGTGGGTTGTTAATAGTTCTTGCTGTGGACATTACTTTTGTACCCAAGTGTTGGTTACACCCAAGTACTGGTTATATTCTGGTTCTGACTGGTGACCAGTGATTTGTTTACCAATTAATTTGATTGGTACCTTATGATCCAAGGTAATAACAAGGTGATTTACCAAAATTTCCCACTGATGGTCAGTTCTGTCTGAGGGTCCCTTCAGTTTATTATTTATTTATGAACAGACATGCTGTTTACCAAATTATACCACACAGGTCCTTCTCTTAATATTGAAAAATACATCAAAATGCTTCTGCCCAAAACGGCAGCCGAATACAAGATGGAGTCATTTATGTAAAGGCAGCAGACTTATGGTCGTTATATGAAGTGATCTGCATGGAGGGCTTTGTAAACTCTGTAAAGTGCTGCCCAACTGGCAGCTGTTATTACTGTGCTTAATTATGTCACGACATAGGAAAAGATGTCACTTGGAAAGATCGGGAGACTGTTGGCAAGCTAGTGTTTGCCTTTTTCTGATCTTTGAAATGGACTCACTGGGCTACTGTATTTAACACATTAACTTGAGAAATGAGTGTTTCCCCAATCTTTAATGTCCTCAGAGTTAACTGAATGTGAATTTTTTGCACGTATGGAACTCAGTTACAGTGTAGTTCAAGTACGGTCAGGCTTGCTTAACTTTTAAAAACAGTCTTCTGATAATGTGATTTAATCTTTGTATCCCAATGAGTTTTCTGTCTCCTTGGGACATTTGGGCAGAATTAGCTATATGGCAAGTAAACCAAGGGCGCAGCTAGGTGGCACAGTGGTTAGAGTGCTGGGCCTGGAGTTAGGAGGACCCGAGTTCGAATTTGATCTGAGATATTGATTAGCTGTGACCCTGGGCAAGTCACTTCACCCTGTTTGCCTCAGTTTCCTCATCTGTAAAATGAGCTGGAGAAGGACATGGCAGACTGCTCCAGTACCGCTGCCAAGAACACCCCAGATGGGCTCATGGGGAGCCAGACATGATGGAAATGACCGAACAGCAACAGCGACAGCAGCAGAGGTCTGGCCGCGTCACTCCCTTGCGCATTAGTCTTCATTTATTAAGCACCTACTGTTTGCATTACCAATATTATCTCATTTGATTTCAAGCTGGAAGGGACCTCAAAGGCCATATCTAGTCCAGCCCCTCATTTGACACATGGGGAAACTGAGACCCAGGGAAGTCAGACTTGAGGACAAACAGTCTTCATTTCTCCTAGGAGAAAAGTGAGACCCAGAGGGTAGAAGGGACTTCTCTATGGCCATGCAGTGAAGCCAGTGATAAAAGCAGGACTAGAACCCATATCTTCTTTCTTAATTTATCACCCATTTACTTACCTCTCAGATTGGCTCTGAAGTCTGCAGCTGGCCTGCATCCACACTCTCTCTCCGGCGCCCCTCCTTCCTCATCTCCCACACTCTAGTCAGACTGGTTTTGCTGCCCCTGAGGCTCCATCTCTGGCCTAGGCTGGTTCCTTCACAGGGTTCTTGTATGAGATCTTTCCTAATGCTCTCCCGGTCACTGGAGGTGGGAGCCGCTTTTCACTCATTCAGGTCTTTGAGGTCGAGACGCTTTTTAATTATGTAAACATAGAAAAAGGTGTAGATGAGACACCACAGATTGTGGAGACCGGTAAACAAAACCTCTCTCCCTAATTTTTCAGGGGCGTGAATCTGGCACCGTTCAGAGATACAGTCTTCCTAATGTTGGTCTGATTCAAAAGTATTCCCTGCCCTGTCGAGCTTACCAGTTGTCTTTGAATTGCAACTCCAGGTAAGGATTTTTAGCCATTTCCAAAAAAAGTGTGACTTGGAAAGAATCCTGTCATTGAAGAGAGTTGGAATCATTTTTAAAGATGTGAAAGGCACATGTTTTATGCAGATAATACAGTTCTAGTCTAGTGGTAATGTACAGGGTGGGTCCATATCGCATTTTGTATAGATCCCTCTTTTGTTTGCGATATCTATTCTGATGTAAAATGTGGGCTCTGAGCATTATTTCAGGAACTGCAAGATAACTTTTGCCTTTTTGTGTTCATTGTTCTTGTCTCTGTACTCATTTATCACTAAAGGAATTTGGTTTTATAAGTGGAATAATTGTGGACTCTGAACAACATTTAGCTAAGTTCTTTAACTCCTATTCATGAAAGTTGGTGTTGGGAAGCCACTGATCATGGTAGAGCTCCTTTGCCTTCTTGAGTTTTCTGTCTGTGTGTTTTTCTGACGAATGATGGCTGATCCTTTTTGTAAGTGCCGCTGATCATCTTCCAATGGCATTTTCTCTTCCTTCCCAAATTCTCAGCCGTCTTGCTGTCATAGACATTTCTGGTGTCCTGACCTTCTTTGACTTGGACGCTCGCGTGACAGACAGCACGGGGCAGCAGACAATAGGCGAGCTGTTGAAGCTGGAGCGTAAAGATGTCTGGGATATGAAATGGGCCAAAGACAATCCAGACTTGTTGGCAATGATGGAGAAGACAAGGATGTATGTGTTCAGAAACCTGGATCCCGAGGTAAAAGCGAGGACTGGGGGGAGGCTGGAGCCTGGGCGCGTTGCCGGGCGCTCCGGGCTGGGGTTCCTAAGCACAGATAGAGAACGCGTCCCTGTAATTTATGGGCGTGCGTCTGCATGCTTTTAGAATGGCTTTTCCTTCTGATGCTGTCTCTTCCTCCTCCCCTTTTCTTGTGACACAGGCATCACTGAGCCTGGTCCCTGCCCCATCGGTGAAGGAGGATGTGTTTTCCCGGCTCCTCCCAGGGCTGTGTGTAGTCATAGCAACGCACGCAGTGTTCGGTTTCGTGCGGATGCTCTCTCCCATTATGTTGTCCTGCTGTGTGTTATTTTGGGGGGCACCTACTTTTAATTCCTTTGGACATTCCTGACTTTCTCTGAAAGGACCTGCAGTAAACATGTGACTGTGGTCCACCTCGTGACAGAGAAGCCCTGGGCCCCGAGGCAGGCTGAGACCTGCGTGTTGTGGAGACAGTCAGTGGAAGTCATTTGTCGGGCTTGACTATGAGTATTTGTTCCCAGAGTTTTGGTTTTGGTCTTTTTCTTTCCAATATTAGGGGCTGTGGGAGGGGGAGAAAGTAGTTTTTGGTTAATTGCAGAGACTTAAATTAAAAGGAAGAAAAGACAGGAGCTCTGAAGATAGAGGTGCGATCGATGGGGCTGGGATGAAAAACCTACCCTCTTGGTGGATTGGGAGTCCCTGTTAAATTGTCCTCAGAGACACCTGTACTCAGGCTGTCACCCCTTTGGCTGTCTGGCCGTGCCTGGCCTGTCACTGGCACTTGGCCGAAGCTCGTGGAGTCCTTGGTTACAGCATCCTCGGCTCCCCGCTTGTCCCCCCTGCCCCCTCACTCTCATCTGTTCCCTGTTTATCGATGAGCAGAGCAGGCCTAGCCGAGCTAATCCCCACTGGCACAGGGAACCGCTGCCCCGCGGAGGGCAGGGCTGCCTTATCTCCCGGGTCCTCAGGAGCCGTCCAGACCCGTCATGCTTGGCTCTGTGGGCAGAGCTAGTCCGGAAGCTGCAGTGAGGCCGATTCAGGCCAGGTGTGAGGAGGAGCTTGCTGCTCCTGGGACAGAGGGGGGAGGGGGCCTTCCCCCAGCACAGTGGGACACAGGTGAGCTAGGAATAGTTGGATGATGGGCCAGTCTGGAGGGGCTCCTCAGCTCCGACCCTGGCACTGAGAATCAGGGGCTGCCTGGAGACGGGAGCCCCCTTGTGGCTTCTCCACCAAACCCTGAGCGGAATGCCCTTACTTCTCCCACATATCGCCCGCTGAGACCTGCTTGGGTCAGAGTGATCTGGACTTGATAAAAGGCCTCATGTTGTGATTTCCCTCTGAGGCTTGTTTTAAGCTTGAAGCCAGCCTCTGTACTGTTTAGACCTTGAGCAGCAGCACTGCAGCTGAACTGGGAAGGCCCAGGGCTGAGGGCATCCATACCTTGGGGCTGCTGGACGTGGTGCTACCTCCTGGAGACTCATGGCAGGGGCATTAGGGCAAAGGGGGGTGAGGTGGCTGTGGAGGCGGACTTGTACGTCCAGTGTCCCTTCCGGTTGGGTGGGCTCTGCACCCCATCTTCCGGTCAGTGTGGTCAGATGCTTGTGGGTGTGCCAGGCTGCACAGAATGGGGTGTGTGTGTCTCATACTCACCCATTCCTTCCCGTGCATGCAAATGCATGTACACACGCATGCACACACACACACACATGCACACACACATGCACACACACACACAGAAGCAGTCAGTGCTGAGTGAAATGTTCTCCTGGTGGAAGATTGTTTCTCAGGAAGCTTGAATAGAAAAGGCCACTTCTAGGGGCATGAGCTTCTGTTCTGGGCCTGGCTCCCTTACTGTTTGGCTTGAGTTAGTTTTAGAGGGAGGTGGGTTTCCGGGAGCTTGACCGCTGTCTGGACTTCTCTCTGGAGCCTCCCGTTCCTTAGCAAAGGCCGAGGCTGTGGGTGTTCAGTGGGCAGTGGGGCTCACGTCCTCTGGAATCCGTCCCTCTACCTGCTTGTTGACATTCTGAGGACATGCTTTTAAACAGGCCTCTTCTCGGCGGCCTGTGAAAGCCCGTGCTGTGCCCTTTCTGACCACGAGATGAAGCATTTTTTCTTGAAAATTTTAGAGGTTAGCCACAAATTCCAGGCTCACACCTTTCTTTGATTTGCCCATGAAACTTTGTGGGTGGCACTCTGTCTCCCAGCTCTTTTTTTGCTGACAAGGACATTTCCATTGAGGATTGAGGGCAAGGAGTTTATTTTTCTTGAAGGACTTGTGAGGACGTTGTAGACCTTGTGGCATCGTGCTGAAATCTTCCCTGCGGCTTCGGCTTGGCCTGCTCCTTCTCCAGGCTCCTTCCAGGCGCTCATCTGGCTGCGGGGCCTTACTTGGGTTTCCCTGGGCCCTGCAGCTCCGGCTCGGCCTGCTCCTTCTCCAGGCTCCCTCCAGGCACTCCTCTGGCTGCGGGGCCTTGCTTGGGTTTCCCTGTGCCCTGCGGCTCCGGCTTGGCCTGCTCCTTCTCCAGGCTCCCTCCAGGCGCTCCTCTGGCTGCGGGGCCTTGCTTGGGTTTCCCTGTGCCCTGCGGCTCTGGCTTGGCCTGCTTCTTCTCCAGGCTCCCTCCAGGCGCTCCTCTGGCTGCGGCGCCTTGCTTGGGTTTCCCTGGGCCCTGCGGCCACTGCTTTTGGATCCTGACTTAGCTCGCTTCTTCTTTTTGTGAAACAGCCTCGTGAACCAGGGGGTGGGGTGGGAGATATCATCGGGTGGTCCCGGGCCTTGGCTCAGTCATCCCACAGGAGGACTCCTGACGTCAGGCAGCCTTGGAGTCTGTGTTCTGGCAGCCCTTCTTCCTCTCCTTCCAGGCTCGGTGAAGGGTGTGCTCTCCTCTCTTTCATGTCATGAGTGGCCATGAATTCCAGCCAAAACCGCTCTTCTCCCTTCGTGCTTTCCCAGGTTTTAAGTTTGTTATCTCCTACTTGTCTCTTTCTTTTGTCAGCATTGAGCCCACAGTAAAAATGGGCCGGGGACAGATGTGTGGTCACATCACCAGCTGGTGTCCTGCGGCTCCCGGAGAGCGCTAGCTGCCTCTAAGTGCTTTCTTTTCCTTTTTCTCTGAGGAGATTCATTCCTGTTCACACATTTCTGTCTTGTTATTGTCTGGTCGCTTTTAGGAGAAATGTTGGCGTCTGGTAATGTTTTCTCAGAGAATGCAGCCACTTGAATGGGTTTTATGATTTGGGTGAAAAGCTTGGACCCAGTAGAACTCTGCCGTTCCCGTTCTCTCCTGGTCAGAGAGCCCGCAGAGCCAAGCCCAGCTCCAGCCTCGCCCTCTGGGGCCACTTAGCTCCAGTTAGGTTTGATAGCTTTTTTCCTCACGGTTCTGGCAGTTTTTACCTTTGTTCATTCCAAAGGGCTGACTCTCAGAGATGAACCTGTTGCCCCTTTCTTTCTGGTTACTGTTCTTTTGATCATCTGAACCTGTTCTGATGTTGTATCAGCTTCTAGGATAACGAAGCTGTTGCCCCAGGGCCGCGTCATTGTGATTCTCAGCTTTAGAGCCTAGCACAGGACAGGTTTTTGGAAGCACACTTGTGGCCACAGTTGCTCACGGTGTTTGTTAGTCTTTCTCTTACACGTGGAGTTCTGTGTCACTCCAGCATCGTATTTGACATCTTTGATTGGCCGACGTGTCCTCGTGCAAGCGACATCCCTTCTGTTAGAGGAGAGCCTGTGAAAAGCCTTCAGATTGCTGTTTTAAGCAGAGGAAGCTTAGATGCCTAACTAGACATGAGGAAGACTTTGTATAAATAAAAAATAAGATTGGTTTGTCTTTTAAAGGAACCCATTCAGACTTCTGGATACATTTGTAACTTTGAAGATTTGGAAATTAAATCGGTTCTCTTGGATGAAATACTAAAGGTAATGCCCTTTTCTTGTTTTACTTCTCAACTCACTGTTTGGCTGAAGAAAAGGGTCACATGGAGAGCTGGAGTCCACTCTCCTGCTTGAGATGTAGTGCATGACTCCTTGCTTCCCTTCCAGTACCTTTAAGTTGTCCCTTCTGCTTCTGGGTGTTCTCTGAGGCCCCTAGCACCACCCAGGGTGCCTCAGTGGAAGTTCTCCTGGTGTCCGGGGTGGGGGGCTTATTGCTGCAGGGTTGCCCTCAGAACCCTCCCCTGGGCTCTGACCCTGGGGACTGTCACCTCTGCCAGCAGAAGGGTCTTTAGGGGCACTTTGGTCCTGGTGGCTGTTGCTGGGTGGGGGTCTAGAGGACCGGTGATCTTGCTGCAGGGCCGATCCTCCTCCTCCCCCCAGCTTCATGTTCACTTTGGACAAGTCTCAGAGGGTCAGTGGCTGAATAGGCCATTCCCTCCCCTTCCCTGGGCCTCTCTGCAGGGATCACCTTTCCTTGTTAAAAAGACCAGGTGTAGGTATGTTTTAAGGAAGTGCTTGGGAATTTCTGGTTTCATTTTGTCATTCTAGAACCCTGAACACCCTAATAAGGATTATATCATTAACTTTGAGATCCGATCCCTGCGAGACAGTCGAGCGTTGATTGAGAAGGTCGGCATTGATGATGCTTCCCAGTTCATTGAGGACAATCCCCATCCCCGGCTATGGTAAGAACTCAGCCCAGCTCTCGGCTTCCTCAGTGTCTGCAGTGGGGGCGGGCCCGGCCCTTTGGTTCTTGACTCTTCTTCCTTTTCTAGATGGGCTTTGGGCAGCACTAGGTGGGAGTCCTTCCAGTGAAGCCCCATCGTGTACCATCTCATTCAAGCCTCCAATGGCCTGGGGGGTGGGGGAGGTCCTGGGAGGATGGGCGTCCCAGTGTTAGAGATGAGGAGACTGAGGCTGCCTGGTCCGAACCAGGCTTTCTGGTTCCAGGCCCAAGCTCATCTATGCTAGAGATGGGGCAAAGCCCGCTCTGCCTCCCTGCACTAGAAGCAGATGGGTCAGGACTCCATCTCTGTGTTTCCGAGCAGGCGCCTGCTGGCGGAAGCCGCCCTTCAGAAGCTGGACCTGCAGACGGCCGAGCAGGCCTTCGTGCGCTGCAAGGATTACCAGGGCATCAAGTTTGTGAAGCGGCTTGGCAACCTGCAGAGCGAGTCCATGAAGCAGTGCGAGGTGGCAGCCTACTTTGGCCGGTTTGAGGAGGCGGAGAGAATGTACCTGGACATGGATAGAAGGTGAGCTGGCAGCGGCCTGCCCCCGGCAGGGTCTGAGCAGAGATGCCCATGGACTTGGTACATCGGGGTGAGGCCGTGCGTGGCAGGCACATCCCTGGCCGCTCTCTGGTGCCTGCGCCCTCTTCCCTTTCAGTCTGTCCTGTGTGCGCTGCCCGAGGAGTCTTCAGGCTTGCATCTGCCTGTGTCACTCCCTGCTTCCAGACCCTTCCTAGCCGCCTCCCTAGGTCTTGGGAAGCAGCCTCCCCATAGGCCGCTGCCCCTCCCCCCCCAAGGCCCCCGAGGCCATGTGCTGAGCTACCTTGTTAAAAAGTCTGAACTCAGCATTAAGTTAAAAGGTCATCTCTGTAGACAAAGCAGAACTGTGAGACTGCAGCTCTGTGCCTCACGTGGCCTGTTTCCCCTTTGAAGGGTGGAATCGATTTAATAGAGGTTTGTGAGGAAAGCTGTCGGGGTGTTAGTGGGCTCCATCCACGGAGCCGTCCCAGGTCATGCCCTTTATGAGTCACACAACTGGTGTTCACAGGCGCCTGCGAGGACGTGGCCTCTGTTTTTCCAGGGTTGGCAGGTTCTTTGTGGAAGAAGCATTTGAGTGTCTTGCCTGTCCGGAAAGCCAGAGAGCCAGGATAGGGCGCTGCCAAGAGGCCAAAAGAGGGCATTCCTCCCTGGTGGGAGGGCTGCAACCAGAGGCCGGATGGCTGGCGGTCTGAGGTGTCGTCCATGGAATTCCTGTTCCTGTGTGGAGCATTCATTAGGTGCTTACTGTGTGCTCTGCTCAGTGCTAAGTGACCTCGCTCTGAGGCTGCCATTTTGAGCAAGCTTTGTCTCCCTCAGCAGACCGTGCAAGGTCTTGGGTCTCGTTTATGTCCGTACACAGTAAAAAAAAAAGGAATTACTGCAGAATCAAAGAGACTCCCTTCGACACTTATTTGTGTTTTTTAACTCCGTTTTTGGCAGTTGGATGAGTGACTATTCTGTTCCTTGGCTCTCGCCTCTCTTCTTCTTATCCATGTAGGGCAGAAACCCCCCAAACAAGCAAGAATCAGGGGCGGAGAACCTGCAGCCTCGAGGCCATATGTGGCCTTCTACCTTCTAGGTCCTCAAGTGCAGCCCTTTGATTGAGTCCAAAGTTCACAGAAATCCTCTTCATAAAAGGATTGGTTCTGTAAAACTTGGACTCAATCAAAAGGCCGCACCCGAGGACCTCGAGGGACACATGTGACCTCGAGGCCGCGGGCTTCCCACCCATGTCCTATGTTGTATTTGTACAGCTCAGGTTAGATTGACCATTAATACATCAGATTTGTGAAACAGCTGTCTTTATGGGTGTAAACTGCCCTTATCCTTAGTCAATGTTGTTTGAAATCCAGAAAGAGGGATGTCTGATGCAACCAATCAGAATGCATTTAGTAAGCACCTAGTGTGTGCAGGTACTGTGCTAAGTCCTGAAGATACAGAGAAAGGTAAAAACAGCTCTGGGCCTCACGCTCATAATCCAGCGGGGAGACCTCATTTCAGTCACCAGATACCTCTGTGTCCTCTGTAGAGGGTAGATGGAAGGCACACTGAACATTATCTTTTCCAAAGTAAGATCATAGACCTTTACCAAGGAGGGACAGCAGAAATCTTGTTCTGTAGGTGTCCTACCCGCTGCTCAGGATTAGAAGGCCTGTGGTAATGCGCTTCTGAGGCCCTGCTGAGGTTTTAGGGTCTACCCCATGTCTTCCTGTCGTCTGTAGGGACCTGGCCATCGGCCTTCGATTGAAATTGGGAGACTGGTTCCGGGTGCTGCAGTTACTGAAGACGGGATCTGGTGATGCTGACGACAGCCTCCTTGAGCAAGCCCACAATGCCATTGGAGACTACTTTGCTGATCGACAAAAATGGTACCTGTCTGGACCTGCCCATGTGTGTGTATGGTGCCCAGAGGCGGGCGATGGTTGCTGCTGCCTTTGGAGGATGTGTCAAGGCCACTAGGGGGTGCCACAGGGCAGGCCCTGGGGGCAGGAACTGGTTTCTGCCTCAATGTCCTCATCTGTAAAGTGGGGCTTTCCTTTCCCTTTGACAAGCCCATATCGGCACATGACTTAACACAAAGGAAGGAGCTGCATGACTCGGCTAGTCCCAGCCTTGGGGCCGCAGGTGTTTGCAAAAGCTCAGGAGTTTTGGAAGCCTGGGCTGAGCTGGAGGCCCAGGCAGCTTCTCCCTCCCTTCGCCCTGGTCTGAGGCCCTTGATGCCTCAGAGCAACCTTTCCTTGTGGGATTCATTTGTAACCAGGAGAAGGTGGACTTTCCTTCTGGAGATCCCCAACCATGTCCTTTTTGAGGACTTTGTACCATGCCCTCATCTTTAGGGGCCGGTGTGGAGAATAGAGGTGAAGAGAGCACTCCCGGCCTGGCTGTGGGGGAGCGAGGCGGATGACCCACTCTGACTAGCGAGGGCTCCCAGCTGGTCGTGCTAGCATGGAGGATGGCAGTGCCCAGCCGTGGTCCGTCACACTCTTTGTCTGCACAGGTTGAATGCCGTACAGTATTACGTGCAAGGTCGAAACCAGGAGCGCTTGGCCGAGTGTTACTACATGTTGGAAGACTACGAGGGTCTCGAGAACCTGGCCAATTCCCTGCCAGAAAACAACAAACTTCTTCCTGTGAGTGTTTTCAGATGGGGTGCAGGCACTTTGCTGATGTCCTTGCCCTGGGAGAAGGGCACTTTGCCAGGTAGAAGAACTTTGGAGCCTTGATTCTGGCCCCAGGACCTCTCCTTCCACCCCAGGGGTCAGAGCACAGGACTTCAGGGGTCAGTCCTGGGGGAGTGAGGGGTCTTGGCATCAGACACTGTCCGAGCACACACCATGGCTTTGCAGAGCAGGTATTCCTTTGAGGGAGGGGTTGCTTGCAGCTGTCCCTCCGTGACCTCTTGGCCTCTGGGAACCTTGTCTGGGTCTGGGGATCTGGGCAGGTGTGTGTGTGGAACTGAGGCAGAAAGGGGCAGGGTGGTTCAGGGTTGCATCATGGAGACGCACAGGATGCTTGTCATGGAAATGGGAAGGTCAGCCAAGCAGCGGGAGCGGCCGTCCTTTTCCTTGTGATCTAGACCTTTGTGCTTGCCACCCAGGCTGGAGCCAAGTGTCCAGTGTGGCTAAGCTCTCTAGAGTGTGCCTTCGAGGCTTCCCACCTCCCATTATTGATCACCAAGAGCGAGTGAAGAGACCCAAGTTCCATGCACTGCGGAGGGGAAGGAAGGGTAGGCACCACGGGGCAGAGCTGGCAGCGTCCTGGCTTCAACCTGGGGACCTTGTACAGAGCGCCTCACCTTTGCCCTCTGTTTCTTCTTCTGTAAAATGGGAGTCAGTAGAGGGTGGGATCACTTCCATCTCTAAATGGACGATCCCTGAGCTGTGTAGACAGCTTAGAGTGAATGAGCAAAGAGCACTCCCGGTTCTGCTTAAGGACAGGGCCGCGGTCAGCGGGGTCCATCCCGGGGTGATGGAAAGATGGTGGCTTGCAGAAAAGTCCTCTGGGACCTGGTCAGGTGACTCCTGGCCAGATCCCAGTTTCTGTCATTGTTACAGGAGATTGCCCAGATGTTTGTGAGGGTCGGGATGTGTGAGCAGGCTGTGGCCGCCTTTTTGAAGTGCAACCAACCCAAAGCCGCTGTGGACACGTGCGTGCACCTGAACCAGGTGAGGCATCGAGCTGCCTGCGCAGCACCTCAGCCCTTCGTGCCACTCCACTCACCTTCCTAGAGCAGGTGGAGCTTAGGAGGGTGGCTGTCGGTCCTCTGGTTTGATTGTGAGGAGGCTGTGGCAGGTTTGGAGGGAGCTAGAGGGTGGCGTGGTGTGCAGAGTCAGGGTGTGTGTGTGTGGTCCAGGGGGAGTAACCTGGGGGCAGGAAAAGGGAAGCCCTGTTTGTTAAGCACCTGCTGTGTGCCAGGCATGCGCTCAGTAGGAGCTTTGCAGAGCTACATGAGCTACAGCCCCATGAGGTGGCAGGGAGAGGCCTTTACTGCGGGCCAGGGAGACTCTTGGGGGCCATTCTCCTCTCTCTCCAGATAAGATCCAGGAGGTTCTCTCCCATTCCCCCAGGCTGTGTGTGTGTGTGTGTGTGTGTGTGTGTGTGTGTGTGTGTGTGTGTGTGCACACGCACGTGTCTGCTTGTGTGTGTGTGTGTGTGTGTGTATGTGGGGTGGTACCCGGGGCTCAGGAAGCCGACGGTCAGCACAGGCAGCCTTGTCCTCTTTGTTTTGAGGAGCCTGTCTTCATTCCCACAAGAGTCCTTTTCTTGACCCTGAGACGGCTTTGCGCTTATTTCCTGGCTCTTCTGTCTTTACTCTTCTGGGTACATATTCTTTCTCCCACATAGAATGTAAGCACCCCAAGGGCAGGTCCTGGGTCTCTGGCTCCTAGCCTGGTTCTTGACATATAGAAGGCTTGTTGAGTTGGACTGAAGGTTAGTCTGGCAGCTTTGTGTGCAGAAATCATCTCATCATTCCCTACGTTTTATTAGGAGTTTGTTTGTCTTTTTTTTTGGTCACAGCCAGGGGAAGGAACCGCGTGGACGTACCTTAGATTTCTTTGGACTTAGCTGTTCCTCTTCCCTTCCTGGTGTGTCTAATTGATATTGTAGAAAGATATGGAATGAGATAAATGAAAATGCTCAGTTAGGATAGGAAGGGCCTCTTACCAGCCTGCAGAGTAGGAGCATCCGGTGAAATACATTTTGTGAAGAAGAAAGTGCTGCTGCCTTTGTGAAAATAGTGGATGAGCTGTGCATGGTCCCGATCTGAAACAGCACCTTTGCTTGACTGTGGGAAAATGCATTTTTGTTTTCTTGTGTTTGGTGCTGGTTGAGTGTGCCTGGAAATGTGGAGCCTCCACGGCCGTAGTGCAGCTTCCATCTACAGGACTCACGGTACTTTTGTGGGTGTGGCACGTCAGCTCCAGGCCAGCAGTCCGTCATTTCCCCGTGGCCTGGGTTAGCCAGGTGCTGGCATCACAGCCTCTGTCTCTTTAACATCTGTGTTGGTTTTCTGTGCTTGGCTGGAAAACTGCACGTTGTGGGTTCTCTTGTGTGTCCTCAGTGGAACAAAGCCGTCGAGCTGGCTAAAAATCACAGCATGAAGGAAATCGGCTCCTTGCTGGCTCGTTATGCGGCTCACCTGCTGGAGAAGAACAAGACTCTGGACGCCATCGAGCTCTACCGGAAAGCCAATTACTTCTTTGACGCTGCTAAACTCATGTTCAAGGTACGGCCGCTCCCTGTTAGGGAGTGCATCGAGGGTCATAGCGGGCTGGGGAGGGGGAGGCCCTTTGTTCTTGGAGCCAGCTTCCTCGTCCACGCGGCGGAGGCTGGATGAGGGCTCAGCTGACTTGGCAGGAGGAGGACGCTCCCTGGTCACCCCATGCAAGTGTTCCTCCTTTAGTTATGGGGCAGCTGACGTAACTCGGGACCTTGTGTGTGGGGCCTTCGGTGGGGGAGCTCCTGGGGAGCCAGGGTGGGCTGCTGCCCTGATTGTCTGTTCTAAGATTGCGGATGAAGAAGCCAAGAAAAGGTCCAAGCCTTTGCGAGTGAAGAAGCTGTACGTGCTGTCGGCTCTGCTCATAGAGCAGTACCACGAGCAGATGAAGAACGCCCAGCGGGGAAAGGTTAAAGGGAAGAGTTCAGAGGTGAGAGCTCCTACCCTCTTCTGGGCTTCCCTCCTCCTGCCATTGACGTTGGGCTTTGGGCCGAGACTGAGAGGGTAGATCAGCATTTATGGGGGGGGGGACAGTCCTTGCCTCACTGCTTTATTGGCCTTAAGAACATCATTGATGAAATGGGTATGCTTTTTAAATGGAGTTTAATTACATTTTCTTAGAATGAGTTTCTTATTTTCATGGGTGTAAACACCATATTTTAGCAAATAAATCCCTTTGAAACATGTACTTAAATTTTTAAAAATTAACACCAATTGATCATAATATGTGTTATCATGGAAAACTTTATTTTTAATGGAGTTTCTGAAAGGCTGTGTTCTCTTCCCTTGGTGCCCAGCACGTCTCTGATGTGACCCCTCAGGTACCACCCACCCTGAGACTTTACTTTAGCAATGTCCCCATTCCCACAAAAAAAACTAAATTAAAACCAAACTAAGTCCAAACCACAACTGCTTAGCTAAGACGTAGATGAGTAGGTGAGGAAGACAATTGGTGGTGCCGCAGTCCCTAGAGTGTTGGGCCTAGGGTCAGGAGATCCGAGTTCAAATCTACCCTCAGACACTCTTTAACTCCGAGTGAGGCATTTAGCCTGTTTCCTCTGTGAATGGGAATAATGGTAGCAGCTACTCGAGAGGATTGTTGTGAGGATCAAATGAGACAGAGTGGGCACTGTGTAAGTCTTTACTCCCTTCCCTCCTCCTCTACCTGAAGACAGGGTTTGGCCCCGTGAACCTAGCTTCTCTTTCATGAAACCTGGGAAACCTCAGTTGAGCCTCATCCGTCGGGCTGGAAACCTGGTTTCAGAATTGAGACAACCTGACTTCTTTGGCCCTGCTGATGTCAAGACAGTTCAGCTGGGCTGTGTCAGGTTCCTCAGAAACTATGACCTGGCACTGTCTGGCTGATGGACTGCTGCTAAAAATTCCATACATTCATGCGCCTAAGAGGATTCATTGTTATCATTAAAAAATTTAGGGGCAGCTAGGTGGCGCAGTGGATGGAGCACTGGCCCTGGATTCAGGAGGACCTGAGTTCAAAAATGGCCTCAGACACGTAACACTTACTAGCTGTGTGACCCTGGGCAAGTCACTTAACCCCATCGCCTAGCCAACAAACAAACAAACAAAAAATTTGGCCTGTCCTCAGAGATTTCTGATTAGCTCATTCCAGAAAAGCTCAGACGCCCCGGTCTACCTTCTGCCCTTGAAAGGGGCCGGCTTAGTTCCTAGAGGCGAATGTCAGGCCCTCTGTTTGCAGGCTACCTCAGCCTTAGCTGGCTTGCTCGAGGAGGAAGTCCTGTCTTCAGCTAATCGGTTCACAGACAATGCCTGGAGAGGGGCCGAAGCTTACCACTTCTTCATCCTCGCACAGAGGCAGCTGTATGAGGGCTATGTCGACACCGCTCTGAAAACAGGTGAGCAGAATGTGCTTGGGAAGCCCTTGTATGTGATCCTTTGAGCGCCCATTCTCTAGATTTGGTGGCGAGGCAGGGCCAGCTAGGGACAAGGACAGAAAACAGGAGTGGACTAGTGAGGCTTGTCTCGTGCAGGCAGCCAGATGAAAAACCCTAAAGATTTGATGGTCATCTGATTGTGAAAGACAGTGTATCCATCCTCCATGTGCTTATTTATCTTATTTGGTGAAATAAGTAATTTGATTACACCATAATATACCGTAGGTGAATCACCAAGGCCTGCCTACGTAAGAGAATGGGCCTTGAACGAGGCTGTTCTGATGCCGGGCAGCTTTACGGAGCTCAGCTCTGCAGCAGAGAAATGCAGCAGGAGCTCAGTCCCGCCGGTGGCTAATTCCCTCCTACTGACAACTCACCTGCACCTTTCTTCGTTGCTGTATTTGTGCCTTCTTGTGTTTCTGTTGTCTGGGGTTTTCACAAAGCAAAGAATCTGCTTACATTTGGTTTTCTTTGCAAGAAAACTTCAAATCCTGCTTTTTTATTTAAAATCATCTTTTTTCATGGGTTGTTAGGCTGAGGTTTGTAAGGTAGGTCAGCCTGGGTTGCAGTGTGGAGTCGTCAAAGCGTATTATTCCATTACCTTCTTTGCTTTCAGGCAGGTATTAAGGAGTCTTGTTTTATTCAGGTTTTGTTTCCTCATTTACATTTGAAGGTTTTTCTCCTGGTCAGTTGCAGAATATATTGTTTGTCATTGGAATTGCTATATGTAACTGCAACGTGTCTTGGAGTTTGCAGCATAGGGCTTTTTCTGGAGGTGGTCTGTGAGTCCTTTCACTTGACGCTGTGTTGTTATTTCGTGTGTTGTACGTGTGTGTGTTGTGTGTGTTCAGAATTTTTGGATAGTTTTCTTAGATTATTTCTTGCATTACAGTATTCAAGTTTTTTTTACTTGTCATGTTCTTCTGGGAGACCTGTCATCCTTAAATTGTTTCTACACATCCTCTCTCTGAGATCAATTATGTTTTGCTTGTATGGAGATCACATTTACATTTAAAAGTTCCAGGCTACCTACCACCTCTGTGTATTTGCATTCTTAATCTGTTGTTTTCTCTTGTTCCTTTTGTGAGGTTTGCCAACGTGGATTCAGTTTTTTCATTCCACCAGTTACTTCTGCTGTGCCAGCTATAAGTTCTGCTCTCGCAAGCCTCCTTTCCCTCCTAATTCATTCAGGGACGGCATTGTGGGGACACTCTTGGCAGTCCCCAGGGTCCTCGGCCTCATCAGGGGTTTCTTGCAGTATTCATCCATAGATGTCTGGACTCACGTACAGGATGTGGGGGCCATCTGCCCATCTCTTTTTATTTTATTTTATTTTTTAGGTAATTGGGGTTAAGTGACTTACCCAGGGTCACACAGCCAGTAAGTGTTACATGTCTGAGGCCAGATTTGAACTCAGGTCCTCCTGACTTCAGGGCCAGTGCTCTATCCACTGCGCCACCTAGCGGCCCCCCGTCTTCTGGTCTCTTAATAATATTTTTCCTGTTGGTTTGTCTGCTTGTCCTCAGGGTCTTTAGCGAAGTTCTCTTCCTCTTCAGGTCTTTCGTAATTTCAGTCTCTCCCCACCCACAATATTCCTTTATTGCCTATTTTCCAGCATGAGCCTCAGTAAGCTTAGCTAAGCTGACCTTGGATTCAGAATCAGAGGATTTGAGTGTTGGAAGGGACCTCCCTGGTCATCTAGTCCAACGCACCTCCACAGGGAATCCCCAGCTCCAGTGATGAGCTCACTTCCTGCGCAGGCAGCCCACCCCACCTCTGGGACAGCTTCCTCCCACAGTTCCTGGTTCTGCCCTTGGGCCCAGCAGAACATGGCCAGTCTCTGCCATGTAATAACAGGTCTCACGTCCCCACCGTTCACATTTGTAGTTGCCCAGGGCCTGCATGCGCTCCGCTTTGTCAGCGTCCTTTCAAAATGTGGTGCCCAGAACCCCCACGGAGTGCCTGCGCAGACGGGCCATCCTGCCCTGCCTTATTCTTGTACACTTGGCCTTTCTTTGTGGGGTGGCCTCGCACCGAGCTGATGTTGTGCTGTCTGCGAGGCTGGTCTACCTTGTTTTGTGCGTGAGCTGGATCTCTGCACGCTAGAGTCTCCCCTCGACTCCAGTTCAGCTGTCTCTGATTCGATTCTACCCCACATCCCACGTCCTACCCTTTCTGGATGGTGGGGAGTCCTGAGCCTATCATCCTCCCTCTCCCTCCTGTTTGTGGCTTGTGCCCCAGCTCCTCCCTCCAGGAAGTGGGTTGGAGAGAGGCTCTTTGTGATCCGGGAGGAGGAGGCTCCTCCGGCTGTTTGCACAGCAAGATGGCTTTCCCATTCCTCCTGTTCCAGCCAGGGGTGGTGTGGATGGGCCAGGGCTTTTGCCACATTCTTGGCAGACTTTTCTCTGCTCCTGGGTCCTTGGCATTTCTGCTCATGGGCACCCTCTTTGTTTCGGCCCCTCCTGAACCCTGAAAGGTGAGGTGAGTGAGGGTTCAGTGAAATGACTGTTCTTGTTGCCTTTGGGGGGGTGGTGAAACAGGTCCTTGATTTGCCCCTCCAAGGAGATGCTGTGAACTGTCCTACTGTCCACACCTTCTTCACGTTCCACGTTTCCTTCACAGTTGTGAATATCCTTCCTTCCTTCTCCATTTGTTGGCGGGGGGACAAGGGCTGCCTCTCTGGAATGACACCAGTGTGATCAGTGTGTGGAGCCCACCTCCCCCTTGTCCGCTACTGTCCTTGCAAAGGGAGATTGTGGTGGGACAGGGCTGGGAGCCATTTTGAATTCTCTTTGCTTCCTAAAGGGTCACCTTCACTGGCCAAAGAATCGGTTCCCTGGTGGCCGCCCTGGCAGAAATGAGTCTGTTGGCACTTTAGCAGATGGGTAGGGGGCCTCCAACTGCAGGCAAACACAGTGATATGGAAGTGCATGTTAAATATGTCAAGTTTCCTTTTGCTGCAGTGAAAGATTAAGCAGCACAAAGAACACTAACATATGTTTGTCCTGTGTGTGCACGTGTGCTCGCGTACTCGTCTAGCTTGGTACAACTCCATCCTGCTATATTTTTCTTTTTTTTTTCTTTCTGGTGAGACATTTGGGGTTAAGTGACTTGCCCAGGGTCAAACAGCTAGTAAGTGTCAACTGTCTGAGGTCAGATTTGAACTCAGGTCCTCCTGACTCCAGGGCTGGCTGCCCCTACCAAGGTGCCTTTAAATGAGTAGCATGACCCCTCCCCCCAACCTTTGTTCCCCCGTGGCCTTTCCCCAGGCCCCATGACAGGGTCCAGGGCCACACCTGTAAGGACCCACCACGTAAAGACCTGCGTTGACTTCCTAGCTCTCCACCTGCGGGACTACGAGGACATCATCCCTGCCGTGGAGATCTACTCCCTGCTGGCTCTGTGTGGGTGTGCCAGCCGGGCCTTTGGGACCTGCTCCAAAGCCTTCATCAAGCTGGAGTCCTTGGAGACCCTGAGCCTGGAGCAGAAGCAGCAGTACGAGGATCTGGCTCTGGAGATCTTCACCAAGCACACCCCGAAGGACAACCGCAAGTCAGAGCTGGACAGTCTCCTGGAGGGGTGAGTGGGGCCTCCCTCGGGGACCCCCGGGTGCCCCCAGGAGTCGGAGACATTTCCTCCAGAGTTCATCTCCGCAGTTCTCTCATAGCGTTCAGTGGTCCGGAGAAGGGGCTGGTTCAGGCTCAGAATTGGGGACTGATTTTTTTCTCTCCTTCCTGCAGTGGAGAAGGGAAGCTCCCGACGTGTGTGGCCACGGGAAGCCCCATCATGGAGTACCAATTCTGGATGTGTAACGTGTGCAAGCACTGTGTCCTGGCCCAGGAGATCAGCAACTATAACTTCTGCCCCCTGTGCCACAGCTCAGTGGGGTAGCAGCTGGTGCGGGGAGTGGGGGATGGGGTGCCTAGGGACTTCACAAGAGGAAATACACTCTCCTCCCTGGGCCCAGGGGCTGTCTGTTTTGTTTTGGGATATGCCTAGGGGAAGATGCACCCAGTCCGTATTAGGTAAAAGTCACACTTCAAGCGCTGAGCACAGATGCGCTCTGGCTGCGTCCACGCGGCTCTGGGACCAGCAGGACATAGGCTTTCCTGGTGTGGCTCTGTGTCTGATCTCTAGTCTCAGGGAGGCAAAGGTGGCCCTCAGATGGGCGGGTGCCTTCTCTTCTGTTTTCCAGGCTTGTTCTTGGGAGACAGCGTCCTCTGGACGGAACCCAGGCTCCCAAAGAGAGGCTGCCTCAGAGGGAGGACGGCAATTATCTATTTAAGTTCCAAGATCGGAATCTCGGATTTTTATTTGACGGTTCTTCTTTCATGGAGAAAACAATAAAACGATATCTTGTTGCTCAAATGACTTGTCTTTGTGTGCAGCTCTGTATTACAGTCAGCTTCACTGCATGTGTGATGCTTCCTCTCCGGGGTGTGCTGTGAGCAGATCGGGGCATCGGGGTGTCCAGGTCTCCTCTGCAACTCTGACAGATCGAAGGGCGTCGAAGAACTGCCATCTGATGATGTCTGCATTATCAGAATGGAGGCCAGCCCCAAGCAAACAGCATTTGTGGCTGCCTGAGCCAGTGTCTGATGACCAGGGGAGGACGGCCTCGGGCCTCCAAGGAAGGGTCACAAAGTCTAAGTGTTTGTTTGTGGGAGATGAAAGCCCAGCTTCCTTAACACCCACCTGTATAATACATAATACAACTGACTGACCAAAGCACATTCATTCATGGAGTGCTCCCTTTGTGCCAGACACTGACTCCAAAGCAAAGACGATGCCAGGTTCTAACAGAGATAACACCCCAGGGACCTGGTGGTCAGAGAGGGGCCCTCTAGTCCGGGAAGTTCCAGGGAGAGTGGGTGGGGCCGCAGGAGAGGAGACTGAGATGCTCCCTCCAGGAAGAATGGCTGAGGTGACTTGTTGACTGGTTCGTCATTCATGCCTTCAGAACTCCAGGGCAGGGCACAGGGGAGAGGAGGGAAATATTCAACTGTGCACTTGGGTGCTTTCAGGAATCTCTGATTTCCTCTGCATCTCAGCACATCATCACGAGCCATCCGTGATCTTCCACACATCACCAAGCATCTAGTGTGGGCCAGGCACTGGAGATACAAACAGTACGGGGAGTGGAGAATGCCCTCTGTTGCAGAGGTGAGGCCTCATGTGGGAGCTGGGCTTGGGCTGAGGGAGTGCTCCAGACAGCCCCCCAGAGGGGAGGCGGGAGAGAGCATTCCAGATTTGCGACAGGAGGCTGAGATGGATTGTGGTGTGGACAGCAAGGCACACGTGGGTGCGTGTGTGTGCACAAAGGGGAGCGATGTATGATACAGCGGGGAGGTTGTGAGGGGCTTCTGGTGCCAAGTGGAAGAGTCTGGAGCCGTCCTACGGGCAGTGGGGAGCATCGGGTTTCTTGAGAAGGCAGTGCCATGCTCAGCTGACGGCCATTCATTATGTGCTAGTCACTGCTAAACTCGGGGATACAAAGAAGGGCAAAAACACGTCCCGGCCCTGGAGGAGGTCACCTTCGGACAGGGGATAACTATGTACCTGGGCAGTGCTCTTAGAGGGAAGGCCCTGGGGGCCTGGGGAGGCTGGAGAAGGGAGAGCCTGGGGGGGGGGGGTCAGCCGATGGTGAGATCTGTGCCTCCGCAATCGCTCGGCGGCCGTGAGGGGCACGGATTGCCGAGGAGACGCTGGAGGCACTGAAGGCCCCTGCTGCTTACTATTAATGGCATTAACTGACTGCAGGCCTCCTCGCACAAGGTTTATGAAACTCTTTGCAGACTTTAACTCACTGGCTGATTAGAACAACTATGTGAGGCAGGCACCCCACACTCTATTTCCTCATTGTAGAGATGGGTAAACTGAGTTCAGGAGCCTGCTAAGGGTCCCGTCCGGGAAGCGTGAAAGCCCGGATTCGGAAGTGCTTACTATGGGGTATGCGCCTACATATTAGAGTGTGAGGAAGGCCACTTTGGGCCCAATCTCGAGAGACCACGAGGTGGCGGCGAAGAGGCAGAGCGCTGCAGGTGCAAAGGCCTGGAGACTGGAGATGGGGCGTAGCGGCGGGGCAGATTTCCGCCTCACGCAAGGCCACCTTCCCCGGGGGCCCGGGCTGTCTGCAGTGTGCGTGGGTGCCAGATGGGTTGTCCCTCCTTTACCGTCGATCCCGTCTTACGGCGGCGCTGCCGTCAGCCATCCTCCCTCACGGCGACCTCTGTCGGGAAGGGCTGCTTTCCTTCGTCCCCGCCCATCTGAGCGGCTCGGGACGGCGTCCCCCGTGGTGGACTCGAGGAGGTGCTGGGCGGGTCCGGGCCGCGGCCCTCCTCCCCTGGCCGCGGCAGCGCCCCCTGCGGGCGGGCGTGGGAGGGCAGGCTCCTCCTGCTCCTGGCTCGGGGGCTGCTGAGGAGCCTCCCAGAAATGTCGCCCGGGGTAGGCGGCATCAGGGGTGGGGGCCGATGGCAGGGGGTCAGCCTCGATGGTCCCTACCAACCCTATCCTAGGGTGCCCACAAAAACAGGGCAGGGGGGTGGGCGGGACATCGCCCTCTGCTGGCCGCTCAGCCACACGCGCCAGTCTTTCCTCAGATGAAATCGCAGCCCCTCCCCTCCCCCGACGCGAAGTCACGGGGGTGGGATGGCAGGATGGAGCATGCCCGGGATTCCCACGCGTGGGAGCTTCGTGACTCCTGACGCGCCCCGCCAACATGTCACGCGAAGAGCGGGATAAGGAGAAGCGTCCTCACCAGGGGAGGCCCGCGGGCCTCTGTCATTCACTCTACGCTTTGTCTCCCCTCACGTGACCCTCCCATCCCCCGCTAACTAGACGCCTAGTTCTCTTCGCTACGACCCCAGCAGAGCCGGGCGCCGATTGGACGCGCCCCCATCAGGAAGCCGCCTATCGGTCGCGTTCCCAAACCTGCTCCGCCCTATCCCTTTGCTTGATGGTCGGAAGAGACTTAGGCCAGAGGCCCACGCGCAAGGATGCCTCCGGTAGCCGGGATGATCGCCCGCAAAATACCGCGAGAAGAACGGAGCTCCTCCTACCGGACGCTCCCTAGCCCTGGCCCTGGCCCCGGCCCCGCCCCCAAGAGAGGAAAAGCTTGGCCGCCATGGATGGACAGCCGCCCCGGGGCGGCGACGGGCCCCTAGCCGAGGCCCACGCGCACTTCCGGAGCGGCGAACATGACGAAGCCGAGGCGCTTTATTCGGCCTATATTCGCCAGTGCGTCTGCGCAGCCGGGGGAGCGCGCGCTGGCCCGTGAGTCTCGCGAAAGCTGCGTGCGCGGGGGGGGGGTGTCGGCGTCGTGGTATCGTCATCACGGGTTCGCGGGAGGGATGGGGAAACTGAGGCCCGGCCTTAGTCGGGGGGCTCCTCTTGAACATCCCTTCCAACCCCCCGTGAGACCCTGGCAGCGCACTCGGCGTCTCTGGGCCTCAGTTTCCCCGTCTCGGAATGGCTCTGTCCCGTACAGGAAGGGAAACAGAGGCAGGCTGGGTCTCGGTCAGAGGTCAGCGAGATGCTTACGTTTTACACGTAGGGAAACTGAGGCAAGAGAGGCCCGTGCCCACGGGGGATTAAGGTGAGATTATGGGCCTGGAACCAGCTTTACGGGGAAACTGAGGCAGGCAGCGGTGAAAGGATCCTCCGGGCTCACCTCTGGCCTCAGACCCTTCTGCTGCTTGCCTGCCTCAGTTTCCTTGTCTGTAGAATGGGGACAGTCAGGCCCCCACCTCCAGGGTTGTCCGAGGCTGCGAGTCTTTCCTGGGGTTCAGGGATCCCAACTTTGGGGGGGGTCATCTACTCCACCCCGTAGATCTTACGGCCACAGGCGGGTTTAAAAAAATAGGAGGATTGCGGGGACCCGTCCACGTGCTCCTGGGCCCCCCCAAAAGGCCCCCCCTTGTAGCCCAGAGGTGGTGAAGGCAGGCCGGGGTGCTGAGTGAGGTCTGGCCTCTGAGGCCATCCGCCCCTCGGCCAGCCACAGGGGAGGGGGCTTCTTCCTGCCTCAGGTCAGCTCCCCCCAACTCAGTAAGCTCCAGGGTGTCCCCGTTACCTGCCCCTCCCCCACCCTCCCCTGCCCCTCCTCCCCTCCACCTCTTAGCGTCTCTGCCTTCAAGGCTTCACTCCAACCCAGCCCCCCCCCCCTCCCCAGGCACCAGGGCTTTCCATCAGCTTTCACTGTCATTTCATGCAGTTCTTCCCAGGTCTCTGACTCCATGACATTTGTCATTCTGTACGGGGAGCTTCGTTTAAAGCCATGGATACATGGGGGTGGGGGTGGGGGCCCTGTGAACTTGGGGAAAAGGTTGGAAGTGCCACAGTGCAGAGCCCTTGTCCTGCAGTCAGCAAGACCCGAGTTCAAATCCTGCCAGAGAAATGTTCTAGCTATGTGAATTTGGGTAAGCCACTCCTACTTTCCAAATGAAAACATATAAACATCATAACGTTTATTTAGTTAGTAATATAGGAGTCTAGTTTACATGATGAAATATATAATTATTATATACATATAATTAAGTAATATATAAAGCATACCCTGGGGTGGCTAGGTGGTATAGCGGGGAGTCAGGAAGACTCATCTTCCTGAGTTCAAAGCTGGCCTCAGACACTTCCTAGCTGTGTGACTCTGTTTGCCTCAGTTTCCTCCTCTGTAAAATGAGCTGCAGAAGGGAATGGCAGACCACTGCAGTGTCTCTGCCAAGAAAACCCCAGTTGGGTCATGGAGAGCTGGACATGTGTGAACAACAGAAAGGGTGACCCGGGAATGCTCAGAAATTCTCTTATGAATCTAGGGTGGACCGGCCTCCGTATTTTAATTCAATTCAGCAAGCCTTTATTAAGGCCAAGCATGTGCAGGGGTCGATCTGTATCAGGGATACGGACATGTGCACACAGGTCCTCCTCGAGCAGCTTCCATGCTGTGGGGAGTTAGGGTTTGTGAGAAGGTGAGCCAGGGCAGCACACCTGGAGGAGGGGAGGGGGGCGCCCTGGAAGGGTCACCTGAGCTGGACCTTGAAAGAAGCTAGCCAGCTAGCCGCTCCAAGAGGCAGAGCTGGGGGGGGGGGCTCCAGTGGGAGAGGACAGGCTTTTCTTTCCTGAAACCTTGAATTCCCCTTCTAATCGGGATGGATGGAGTTATCAGGAAGATCACTTTGAACCAGGCTAGCTTGTGCCTTTTTTTCTTTGAGTTAATCTGGCCTCTGCGTTCGTGGGGATTGTGGCCGGGCTCCCGCTCTTCCAGCCCGGGGCATCTGTGCCATCCGGCTCGCTATTCCCGGGCGCGTTCGGTCCCGACGTCCGTCTTTCTGCTCGAGCTTTCCTCGCGGCACGGACGGTCCATACTGTCCAGTTTGCTAATTCGTACCAGAAGAGGTGTGGACGAGCGCTGGAGAGACGACATTTCTAAGCTCAGTGTTCCATTTTGCCTTTAAGCCCCTACTCCCCGGAGGATCTGGCCACTGCCTACAACAACAGGGGTCAAATCAGATATCTTCGGGTGGACTTTTACGAAGCCGTGGACGATTACAGCGCCGCCATCCAAACCCTGCCCCATTTTGAGGTGCCCTATTACAACCGAGGCCTGATCTACTACAGGATGGGTGAGGACGTCCTTTGTTCACTGCATGCTGCTGACATGCATGCTGCCCTTGGGGATCCTGTAAATGGGAACGTGGTAGAGCTGAGGCAGGGCAGAGGGTCGTGGGCCCGGAGAGGAGCTGGGAGAAGGTCCTGGGCATGGCCAGCGTCTGGGAGGGGAGGGAGGGGAGGAGAGGGGAGAAGAGGGTGGGGAGGGGAAGAGAGGGGAGGAGAGAGGGGGGAGAAGAGAGGGGAGGGAGGGAGGAAAAAGAAGAGAGGAGAGGAAGGGGAGGAGAGGAGGGGAGGGAGAGGAGGAGAGGGGAGAAGAGGGGTGGGGAGGGAAGAGAGGGGAGGAGAGAGGAGGGGTGAAAAGAAGAGGAGGGGAAGGGAAGGGAGGGTAGAGGATGGGAAGAGAGGGGGGAAGGGAGAGGAAGGATAGGGAGGGGAAGAGAGGGGAGGAGAGAGGAGGGGAGGGGAAGAGAGGGGAGGGAGGGAGGAAAGAAGAAGAGAGGAGAGGAAGGGGAGGAGAGGAGGGGAGGGGACAGGAGGGGTGAAAAGAAGAGGAGAGGAAGAGGGGGAGGGGAGGGGGGAGGAAAAGAGAAGGAGGGGAGAGGAGGGGTGTTCCCCAGCCTCTGGGGACACATTGCCAGAGAACCCTGTTTCTAGACAGAAATCCCTAAGGACCTCTGGGGTGATAGGAAGGGGAGGGTTCCAGCAGGTTATATAGAGATTTAAAAAGCTCCCTGGCTTTCTCTTGTGGGCTTGTGCTGCAGGGCAGTTTGATGAAGCTTTTGAAGATTTCAAGAAAGTGCTAGACTTGAATCCTGGTTTTCAAGATGCTAGGCTGAGCTTAAAACAGACTATTTTAGATAAAGAAGAAAAACAGAGAAGAAATTATTAAAAATTCTACCATAAGGAAAACATTGACTGACTTTTTCACCTGACAACCTGGATTTTCTTTGTTATTGACTAGAGCAGAAGAATACATGGAGCTGTTTTCATTCCCATGTAAGATAAAGAGACTCTTGATAGCAGGTGGGAGCCAGAATGGCCCGTGGCCTGGGCCTGTGGGTGGTTTTCAGGGTGACCGAAGGTGAACGATCATTTTCACTGCTTGTGTTGAATGATGGTTTTTAAATGTTCAAATATTTGAATTGGGAAAAATGTATATTTTTTGTAGTTGAGATTTACAGATGTGTGCAGTTTTTCTTTAATGATCTTATTTTAGTAGGTCTGTGATAAAACAAAAATTATTAGAGTGAAAAAAAAAGATACTTCTCAAGGAAGTATAATGTGAAATCGTACATTCCTTACACGGCTGTGGTCAGCAGGTACTTTGCACACCCTAACAGATTGCAGAGAAGGGGCTGTCCTACCCCAGAGAACGTCTGGATGTGGCTGAGATGAGGACTTACTCTCTGCAAACACTGTGCAAAGAGTCCTGTCAGAAGACAGTTTGATTTTTCTGGTGAGAGTTATTGATGACATGTCAATAGACAATAAACCTAAAAATACAGTCTCTTATTGGCCTGACTCAGTTCTGTAGGGAATTTGTAGCCTTGTGTTTTCCTGAAAACAGGCATGGTGAGAACCCACCCTGAATCTGTGTTGGACGTTGAAGGAAAAACGAACCAAAGTGGGCTCCATAAATCTGTGTGTGTTATTTTAATACTTTGATGCTTATTTTAATAGAATAGGTTTCCTTTGTAATCCTTTGTTTTTATACTATGAATTTAAAAACACAACCCCAAGAAGGGGCCCCAGGCCTTCACCAGATCACCAGAGGGCTCCATCCCACACCTGAAGCCTCCTCATCTGGTGTTGTGGGGTCTTTGATGCTTTTCCACTCCACCCCCTCAACAATATAGGTTGGGGATCTAGGTACCTTCCCAGGAGGGGAGGCCTTTGAGTCACACCAAACTGCGTTGTGTGAGAGCTCTAAGCCTTCAGAGGAGCTAGGGCTGGTGGAGAAAGCAGAGGGCTGACTCGAGAAGTCTTTGCTGGTCAGAGAGTGTTGGTCAGACGAATGGTTTTCTGGGTGTGCTCCTGACCTGAGAGGGAAGAGAGTGGCTGGCCCCTTAAAACACAGAGACTGTCCACCTTCACACAGGAGACTAATGTGATAGAGGCAGCTATGTGTGGGGAGGAGAGGGCAGTGTCCTCCACTGCCGGTCATGGCTAAGGCCTGGCAGAGTCGGCAGGTGCAGTCGGCGAAGAAGGAATTAGGTTTGATGGCCTATGGAGCTGTGTCCGGGTGGGTGCCTTTTTGGAATTATTTGTTTTTCCAGGATCATGTTTTTTTCAGGCTTTATGTTGGGGAAGACGTTTTTAAGTTGCATTAGGAGTTTAGGAAAAAAAAAACACTTGACAGACTTTTTATTTTTCCAGATATCATTCATTTAAGCTCTTAGACCTTGGGCGAGCTCAAAGTCCACTCCAGGGTGAAACCGAACACTTAGATGGCCTGGTTCTGGCTCCATAAAGATGGAACTCTAGGCAGAGCTCAGCTGTAATAGCGGCTTTAAAAACAAAGCGTTAGCTTGGGGGTTGTTTCTGCCCAAAGTTTTTCCGTTTTCCATTGGCCAGAAAGAAGTGCTTGAAGCCTCGTTTTAATGAACAAACACTTCTCGTTAGAGCGCTAGCACTCATTGGACAGTGAAGGTGTGTACAGCTTTCTCATTCCTTTCCAACCTTTCAACCTCACAGATTCAAGTTCTGTTGCTTATGGGTTGATTTTTTAACATTTTATGTCCAGAATTCTTTTAATTACAGGGGAAACAAATATAAGTTATGTTAAGTACCTTTTGTTTGAACTTCAGAAAAAAACTAAAAAATAGCAAAAGATCTTTACAGAGTGAAAAGCACATATGTGTGCCTGGGTAAATTTCCGTTTCACCAGGACTGAGCACCTGTGGGCTGAGCTGAAGGCCATTCCCCCTTGCCCAGACCCCCAGGCCATCACCCAGTTCTGTTCCAGACCAGGCCTTGACCTCATGGAGCTGACAAGATGTGTTGGGGTGGGAGGGGGATGGGACCCTCTGCAGTAACTGAGACACAATAGCAGGTGTGTAATGAGGGAGGTGCAGACTTCAGGGGGTCGGGTCAATAGACATGATGAACTAACCGGGTAGAATCTAGAATGGTTTGGTGGTGACCCTAGAACCAGCCCTCCATCAGCAGATCATCTGAGGATGAAAGATCACCTCATTGCACCCCAGGACAGCTGACTCTGCATTAAATTATGTTAAATACGGGGACAGCCGAGTGCTGAGACTGGAGCCGCTTCATCTTCCTGGGATGATGGCCCTTTTGGCCCCTGCCTGCCTGGCCGCACCCAGGGACGAGAGGTGGTTTGGGATCGGTTAGCTGTGAAGAGCAGCATCTGCTGAGAGCTGATCTTGGGGCTCAGGACAGTGGGCCCTCAGAAGAAACGGGCCTGAATTTGTGGTCAGCCCTTCCTCTCTTGTCCAGGAAGGCTGCAGGAGAAACTCTGTCAAAGGCTTTGCTGAAATCCTCCAGCCTGTCTCTCCTATGATCCCAGATAAAGGGCAGGAAGGGACCTCGGTCCAACCCCACAATTTACGGCTGAGGCCCGGAAGTGTTGAGCGACTTGGTAAGGGTCAGAAGCAGGATCAAAGGGACCTCAGTGGTTATCTTGTCTGCCATTTTGCGGATGAAGAAACAGGCAGAGAGAGGTTAAATGGCTCTCCCGTTGCTTGGGAGAAAGTAGCACGGCTCCATGCCGCCTAGGGGCCAGGAGTCACACAGCCAGTATGGGTCAAAAGCAGGTCTCTGAGGTCAGCCCTTTGTCCTCTCCCTCAGGAACAGGCATGACACCAGCTAATGTTTATGTACAGGGTTTCCCAAAAATCTTAGTGCAGATTGAAGGTTCATTAGCTTCAACATTTGCAAAACATCCTTGATCTCATTTCACAAAATCTATAGCCAGAACCCTCTACCATGTCACCAACAAGAGGTCCCAAAGACCTCTGTGGGAGGGCGCCCACCCTCTCCCGAGGCATCCCCTTCCACCTGGGGCAGCTGGAAGCTCTAAGCAAGTGTTGCAATGCTCAGTTTAACATTGCCTCTTTACCAGCCCCCCTCCCCCTCCCCAGGCTCCCTCTGGGACCCCTCCTTCCCAAGGTCTGCAGACCCCAAGGCTTCTCCAGGCTGGTTGTCAGCCCGTCCTTTAACTGGTCTCCAGTCATGCATGTGTGCCCTGAAGTGAGCACCATCCTCCGGATTTGTTCTGGCCAAGGCTGAGGCTGAGGCTAGGCCTGAAGGCCTCCCCATCACTGCTTGCCCTCCGTCCACTCTGGGGACTGCCTTAATCACAATGCTCTCTTGTATGGACCTTGTGATCCCTTAACAAACACCAGGGTTTGTCTTAGAGCAGCTGTGGATAACCTGCCTCCCCATACTGAGCTTGTGAAATGGGTTTATTGTCCGCAAGGGTGAGGCTGCCTGCATCTCAGGCTTAATTTTCATTTATTAGAATCCACCCAATGCCTGGAGCTGGGACTTTATAACCTCTCCCCCACCCTCATTTACCCTGTTTTAACAAAGGTTACATGATGCTCCCATGGTCATGTAGCTAGTAAGGGTCATAACCAATTTTGATCCTGGAGAATGGAAAATGAAACTCGTTTCACCAGAAGTCAGGGTCACTCATTCAGCCAGCCTTTGCTGTCCACTTCCTATACTCTGGGCAAGGGGAGGGGAGGGGGGAGATAAGCCCTGGGGACGAAGAAAGGGGGAGGGATGGTGTACAGTGTCAGGTGTGTCACTGTATGCAGGCCTGGTTTTCTTTGTGACAAGTGAGAACTTAGTGTGGGGACCTGGAATATCCAGAAATGTCTAAAGGGAAACAAAAGCATCCACAGATCTTAGGTGGTGTCCTTCAGGCCCTTCATAAACATCGTTGTCTCTTGGTAGCCCCTTGGCTCGGTCACCACATACCCCAAACCCGCCTGTGTTACCACCCCTGCCTTCACGTCCTCTTCCCCATTCCCTTCTCGTCCCCCGGGGGGAGGCCTGCCTCACTTTCTCCTTCAGTCTGTGGCCCTGGGAGTAACCCGGTGCATCCGTGGTCTGTCTGCAGTCACCCACCCTCCCGCCCATGACCAGCCCCCCATCCTTTTCTTGTAGCAGTGGATCCTGGATGAGGAGGCTTATGCCTTCCACTGCACGTGGTCCCTGATGCCGCAGCACGTGGCCTTTGGGTCGCTGCATCGTGCGAGCTGCGTGTCTGCTCCGGAAGACCCGGCCAGGCTTGGAGAGCCCTGAGTCCAACAGTGTCCGCAGTCTCATCAGTCAGTTCGTAGGCATTTATGAAGTACCTGCTATGTGCCGGGTGCCGTGCTAAGTGCTGTCAAAAGTGCCTGCCCTCGAGGAACTTACGATCTAACGGGGGAGACAACGTGCAAGCCAACGGACAAAGCAAGTTCTACCCAGGATAAACAGGAGATAATGAACAGAGGGCAGGCACTGGAGTTAAGAGGGGCTGGGGGAGGCCTCCTGTGCAAGGTAGGATTTTCGTTGGGGGGTCGGGAGTCAGGGAGAGCTTTCCAGGCCTAGGGGAGAGCCCGAGGTGGAGGGTCTTGTTTGAGAAACAGCCAGTTTATGAATTTGGCTGGTTTTGACTATTTTTGAGAGACGGAGTGCCCTGGAGTGTGCGCCTCAGGGAGGAAGGTGTTGGGTGACTGGCGGGGGCGGGGAAAGGTTCTAAGGCCAGGCAGAGCGCGCCTTACTGGTCAGATCTGCCCTTCGGTGGCTGAATGGAGGATGGACTGCAGGCGGGCACGGCCCCCCTCCCCTGCCTGCAGCAGCTCCTGCAGTAGTCCAGGCCGAAGAGAGCAGAAGAGGCGGGGCTGTACCATCTGCTGCCCTGCGGAGGCTGAGTTCCCGCAGAGGCGCTTGGCTGAGGTTGGGCTGGAGCTCAGGACTTTTCCGGCTTCGACTCTGGGAGCAGCGGAGCAGCCGAAGGGCTTGTGGAAGGAGGGTCTCGCCGCCCCTGGGGGAATCCCCGTTGGACATTTTCCAACTCACCGAGGCAGCCCCCGTGGCTGCCTGGCCTCCTCGTCTTCCTCGTGCTTTGTGATCCCTGAACGTGGCTTGTACACGGGGGCAGCAGGCGGGGGCAGCGAGACTGCGGGGAGGGGGGCCAGGGCAGGATCTGTGGAGCTCAGGGACCGCCATCCCTGTCGGTGCGCATACAGATAAACCCAGGAGTCGCGGTAGCCGCACCGTGAAGCCTGCAAAGCCCCGTGCGGACGGTATTGCATTTGAGCCTCCCTGCAGGATTGTTAGCCCATTTTACAGTTGAGGAAACTGAGGCTGGGAGAAGGCGACCAACCTGCCCCAGCCATGTAGCTGGTAAGCATGAGAGGCAGGGCCCAAGGCCAGCCCGAGTGTGGCCCAGAGCAGGCGCTTCTGAGCTTGGACCCACCAACAGCCGCCCCAGGGAGGCTACTTGGGGCAGCAGGTGAGCCTTGAGGCTGTCCACCATGAGCCAGGCTGCTTCAAGGATGTAGACGGCGTCTGTGGCAGGGACGCTGAAGAGGGTCTACGCTGGCCCTGCCTGTCTGTCCTGGTCCTGCTGAATCCAGACTGCTCTCCTTCTGAGGGCATCTCTCTCTAAACACTGAAAGGACCAACATGTCTTTGGGAACATAAATCACAAGCTTTTATTGTACAGAAGAGCTAGAAATACCTCTTCTGTGGCGGTGATAACTGCAGGGTGGGAATGGGCAAGGAAAGACTCTCACAGAAGGAAAAAGACCAGCTAAGGCTAATGATGGAATGAATGTGGGGAGGCGAGGGGGGCAGCAAGAGGGAGTCTGCCCAGCCAGGCCACCCCCCTCCCACATCTTTCACCCGCTGCCTGGAGGCAGGGACCACAGCTTCCTACATTTCCCTTCCTCTGCACACCGGGCATATCTGTATTTGATCTGCATTGTTTTTTTCTTAAAGCTCTCTCTCCCCATCTCCTCTTTCCCCACCCCCAGCTTCAAGCAGCTTTGGGAGCCCCAGGGACTGAGGCTGGCCTGCAGGGGGGGGTCTGGGCTCAATGTTTCACTGCAGCAGAAGGAACCTGGCCCACCAGCATCCTGGGCAGTCCTGCCAAGGCCTATAAAACTATGGTCTAAAACCTGATCTGGGTTAGGGTGTGTGTGTGGTGTGTGTGTAGAAGGGCCCAGAGCATTAGAGTACAGTGTGTGGGGGGGGAGGGATGCAGGAAGGGGCCAGGTTACTGACTGCTGGGGAAGCTGGGCTAGGTGGGCCCCATGGAGCAAGAGGCCACTAGCTTTGGCCTAATGGGGATGGGAGGGGGGTTTGAAAGCCCCCAGGGCATGGTTCTCACCCAGAGTCAGAGGGACCTCAGACACTAAGTCTGAGCCTCTCATATTACAGATGAGGACGGTGAGGAGGGGGAAGGGAGTCACCTCAGGATCACCCAGGCAGGATTTGAACCTGGGCCCTTTAGCTTGAGCACCTAATTGCTCTCCCCCCACTGCTGCCCCATTACTCAGGTTTCCACCACAGGGACCTCAGTGCCAGATGACAGCCAGCCTCACTTAATGTAGGGACCCCCCTCTACTCTCATCTCCTTTTTTTATAGGGGCCCAGAGAAGGGAAGAGATTGGCTTATCCCCAGATCCACTGGTTCCCCCCCCACCCCATGCGGCTCCCTCCCCAGGTGAGCACAGGGAAGCCCAGGGAGCCGGGTAGCCATCACTGCTGCCCAGGGGAATGGACGGGAGGTGGTGACAAGAACCGTCTACAGCAGGGAGAGAAGGAAAAGACCTGGGCCATCTCCTCCCATCTCTAGGTTATAGGAAGTGAAGGCTGCCATGTTCCTTTTGAGAGTGTGTGTAGGGGGGAGGGAGCACTAGCTCTGGCCTCAAAGGACAGCCGCTCTTGGTCCTGGCCTTGACCTCTGACTTCTGTGCTTTGAACAAGCTGCAGCTCAGTCTTGCTCTTCAACAGAGCGGGTGGCTTACCCAGGGTCACACAGCCAGCATGTGGCAGTGAGGATTGAATCTAGGTCTTCCTGGCTTTGGGGCCAGCCATTGCCACCCCCCCCCCCTGTTCTTCTTCCCTATGTTGCCTCAAGACAGACAAGCTGATGATGGTGTGGGCACGATGCCTGCCTGCCACAGGAAGGGCCATCTTGTTCCTGTCTTCTCACCCGCTGTCCTTGGGCACCAGCAGGTTGGTGGTTCGGGTGGTCGCATCCCTGCCTGCCTCCTGTGAGAAAGCTGACTCTACACTCCAGCCCTTTGGCTCCGGTTCCCACAGGTTCTGCTGACTGACTGAGGGGAGTGGCCCGTTCTTACTGCAAGCGGGAGCCGCAGGGGCTGACGTCTGGGAAAGAAGAGTGGACACGCTTGGATTAGGAAGGGTTTATTTTTCCCTTCTGACAGTCGTTGTCGTTGCAGGCACCCTGCCTTTGGGGAGGGTGAGGAAGGCCAGCACCGTGACAAGGATTCCGACAGCCATCCAGAGCCAGGCCTGGTAGAAGAAGCTATTCCCTGAAAGAAAAGGACAGCCTCATTTCTCCCCCCTCCCTAGACTCCAGCATCTCTGCTTAGCTCTGTCCGGACTTGGAGGACTACTTGGGGCCTGCCCCTCCTCCCCATGCCCCGTACCTAGCAGGCCACTTCCTGCCCTCCCTGGCTTGTGGTCAGCTTCCCTGGCTCTGGGAGCCTGGCCCACCGGACCCAGACCCTGGTTAGGACCCCCCAGGAAGAACATCAGAGAAAATGCCGGGTCACGAGCCTCTCTGGACACCTGACCAAGTTCCTGCTCCCCTGCCCATGTGGGGAGCGTGCTGTAGCGCTCACCCAGTCTCGCAGGCGCCCCTTCCCCGGCAGGAAGCCCTTCAGGAGCTTTGAGCACAATGGGGCCGATGGCTATGTAGCCTGTTCAGAAAGCTTGTCTGGAAGGTCAAGCACAGTTCAGAGATGGGAGCGCTCCCCACACTTGTGGGGCTTAAACAGAAAAGCAGAGCTTTGCTCCTTGTGACTCCTGGGAGGAGTTGTCGCCTCCATTTTACAGGCCTTATACTGAGGGTCTTGTGACTTGGCCAAGGTGACGCAGCCAGGATTGGAGGGTGGAGGGAGAAAGGACACATTGCTCAGGGAGGGATGGGGCCTGAACTTATGATTTTATTGGTGTAGGAACCTCCCAGGAGGGCAGGCTGGCACCTTCTCTGCCACTTAACATATCAGACGTGCCTAGAGCTGGATCAAAGGCAGGGCTTGAAAAGGCCAGCTCCTGGCCTGCTAGGCCACACTGCCCCTTAGGACTCCCCAGCTGCATATTAGCCCTAGGTGTTTCCCAATATGGTCACTCACCTGCTTCCTCCTGTCCAGGGGGACACTGGCCTCCACAAGGAGGCTGGCTGTGATGGGCAGAAGCTCCCTCAGGGCACACCTGTGCCCTGTCAGACAGTGTAGTTGCACCTGAAGAACAGACAAATGCAGAAGCGGCCTCAAAGCCGGAGACTGGAGCTTCTGAAGAGCACCCAGGGTGGGGCCTCAGCTGCCAGCGATTCCAGCCAAGCCTCCCTCTGAGGGGCCGAGGCCAGCGAGGTTATAGCTCCCAGTTCCCAGCCTAGCCCTACCCCTCTACTCCTGCTGCTTAGGTCCCACCTGGTCGATGCCCTGGTCAATTAGAAGGGAGTGGGGGAGACCTGAGTTAGAATCCCTGCCGCAGACCCAGACTAGCTGTGTGACCTTGGACAAGTCTCTGTGCCTCAGTTTCCTCATCCATGAGAGTGGGGATAGGAGCATTTACCTCATGTTGTTTTAGTGAGAACCAAATACCAACTGTAAAGTGCATTGCAAACTTAAAGTGTTCTATAAATGCAACTATTATTTGTCAGAAACCAGCATCCCAGTGAGCCGGGCTGCATTCCAGGCCTCGTGTGATCTGGTCCCAGTGGCCCTTCCCTGGCACTGCTCCCCCACAGCGGGAATGAGGGAGTGGTGAGGGTCCGCTGCCCTTCCTCATTCCCAGCAGAGATCACTTTCTTCCTTGGAAAGGCTCATCATAGCCTCAGACTTAACTGGTGAAAAGGGCCCCTGGTGTTGAGCCCTTCTGGGTAAGGCTCATCTGTTTTACACTAAATGCGCGTGCTCAGTTTGGGGGTGGGGGTTGCTCTTGGGGGCATGCACACAGTATGTCTCAGTGTTTGCCTGGACCAGGTGCCATGCTCAGTGCTGGGGACTCAGACGCAGAGCAAGGACCCGGCTGCTGTCCTCCAGCAGCTTACCGTCTATCGCGTTGGGGTGGGCCAGAAGGAAGAAAGAAGACGGAGCATTTATATCCTCTCTAAGATTTGCAAGAGCTTCACACAATATCTCCTTTGGGCCTCCACCACCCTGGAAGGGAAGGAGGTGCCCATGGTCACACAGCTGTCTGAGGCAGGATTTGAACTCAGCTCTTCCTGTCTGTCACTCTGGCTGTCTCTGCACTGTGCCTTTTAGGTGGCTTCCCCATCTGTCTACCTCAGAGTAGCCTGATCTGGCTCTCCTAGCTACCTGACCCTGAAGGAGGGGTCCCTCTCTTGTGAGATGCCAAGGGTGTGTGAACCTGGTTCTAGGAGATACTGGGAGCTCTTGGGAGATGGCTGCTGTGAATTTGTTCCTTCATGGAGGAAGGAGCTTCCCCTGACCTTTCCAGACCTGGTGTCTACAAGAGAGGCTTCCTGTAGGGCCACGCCCCAGCCTCCCACGCCCCGGTTTCCAGGGGGCTGTCAAGCACGTGGGAGTCTGAGGATCCCATGTCTCATCCCAAGTGCTGCCAGCTTAGAACCTTGAACCTCAGCCGCTCACAGGACTGGGCTCGGCTGAGTCTGCTGCTCACCTCCCCAGGCGCAGGCCTTGCGTGTCTCACCAGCAGCCTCATAAGGAGTCTGGGACACCTGACCCGCTTGCCCTCGTCCACAAGGTGGAACTCTGCTATCATCTCACTGTCCTTTTCCCCCACATCTGGGAAAGGAAGTGGAGGGACTGATGGGGAAGTGTGCCCCAGACACATCTGGCGCAGGGGGAGCTTGCCTGCCTCCATCATCCGAATTGTCTGGTAATGCAGACATTCGCAGGGGGAGCAGGTGGAACCAGATTCAGGTTCGACATCAGCAAAACCTCCCTGCGGGAGGAGCTCTCCCAGCGTGGGACAGGCTACCCAAAGAGGGCATGAGCTTCCCATCTCAGACAGGCTTCACACAGAGTTTACACATCACCCTGATGGCCACGTCGGACAAGGGAGTTTTGTTCAAGTCGACTTGGACCACGTGGTCCAACTCTAAAGCTGAGAGTCTGTCAAGTATTATGAAAAGCAGGTGAGGCAGAGACTAATTCCATTTTGTAAGTCAGGAAACTGAGGCCAAAAAGAAAAAATTTTCTACAGGAAACCTGGGTAGGGCACAGGGATTTAACTTCCCTGAAGTTTAGATAGCCATGGGCCAGAGGAGCGCCCCTCCCTGCTAAGATTCCTGTGGAGCTGGTGTGAGCATGTGCATGTGTGCACAGGCGCGCGGTGCAGGTTCAGGTCAGCGAGTGGGGCTGCAGCTGCCGGTGGGCATGGTCCCCTCGGTCACAGAGGGCAGGGCTCCAGAGCTGGAAGCCCCAGCACAGCTCAGAGGCCTTGCCTGTAGAGCACCATGTTCCACTGAGGTTGGCCCTCGAATTCCCAAGGCCCTGACGTCCCGCACTTGTCCAGCAGGAGCTCCGTGGGGGCCGCCTCGCGGTTCGTCAGTTCCACCTCAAAGAACTGGGGCTCGGACGACCGTTTGGTGGCAATGGCGTCTCCTTCGTAGGATTCTGAGAATGTGGGATCTTGGAGAGGGAAAGCCGCCAGGCAGAGAGTGAGTGCTGGGGATGCGGAGCTGGAGGGCCCTCCACCCATTTTGCAGATGCAGAAATAGACTCAGAAGGAAAGCGAATCTCACAGGGAGTAGAGAAGAGCTGGGCTCTGAACCCAGCCCCGACACCAAGCTGAGGGTTCCCCAGATCTCACCACCTGGCTTCCATGTCGGTCTTCCCTTTTGATACCCTCGATTGTATCTCCAGCATTTGTCTGGCTTGCCTGGGACCTACGGAGAGAGGGATAGAGCTGCCAGCTCCGGGGACAGAGCAGAGTAACAAGAAAATGCCTATCCTCCCTGGTCACCCACCTCACATGTGAGCCTGCTGTACCATTGTCCCATCACTGCAGGGAAGAAGGGGCCTTCCTCGAGGCTGGCTCCCCAGCCTCACCACCTGGGTCAGCGTCTCCTTGGCCTGGTGGTAGCAGAGCAGCGTTAGCCTGGGACAGGGAGGGAGAGGCCCTTGGGTCACTTGTGGGCTGTGCTGGTCTCCCCACCTGGCGTGAGCCAGGCTAGTGTCGGCCCTGGCGCCCCAGCTCACTCTGCTCCCCTCCGAAAGAGTCTGGCAGCCCAGACTTCTAGAGCTTCTCTCCTCAGATCTGTCCTCGGGATTTTACACACTCCTGACCTCTGGAGAGATGATTGTAGACTGGCTGATGAAGCTGGCGAGCTTGGCGGTAGAATCGTTCCCTCGACCTCAATCACGCCAGGCATGATTTACCCTTTTGTCTTAATTGTGCCCAGTCCCAGGCTAAGCTAGAGAAGATGCCAGGGTGAGAAAGGATGGGGAACGTTTCCTTACAGGAGCTCCCGCCTGGCAGTGACAGGGACACAGCAATCAGAGCACACATTTGGGGTACTTGAAGGGTCCACAAAGTGCTGACATACTTAGGATAAGAACATAACAGCTGTAATATCCCCATTTTGCACATGGGGAAATGAGCTGAAAGGTTAAAAGGGGCCAGCCCAGTCACACAGCTGGTAAGTGCCTAGGGCAGGATCAGAACTCAGGTCTTCCTGATCGCAAGCCCAAGGCTCTGTCCGCTGAGCTGCCTTAGCAGGGAAACTCCCAGGATTGCTGACCTCTCCACCTCCCATCCCCCACTAAGTGAGAAAGAAAGAAAGAACAGCTCTATAGTTCCATTAGTATAAAGGGAGTACAAGTGTGAAGACTCCTTCTGCCAGAATAGTTCTGCTGTTCTTAGAGAACTCTTACAGACCTAAGAGGTGCCTGGGGCACTGAAGTCGGTGACCTGCCCATGGTCACCCAGCCAGTGAGTGTTAGAATTCAGATCCCAAGAGCCCAGGTCCCCTCAATGCCCAGGCCAGGCTCCTTCATCTCCTGCTCCGCAGAAGGCAATGTAGTGCTCAGACTGGAAAGAAGCTGGGAAGCGCAGCTGTGACTTGCAAGCCAACTTCCGGAGCCTCAAAGGCCTCCTTTCCAAACTGTCTCAGACAACAATGAAAACGGCAGTGATGGTTCTTTTTTGAAGATGCACCCAACGGGTCCCGGACATGAGGACCCAGGAGCTTTGCCCTGAGTGTCCCTTCGGTGCCCTGCAGCTGAGTGGGCCCAGAGGGAGGCCCCAAGCCTCAGCCAGGAGGGCTCTGTCTTACCTGTACTCTGGATCTCTGGTAATGGTGGGCACGCCCTGCAGAGGCGGGGCCTCTCTCTCATAGATGACCTCATTTTCATAGACAAGATGACCGCCTTCAACCTGAATGTGCAGTTAGTTTAGGATTAGACCAGCTTGGAGGAACCCTTAGGGTCATCAGACCTAATCTCATTATTCAAGATCTGGGGAAAGGAGAGCCCCAAGGGTCCAAGCCAGTTACATAACCAGGCCCAACTCTTTCTATTGCACTATGCCAGCAGCAACTCAAATCAAAACAGAGGGGGCAGAAGGTGGGAAACATGGCAGAACTGTGAGCCTTTGCCTCACAGAGGTCCCATGGTTGGTGATGTGAAGCCAGAAGAAGGACTGGTCCTGGCTAGATTCTCTGGGCTTGCAAGTACGGTCTTTGAATGTGGCCTTGCCCATGTCAGTAGAAGGGTCAGTCCCCACGAGGGCAGGCACAGCTATAGTTCCGTTGGGGAAGCACACTAGAGACAAGATAAGAAGGATGATCCCTCTATGTCCCATCCTTGGTCCATGTGCTGGCCAATGCACCTGTTCCTGAGGAACGTATGTACCAGGACCGGCTGTAATTTATGTTGCCTCCTGTGATGGAGCTGGCATCCCTACTGCAACCTGTGCCCACCCAGATGTTCCTTGTAGTTACACTTTTGGTACAGGTGTATAAGCAGGGATGGTAGCTGTAAAGCTAATTTGGAAGGGTCTTGATGACTCAGGGCTGCACTTGAGGGTTGGAGCCGACACTAAATTGGTTCATGGTCTTTTACCATGTCACCCTTAGAGTCCAATGAAGACAAGTTCTCCTAGAGCTTGGTCAGGCTAGGAATGATCTAGCTACAGAACAGGCCGTGTTACTGCCCATGGTTGGAAGGAGAATGGAGTGAATTTGGAGATGACAGAACCAAGACGGGCTGAAGGGAGGAGAAGCAGGCAGGAAGCAGGGACCTGAACTGGTCACCTGCCCAGGGGAACTCGAAGGGACTAGTGTAGCTTGGTGCTTGGAGAAGAAAGCAAGATGGTACTTACCAATGAAATCTGTAGACACTTGGTAGTCACAGCTGACTGAAACGATATCCAATGTCTCCAACGTGTCCACTTTCATCAATGCGACATCGAGCCCTGCCTGAATGCTCTGGAGGCCAAAATACTGAAAGTCACCATTGAAGGGTCACCTAGGAGTCTTTGCTGGGGACAGTGCAGAGCAGGTGTGCTTACCTGGTCCTATGTCTGCATAGCTGAGGATCATGGGGTGGCAGAGGTGGCATTTCCCAGGATGGCTTCACTGGCTAGTCACCCCTCTGAGCTCTGAGGCCCAGGGATGCTGGGCTTATAGGTCCCTCCCAACTTATCTTTTTGGGATCCAGTTATCTAGTCTAATCTATACTAGAATGAGAATTTCCTCTACAACATCTGACAAGTTGGTCTCCAGCCACTGCTGGAAGACTTACGCAGAAGGGGAACTCACTACCTTCCAAGACTGCTTGCTCTACTTCTCAATCATTTCTCTTTCCACCCTGATTTTCCTCCCCGCATCTTCTACCCATTTTTCCCAGTTCTTCCTTTCTGAGGCCAAGCAGGATTCCAATCTCTTCTACAGGACAGCCCTTCAACCATCTGAAGAGAACCAGCGTCTCCCCCAACTCTTCTCATGGCCACACTTCCCCAATTCCTTCAACCAACCCACATACAGCATGAGCTTGAAGCCACTGGGCACGCTGGCTTCCCAGGTGCTCTCTGGTCCTGAAAGTGGGATGCCCACACCTGCATCCAATGGTTTAGAGTCAGTCTAATCAGGGTAGGCAAGACGTCTGCCTGGCGCCCCCTTCTGGGGCTCTTCAGTGCTGCCGGGGACCAGGTATCCTTTCTTAGAGCTTGGCTGTCACTAAACCCGGAGACCTTTTCCAGACCAGCTACTTTCTGGTCTTACGTGTGCCATCCTGTATGGAAGTACAGGTTTGGGGTTCCGAGCACACGGCTCAGTGAGCCCGATGAAGTTTCGCCTTACTTGACTTGGCCCGATGCTGTATCTGGTTAAGTTTCCTTTTCCTCTTCCCCCTTTTTCGGGGACAGCCAGCATTTCATAGTTAGCCCTTCAAGATTTGAATCACCTGTAGAGTTATTTAGCATGCCACCTGTGCCTTTCTCCAAGTCACTGAGAAAAATAGGAAATGGCATGGAGCTCCGGGGTGCTAGAGACCTTCCAACTTGGCGCACCATTAACTATGACCCTTTGGGTCTGGCCATTTAGTCAATTTCAAATAAAGCTTCAATGTCCTCTTACTTAGCTCACACCTTTCCATCTCGTCCCAAAGGTTCACAGGAGACTTTAATCATGTTTAGCTAAAAATCAGGCAAATTTATTAACATTCCCTGAATCTCAGAAGGCAGGAAGGAAAGAGTCTAGCATAACCCATTTTGGCTAAAGTGGTGTGGTCATGATGATTGCCGTCCCCTTTTCTGCCTGTCCATTGACTAACTGCTCCTTTGATGCTCTATCCTAGAGTCATGTCACGCTGCCCATGCATGACTTTGGGATCTCTGTGCCTCCCAGACAGGAGTGAGTGGCAAGGCCCCATGAGGGCCCTCGGTGTCACCACTAGGATGTTCGGGAAGATTTCATAACCCCATGCTTTAATCAGTGTGGGGTCTGTGCGGGCTTAACATTTCATCAACGCTATTGGCAAGACCTGCCAGTTTCACCCTTGCAACATAGTTGGAGCATGCCCCCTTCTCTCCTCTGACCCTCATCCCCTCACACCTGGACTATGGCAGTAGCTGCTGGGTCTCTGTCTGCCTCAGGGCTTTCCTCGCTCCTGTCCATCCTCCACTGGACCACTAAAGCAATGTTCCCCAGGTGTAGGCATGATCACGTTGCCCCCTACTCAAACTCCAGTGGCTCATCACATACAAAATGCTCCATGTGGTGTTCAAGGCTCTTCACAACCTGCTCCCTTCCCCTCCCTTTCCAGTCCTTCTGCATCTTTCTCTCCAGCCTCCCAGCCATTCCTCAAACAAGAGCCTCCGTCTCTTGGCTCTGGGCATTTTCTCCGACTTTCCCTCTTGCGTGGCACTCTCTCTCTCCCTCTGTGCTGACCGACTGACCTCTCTGGCTTCCTTCAAGTCCTCCCTAAAGCCCCGCCTCCTACAGGAAGCCTTCCCCAGCCCTCTTCATTCCAGCCTTCCCTCCCGCAACTGTTTCATATTCCTCCTGAACGTTGTTTGCTTTGTGTGTATTTGTGTGTCATCTCCACCGCTAGATTGTAAGTGCATTGAGGGCAGGGACTGTCTTCTGCCTTTTTTTGTATCCTCCCAGCTTAGCACAGTGTCTGGCATGCAGTAGGCACTTAATAAATGTTTGGTTGATTGATCATATGACTTAGGATCCTAGAAATTGGTATGAGACAGACAGACCTTCGAGGCCATTTCATCCAACTTCCTCAATTTATGGTGGAGAAAACAGGAGCCTTGGGACTCCCAAGGCCCCCCGGCTTGCTTGGACTCGAGCCCGCCTCCCCTGCCTGAGCTCCCTCTCTGAGGAGCTTCCCTCATGACAATGCTGGAGGACTAGATTAGACAGTCCTCCCTTCTCTGGGCCTCAGCCACACCTTCAGAGAAGTGAGAGTCTACAAGGGTCCAGATGGCCTGAGGGTCTTTCTGGTTCTGAGGCCAAGGCAGGTGCTGCTGCTTTTAACCCCAAGGAAGCCAGCTGCACAGAGGGGCTCGATGGCCTGCCCAGGGCCACACAGCATATCTCTTCATGGTCTATTCTAGAGGCAGCCAGGTGGGGCAGCAGATAGAGCAATGGACTGAAAGTCAGGGAGACCCAAGTTCAAATGCCTTAGATACTGTGTAACCCTGGGCAAGTCACTTCAGCTCTGCCTCGGTCTCCTCATCTGTCAAAAGGGAATAATAATAACAGCACCTCCCTCTCAGTTTGTGAGGATCAGATATTTGTAGAGCACTCTGCAAACTTCCAAACGCTCCACAAGTACTCACCTCCTCCATCTCCTGTTACCAAGGGCCATCTAAAACATGCTATTTATTACCACGGCCTCAGAGACACGTCACTTCCACAGCAGGAGGTGTTCATCCTGGCATGGGGGGAGAGCTGGGAGATACCCTGGATTCTAAAAGAAGGTAACCATCTAGATGGAGGCTCATACACATGACCCAAGTACCCACTGGTAAATGGTAAGGCTACTCGGCTCATTGGTACAACATTAGTGTCCAGGGCTTCTTAACCAGCTTACCTGGCCTGTAACACACCTACCTCATACTAACCCCCTTAGAGAAGGAGGCCACCTTCAGCAGCAAGTGAGTGCCATTGGTGGTCAGGAGATAGCCCTCAGGCAGGGTCGAGGTGGGGCTCAGGAGCCGGTTGCCAACATAGAGATGCCAGTCCAGTTGCAGTCCAGCCACAGGGACAGTCAGGGCCGTGTTTTCCCCATTACAGGTGCCAGTAGCTTGGGGAAGCTCTGGAGAGAAGGCAGGGCAGTTAAGACCCCTCGATGCTCCCATTAAAATGGCGTTGGTCATGGGGGAGCGCATTGGGCCCAGTCTGGAAGCTGATACAGCTTGTGCTCGGACAAGCTCCTGTTTATATGATGCTTGAGAATCTTGTTCCTTTCCAGCCCTGTGGGGTAAGAAGGTAGAATATTGTCCTTGCCACAGATGGCCTGGAAAGGTAGAGTGAGGGCTGCTTCCCAAGGCTGCCATGAGGAAGCCTGGGTTCAGTCACCAGCTCTCTCCCAGGCAGCAAAGATTAGCCCAAAGGTATAGAGTCCTAGGCCCTGTGCCTGGAGGAATGGATGGAGATGTGCTCGTGCCCACTGAGGGCATCTGTGCGGGCAGGGGCTTAAGGCAAGGTTAGAGCTCATGTTTCCCGAGCTGCCTGTGGCTTGTGGGAAGGTGGCATTGATGGAAAGCCAGAGAAAGTCAGAGAAGTCTTTTTTTTTTTTATTCAGTTGTTTTTCAGTTGTGGCCTGACTCTTCCTGACCCTATTTGGGGTTTTCTTGGCAAAGATACTGGAGCAGTTTGCCATTTACTGGAAACTGAGCAAACAGGGTGAAGCGACTCACCCAGGGTCATACAGCTAGTAAGTGTCTAAGGTCACATTTGAACTCAGGTCTTCCTCACTCCAGGCCCAGTGCTCTATCCACTGTCACCTTAGTGGCCTTAGTCTTTTAGGGACCAGCTTATTCTGCTGGAGGCCAATACCTTCTCCCCAGCTGGCCTGTAGGGCCGTGACATCCCAGGCCAGTGTGACCACTAAGGACCTGGAGGAAACCTCCCTCAGTTCCTGGGCCAGGGCACAGCTGAGATGTCCCCACGTTCCATGTGTCTGGATCTAGCCTTTCAGAGCGAGGGCCAAACACTGCCATGACCTTGGTCAGCAATAGGGTCTCATTGCCAGAGTCCCAGCTGGACCCTTCCAACAGGCCAGTGAATACTTCAGACGAGCGGGTCGGATGGATGAAGCCTGGAGCCCGCCCAGTCCAGCGTCCTGGTCTCTCAGAGAGTGCCCTGGGCTTCTAGGGAACCGGAGCATTCCGGGAGCTTGTGAGTAGGTTAGAGAGACAAGACTTGAGCCCCGTATCATCACGGCACAGAACCACGGGGAGTTCTTTCTCCCTCCCGGGGCCCTGGGGGCCGGCTCTCCTAGAGGGCCCAGTCGGGCTCCACTTACTGTCAGTGACCATGAGTGTCTGGGCCACGAAGGGTGTGGCGATGGGCTTGATCACAAGAAGCTTGGTTAGGTGCCAGTCACTGTAGGTCCACGTGTGCTCCAGGAATGGGTCAGTGCTGTAGGCGGTCCCATAGTGGCCGCGACAGACATCACTCTGGAGGAAGGAGAGCCTGGTGAGTGGGAAAGGACTTCAGCCACAGCCTCACCCGGGACCCTGGAAGGCTCGACCCCCCAACACCCGGGCATTGTTGCTGCCCTCTCCAAGGGGTGTCTACACTGGCAGCCATCTTCTGACAACAGGTAATGGTAAGTCTGGCCAAGTAGAAGCTTAGACTCTGCTTGGCATTCGGGGCCCCCAGAGCTCCACAGCTACCGCCTGCTCAGAAAAGCTTCTTCATGCCCCTTTTCATTCAGTCTCTACCAGTGGTCCCTTCAGTCACCTCTCAACTCCAGTTACAGTGTTCCCTGTGCATCCTTCTGCCCCCTCACAGTTATGCAAGCTCGCTTTCCCCCCAGCACCTTACGCTGAGCTCCCAGGTGTGGCTGCTCCCGTACTCTGCCTCTTCCCAGGGCCTAAAGCAGTGCTCCAGGGGGCACACAGGAGGGGACCAGGGGGTCAAGCCCCTTTGAGGTGACCACTGGCAGACCGAGGCTCTACAGCATCGTCCGTCAGTCCCGCAGCGAGAGGGCTCTGGTTGTAGAGACGCTGGATCCAAATGGGGGCAGGCAGGGAGAGAGAGGATTTCTACTCTTTCCTTGCCATAGAAGCTTTGGGTGCTCATCTGCCCCCTCCCCACCCCCAGTTTGCCACTCATCCTTCAAGGCCTAGCATGGACATCCATGCAAAGGTTATGGGGATGGATCCCCTGAAGAGTCCAGTGACCGAGTCCATGCTGTGCCGGCTCCAAAGGGGAGGGCGCTCACTTCCCTTCCTGATCCCCACACCTCTGGCCCTTTGTGGCCCATGTGGGCTTGGACCCAGGGGGTCCTGGGACTTGCTCTCACTCTAGGGACGGGGCTCATTGGGGGCCAGCATTCCGACATGGAACCCTGCTTCTGACACCCGCCAGCTGTGACCAGTAACGAATCATTTAACCTTAGCTTCCTCATCTGTGAAATGGGGCTAGGAAAATATTGGCACTACCTTCCTCAGAGTCGAGGATCAAATGGGAACATAAGGGCCTGGTAAGGGCAAGTCACCAAGCAGGTATTTGTGTGGGAGGTACCCAGAGATCTCATCAGCCCAGCACAGCATGCTGCATTGTTTCAGACATGCCTGACTCTTCATGACTCCATTTGGGGTTTTCTCGGCAAAGATTCTGGGGTGGTTTGCCTTTCCTTCTCCATCTCACTTTACACATGAGGAAACTGAGGCAAATGGGGTTAAGTGACTGGCCCAGGATCACACAGCTAGGCTGGATTTGAACTCAAGTCTTCCTGATTCCAGTCCCAAAGCTCTGTGCACTGTGCCACCTAGCTGCCCTTGGCATGGTTGTAGGGGAGCCAAAGATGCCTGCAGCTTAGCTAGGGTTTTAGGGGAGCTAAGGCAGGCTGTGATGTCAGGAAGGCCATTCCTAGAACAGGCAAGAGAACCGTCCCAGGAGCTCTGCCCTGCCCCCTCCTGGCCCCGCCTTACTGGCCATCCCTGTAGAGGAAGGCTTGAATCCAGCCCCAGTGCCCAGCTGCTAACCGAGGTTCTGGGTCTGCCAGATACTCACCCGTAACCACCCCCTCTGGTGCCCACGGGGACGGTCACTTCAGTGTGGGTCACATTGGAGCTGAGCCCATAGCCATGGGATGCCAGGTCAGTTACTGTTTGGCCATCAACCCTTGGGGAGAGGTTTTCTGACCTGAAGGCACTTGGCTGAAGGGTCAGTGAGGGGAGGATGGTTGGGATGACCCAGGCAATGGTGCTGGGGGTGAAGCTGAGGCCTCCTGCAGATCAAGAAAAGCCACGTCTCACTCGGGAGCAGAGCAGGGAGAAGACAGAAGGAGCCAGAAGGCCTGGGGCCAGTAATCCTGCCCCTCTGGACCGCCATGATTTCCTCAGTTGTCAGATGGGGCTAAGAGCTCTCTCCCTGCTGGGCTACAGAAGTCAGCACCCAAGCTGCCCAGAGATCTGGAGGGCCAAGGGCAGCTCCCCAAACCCCTCCCTTCCTACTCTGATCATCTGCATCTGCTTGGTGCTTTCTGCCCAAGGAGCACGAGGACTCGAGTCGCCCGAAGGAGCCAGAATGATCAGGGGATGAGGAGTTCTGGTGTGCTCTTTTCTCAGTTGGCTGGAGTTAATCAGAATGCAGCAATGGAGAGGACTCCGAGACCACTTGGCCATGCCTGTGGGCAGCGTCCCCAACAAATGGCAGTTCGAAGTCCCTTTGGCTCAACCTTTGTCACTGACCATTCCTAGAGGTGGTTACTGCGCTTCTGGGAAGGTGGGACTGACACAGAGATGGTTTCTGAGTCAGGAATAATAACAATAATAATTATTATCATTTTGATAGCACTTTAACACTGCAGAGAGCTTGGGAGACTTTCTCATTTGATCCTCACAACATCCCTGTGAGATGGCGCCATTATTATCCTCATTGTATAGATGAGGAAACTGAGGCGAACAGGGTGAAGTGCCTTGCCCAGGGTCACACAGCTTGTGAGTGTCTCAGGCAGGATTTGAACTCGGTTCTTCAGTTCCAGGCCCTATCAAGTCCTGCCTTTGACATGCCTGTAGGACTCTGGGAAAGCAGCTTTACTTCTCAGCCCTCCGGGTGTCAGGCTTTCTGTTGCACATGGACATTGGCAGATGACATTTCTTCACTGGAAGTTCCCCGTGTTACTGAGGTGATGTGGCTGGTTAGAGGCAGCGTGCTAAGCCCAGGGTGGCTCAGTGTTGTCGTGAATGGGACTTGACCGTCCAGCACACGACTGAGCCAGGTGTGTGCTGCCTTTGGCCACACCTGCCAGCAGGACCAGCTAGAACAGGAGGGCTCTGGTTGACTGGGGGCTGTCAGGTCAGGCCAGCCTTAGCGGGCTATGAGATCTCTGGCTTGGGAAGGACATGGGACAGAAGCCGAGCAAACATTTCCTAGGAGGTGGGAGCCTGCCCTGCCTTCTCTCTCACTTTGGGGACCAGGGCTCAAGGCCGGGCGCTTGCCAACAGGACAGGAGACAGATGGGTCAATCAGAAGCAGCAGCCATCTCCGCTTGTACAGGGCTGTGGAACGGACTGTGGTGACAGACACACCTTCCACCTGTTCAGTGAGAGGAGGGGCAGAGTGAGGGGGAGAACCCAAGGCAGCATCCCAGTGGGCCTGATGGACCAGGGGGTGGGGCTTGCCAGAGTGATCTCCCACTCATTGGTGGAACATGGCGATCTCAGGAACGCCCTGGCCCTGGTGTTGAAGCCTTAGCCCAGCTTGGACGCAGCGCTCACTACCATGATCTTTCTGCCCCTGGGTTTGTCAAACACCATCTGCCGTGTTTTATAGGCAGTTTCTTGGGCCTGCCAAAGGGAGTGAGGTGAGGTTTTCAGTCCTTCATCCTGGACTGCTGCAGAATAATGGGGGTTTGTTCATTGTCTTTAAGAGCGGCTCCTTTTCTCTGTAAGAGGTGACCATGACTTATCTTCCCCCTCTGCCCCTCAAAGACCTAAACCTTCTTGTACTTGACGTAGAAATGTTCCTTTTCCAATGAGGCAAAGCTCTCTAGAATAGAAGCTCCCTGAGGGCAGGAATGGTTTCATTTGTCCTTGTGTGCCCAGCATCTCTTAGGCACTTAATAAATGTTGACCATGGGTCTTGGAATTGGGATTGAGTGGTGCCACCTACTGGTGAATTAGGTTATGGTGAACTAGCTATACTAGAGATTATCAATACCCAGGCCAAAGGAGAAGGGAAGACTAATTCTGACAGCTATACATACAGAGTTTAAGCATACAGTCCTCGTGGTTTGGGAGGCTTAGGAGAGTCCTCTGAGTCATAAAAGGGTGGTAAGAAAGGATGGGGTAGGGAGAGCACGCAGTGAGGAGACCAGAGTTCAAATCTGGCCTCAGGTACTTATTAACTGTATGACCCTCCACAAGTCCTTCCCCTTTCACTCCCAGTTTCATCATCTGTTAAAAAAAAAAGTGGGGTGGGGCAGAATAATAGCATCTGGCTTATAAGAGAGAAGGTATGTCCTTTGCATATATCATTGCACTATTGAAATAATGTGAGATATTGCATCCATTCTACAACAGCAGTTGGCAAACCTTGGAGAACCCTAGAAACACTGGCCTTTTATGATCTTGGCACAAAGGGATCCGTGAGCCTTGGGGCCCCTTGGGAGGAGGGACAAAGGGTGCACTGAGAAGGTTCTCTGCTCCATACCCCAGGCAGCGCATCCATCCACTGCCTTGAGATCTGCTGCTCTGGGACTTTGACTTCAGAGACCATGGGTACATCAAACTTCACCAAGACCTGCCAAGAAATTTGGTCATTGCCCTCGAGGACAGTCGATCTTGAAGGATCAGGCTTGGGGGATGGACTCTGGAGGCTGAGGCTGTTTTTAATGGCTATTCACTAGTTGGGACCCTGGGCAAATAGAAGCCCTCATTCAGTCTCCCCAGCAGAAGCAAACCCAAGTGAAGGGTCAGGGCACCCCTCGTAACCACAGAGGGTGTCAGGGAGCTTCGCTAGAGGACAGAGGATCCAGCTTGACTTTTGTCTCCGATTCTCGTGTCCAGGCTCGTGTAGCCAGGGGTGCATCTCAGCTTCTGTTCTCTCATCTACGGGATGGGAATACTAATGCTTGCATTATCTGCCTTATGGGACTCTAGAGAATTGATTAGGTGCCTCTATAGGTTCCTCTTAAAAGAAGTTTGTAAACCAGAGCAGTGTGGGATAGATATTATTCAGTCCTACAGCCCCAGCACCAGGGCCAAGTTCATCATGCTTCTCTCCCTGTTCCCTCCCCACAACATCCTTTCCATCTCTTTTCCCATAACCCCTCCCCTTCCCCATCATTGTACCATCGAGCCAGACTCTCTAGTGCAGCTTAAGCTTAAGCAACCTTGTCTAGGGGTATTGGGAGCAGGTGGACAAAGCTACTGCTGGCCTTGGGGCAGGGGAACTGCTTTCTCAACTCCACTGGCTCCTAGGAAGCCACCTGCCCCCCCACACTTTCTGGCTCATTACCTCCATGTAGTTTTCCTCACACAGAATCTCCTGGGGGCCCAGAGGCCGTAGGTACAGTGCATGGTGTAGAGAGAGGTGGTGGTCATCTAGGGGTCAGAAAGCCTGGACACATTTATATTGATGCACAGGGAAAATGATTCATCCCCCTACAAGAGAAGGGGCCTTCATGAGCACTTCCTGTCATCAAAAAGGAATTTTGAGAATCTTGTGGCTTAGGTAGGCAACATTTGTACCCTTATACTTTAGTGGGATTTGGCTGGAGGGGGCTCAGGGCCCTGGGGATAGAGAATTGGAAGTCACAGAAGATGCTTGGAGGGTATCTTACAATCCCACTTTGCCATTCACTTCCCTGCTCAGGAGCCTAGAATTGCTTCCTGATGCTGCAGGTGGCCCCATTTGGCCCACCCTCCTCCCCTGCCACATGCCACAGCTGCCTCTGGGCTTCCTCGATCCTGGGACATCTGGGCTTCTTTGTTGCCCTGAGAAGACCTCAGCTACTTTTGGACAGGCCTACTTCTTACAAAATTTTCCCTTTCATCTGCTTCTCTGAAGCCTCCACCCCCTTTTCCCCATTTGGGGCCAAGCAGAGCCAGACTTCTTCTGTCTCATACTTGAGGGTGCCCACTATCAACTCAGAAGGCAAGCCCTCTAATGCCTCACCCAATTCATCACATGACAGCTCAGCAGAGATGCCCAGAATACAGGATTTCCCCAGACATCTGAAGACAGGACACAGCCACAGAGAGAGGCCAGCTCAGCCTCCAAGGGGATAGCTGCCTGACTTTTGGGATCTGAAAGGGAAACCATGCTTCCAAAGTCCCATGCCCCCTGATGCTCCACCATTGAGGCAGGTGCTGGGGCTGGGACTTTAGGGGGAGCCATCTTTTTTTTGGCGAGGCAGTTGGGGTTAAGCGACTTGCCCAGGGTCACACAGCTAGTGAGTGTTAAGTGTCTGAGGCTGGATTTGAACTAAGGTCCTCCTGACTCCAGGGCTAGTGCTCTATCTACTGTGCCACCTAGCTGCCCCAGGAGCCATCTTTTGGCAACAGTCCCATGCTCTTTAAAAGCTAAGTTTACAACCTTTTATACCAGCCTCCCGAAAAGAGGGGGGGCATTTGGGTATCAAAGATTAGACCCAGGCCTTTACTTAGAAATGGGCCATAGGCATTCTCAGAGGAGACTCCCTGGCCAGCCTGAAGGAGGCCATCTGGCTCTGCCCCTTATACCACACCCCTTTAGAGAGAGGTTAAGATCCACCCAAGTTTTCTCCTTGGGTCCTTTATGGTCTAGGCACACTGTCCAGCAGCTGCAGAGACAGGTGTTAGGCTGATGTAAGGAAGGGTTCTCTAACCCTTAGGGAAATCCCATGGTGGGATGGGCTGCTTTGAAAGGTGGGGGGAGGAGTATAGTACTCTTTATGCCTCCTACCTGAGATCTGCAAGCAGAGGCTTCATGCCCCCTTGTTAGGGAATTGGACCAGATGCCTAAGGGCCCTACCAGCTCTGAGATTCTGGCCATCAACCCCAGAGCAGATAACTTACCCAGCAGGGTATGGCCAAGAGCCTAGGCCCCAGGCCCCTCCCTACCTCCCCAGCCAGGACTCTTGTTTAGAGAGGGCAATGAGGCAGGCTAAAACTCACCGACTAGCTCCAGACTGAAGTGTTTCCCTTCTAGGAAGGTACAGTTTAGTTTTGGCCAAAACATCCTGGGGAGGCAGTGGCTTCTCCACAGATCCTGGGGAGGCAGAGAGGGCATAGATCAGTTCTGTTCCCTTTGCATCCCTAGGAATCCATCCAGCCTTTGGGCAAAGTGAGTCCCTGGGTAGCCCAGACTGGAATCACTTCCTTACCCACAAGTCCTCAGGCACTAGGTTGGCACCTAGGGAAGGGGGCATAGTTCCTGCCTGCTAGGGGCTTATATTGTAGGGGGGGTCTGGGATCCAGGGCTCATGCCTCTGTACCAGACTGCCTCCAGGTGGGAGCAGAGGCCAGGGCTGGACCCTGGGGAAAATACAGAAAGGAGATAAGGCTCAGGCTCCTCTCTTAGGAAGCTCCTGGTCTACTCTGGAGTAAGACACAAACCTATACTTCCTTCCCTCCCCCACCAACAATGCGCATTTTGGGGCAAGCACAGCTGAGGGGGGAAGGTCACAGCCAACTGTGAAGGCATCCTGGAGGAGGAGGGGAGAGAGGGACATCCAGGCTCAGGGATTGGGAGCTGCCTAGGCCAAGTCAGAGGCAAGGGTGCCTTCCCTCTTACCCACCTGGGGAGAACACAAGAGGCTGCTGGGGGCTCCCCTCCAAGCCTAGCCATGGCAAGAGCAGTAGCAAAAATAGCAGAGGATGAGGGTGAGATTCTGCAAGAGAGGAACAGGCTTGGCTTGGGAAGAGGAGTGGAATGGAAGAGAGGACTGAGGGTCCAGCAGGCCCCAGGGCTGCTGCCTCACCTGGGGAGCATGGCATCTGGGGGCAGCCAGTGAAGCTCTGGCATCTTTGATGAAGGGCTGTGGGACAGAGCAGGAGCCCCACCCTTAGTGAGCTTGGCTTTTCAAGGCTTCCAACGAGAGAGAGTCCTCAGGGGGTCATTGGGAACAGCTGGGGATGTGGCCACACCCAGCCCAGCTGAGTGGAGTCCAGAAGCTGAGAGCCCTCACCTGTGGGGTCTGCTCTGTGGAGCAAGTGAGAGGGGGCTGTGCCCCATTATCCCTCCCCGCCCTTCCCATCTCCCCCACAACCCTCCACTCTCTACCTTTTCTGTCCTGGGGGAGGTGGAGAGTGTCACTGGACCTCAGAGGTCCCACTCCTCATTGCCCTCTGTTTTTTTCATCGCCCGGCCTGCTGATTCAGGGGGGCCACCCTGACCCCATTGGACTGCTGTGAAGTTGGGGAGAACATCTGAGCCTGGGCAAGAGCTCTTAGACCAGCCCCAGCCTAGTGCTAAGGGGCAGCAGAGGCCATTCACTGAGTGGGGCTCTTCATTTCTCTTTGGCTTTAGGGATTTCTTCAATGGGCCTGTTGGGAAGCCCCCTCAGGCTGTAAACAGAGGCCCAGTCCCTGGCTGCTGGACAAGGTCCATAAAGACTGGAGGGAGGAATGGCGGAGCCTCTTTGTAGCCTAGGCATTGACACATTGTAGACACTTAAAAGTCCTTGCTGAATTAAATTGAGTCCCAGATCCATGTCAGCTCTGATCTCTTATGTTCTAGGTCTCACCCTCCCCATTTTCACATTCTGTTTTCTGTTCCAAGCTCCCTCCCAGCGCTAATGCTCTTTTCCGTGTTCTAGGACCCTCCTGGCTTTGATGGTCTCTGTTCTCTGCTCTCAGGCCTCCTCTTCCAGCTCTGACATTCCATGATTCCATCATTCTATTAACGGGGAATTTCTGAAAATTTGTTTGCATTCAATCTAAACAATCAGGCTTATTTGTACTTTTGTGAAAATGAGAACCATCTGTGCTGTTGATATGAAATGTTCCTCTCTTTGCAGTGAGCTGGCTGGAGCCCCTGGGAGGCATGAGTGGGGTCTCTCTGGTCCTGAGTACAAATGTCTGGCCTTGGCTAGCACCTGCAGCCGGTGCATTCTGTCTGGGCCCCTCCTGGTAGCCACTGAGTGTTGAGATCTGGGGGAGTCCTAGGGAGAGAATGCGTTGCAGTCACTGAGAGCATGGTGCTTCATCCTCAGACAGAGGATTTCCATCTAAGGCCCTGCAGCGCCCTGGGCTGGCTTGCCCCACACTCCTCCTGTGGCTGGCCTGGAGACCTTCCAGCCTCTGCCCTGGCTGATTCATTTACTCTGTCATGGAAGGCTGACAAGCTGGAAGACCTCTGTGCCCTCAGGTTGGGGGGGAGGGTAAGGCTGGCTTCCAGGCATCCTGAGACCCAGGGCTTCTGAATTCTAACACTGGCATCCTGGGGTTGGGGGAGGAGAAGACAGGCTAGGTCTCCATATGTCTTAGGACTAGAATGAGAGACCTTGGTATGATGTCATTCAGTCCTTTCACCTCACAGAGAGGCAAACTGGGGCCCAGAGAGGAGAAGGGATAACAGCAAGTCAGTGGGATTCAGGAAGGTGTCCGTCCCAAAGCAGCAGCTCTGCCTAAGACGCTAGGGAGTGGTAACAAGTTCCTAAAGGCAGGATTGGGGCTGGACTGGGAGGGGCTGGGAGTAGCCTGGGTACCCCATCGAGGCAGCACTGGCTTCCTTCCACACTGCCTCCCACCCAGTCCAGCAGCCTCCATCTCACCTGGGCTGTGGTGGGGGTGGTCAGAGGTGCCCAGAGTCTGTCTGTAGCAGCCACCTGCCTGCCAATCCCATGGACCACCCACAGTCAGTGGCTAGGGGAGGCAGCATGGGGGATGGAACAGGCCAATCTGTCTTTTCCTGCCAGTGTGGTGATCTCTCATGGAGATAGATTGGAAAGCTGGGAGGGATTTTAGGACATAGAACAGAGAATGTCAGAACCTTAGAACAGAGAATGTCAGAACTGGAGGGACATTAAAACACAGAACCTGGAATGCCAGGTCCTTAGAACAGAGAATGTCAGAGTTGGGAGGGACCTTAGAACAAAGAACTTGTAATGTCATGTCCTTAGAACAGAGAGTGTCAGAGCTAGGAGAACCTTAGAACACAGAACCTGGAATGTCATGTCCTTAGAACACAGAATGTCAGAGCTGAGTGGGACCTTAGAACACAGCACCTGGAATGTCAGGTCCTTAGAAGAGAGAGCGCCAGAACTGGGAGAGACCCTAGAACATAGAACCTGGAATGTCAGGTCCTTAGAACAGAGAATATCAGAGCTGGAGGAATCTTAGAACACAGCACCTGGAATGTTAGGTACTTAGAACAGAGAGTGTCAGAGCTAGGAGAACCTTAGAACACAGCACCCAGAATGTCAAGTCCTTAGAACATAAAATATGAGAGCTGGAGGAACCTTAGAACATAGAACCTGGAATGTCAGGTCTTTAGAACAGAGAGTGTCAGAACTGGGAGAGACCTTAGAACATAGAGCCTGGAATGTCAGGTCCTTAGAAAAGAAAGTATCAGAGCTGGGAGGGACTTTAAAATAGAGGACACAGAATGTTGGAACTGGGAGGATATGAGAATGTGGATTATCAGAACTGGAGGAATCTTTGAGATTGTCTTGTTTAGCCTCTTCATGAGATTTAGAACGAGAGTGAGGCTTAGGGAAGGAAAAGGACATGCCCAGGATCACACTGTCAGAATTAGGATTATATACCAGACCAGATTATATACCAGGTGATGCCACCCCCTGGGGTGCACTGGAACAATCCAAGGGGGCAGTAGCAACCTCGGGTACAATGTGGGATCATTGAATAAAAATAAGGGGGTGGTGGAAGCATAGGGAAAGAAGAGAAGAACAATTTGAAAAACTGTTAGTACATGCTTCATCTGCTGTAAGACAAAGTTAAAGTCATAGTGATTGCATTATTTTCCAAATGAACACACAAAATGCAAATTATAACCAATCAGTGGTCAAGTACTCTGACAGGTCTTAACAAGCAAGTGTTGGCCTGTGAGCCTGTCGCGCATTGTTGGGAAATCCAGCATGCATCGGCAGGAATATGTGTGTGTAATGACTTGTTTATAATGTGATACTACACGGTTACATGACACAATGTTGATCAAAATTTCACTGCAGGAAAACCCCCACAAATTTACAATAAATTATTAAAATTAAGATGCATCATTAAAAAAATAATTTATATATACATGCATACATACATACATACATACATATACACACACACACATATACACACATATATATATATATATATATATATATTTTGAAAAGACACAAATTTCAAAAAAAGTGAAAGGGTTAAAGAAAGTAGATCAAGACCTTCCTCTCGGTGGGGGCCTGGAAAGAGGAAGGGACCCTCCCAAGGTCTCAGTCAGTGACGCCACTGGTCTCCAGGTGTTCCCAGTGTCTGGGCCTCCTGCCTCTCAGGCCAGGGCCCTCACCAAGTAGCTGGAGGCTCTCTTTGCCACCACACGGTGCCTATGGAGGAGGCGGGTCAGACATCTTCCCTGGTAGTATCTCTGCCAGAGCAGGGCCCTGGGATTTGCTCCTTGGGGGTGCTTTTCCTCTCCTCTTTTATCTTGTGGAATCCTCTGGGCAGCCCCTTGATTTTACAGAAGATGCCCAGAAGGTTTAGGGACTAGACCAAGGTGGCTCAGGCAGTGAGTGGCCGAGGTGTCATTTAAACCCAGACTCCTTTCCATCATACAGCCCCACCTCTTTGGCAGGTAAACAAACGGTTGTTATCATTCTGCTCTGGGACAAGAGCTTTTGAATGCTCTTACTCATGATTCCTATTAGCTATGACATCATAGGCAACTGAGGCTTGGACAGGCTGTGACTATCCCTCCCTCCATGGGCCGTTCATTTCTGCCAACTAATCTCCTGCGCTGGGCATGGGATTAGGGGTCGGGAGGATGAGGGTCCAATCTTAGGTCTACTGCTGACTTGCTGTGTGACCTTAGCTAAGTCCCTTCAGCCCTGTGGGCCTCAGTTTCCTCACATGCACGGTGAGGGGGTTTGACAGCTCTGACTTTTTCCATGAAGGCTCTGTGAGTTGTACTTGGGGGGGGGGACCAGTCCCAGAGCAGCACCTGGGGAGTCAGGGTCATTCTAGGGGCCCATAGCTTGGCTGCCGATTAGGGGGGTCCTGGGGGCAGATGTCACTGACTGGCCCTTGATACTCTGTCCTCCATACCAGGATCTGGCCCTGTGGTTTCTGGAGAGGGGGCAGTGAGGCTGCTCAGTGCCCGGGCTACACTTTCTGACTTGTCCAGTGGGTGTCTCTCTTCCTCTGTGAGTGGGGAGAGCTTTGCTAGGCATTAGTCAGGAGTCCTGGTCAGTGGGAAAAGCCAGCAGCTGGGAGAGCAGCGGCCAAAGGCTGTGGGCCGAGGCATGGCCTTGTTCCTGTAGCCCTCATTTGTCTCAACAAGAGCTGTCTGGTCCAAAGCTTTTTGGTTCTGCTCAGAGGATGGCTTCTTATTATTTTTTTATTTTATTTTATTTTATTTTATTTTTTATTTATTTTATTTTATTTTATTTTATTTTATTTTATTTTATTTTATTTTATTTTATTTTATTTTATTTTATTTTGTTTTGTTTTATTTTATTATGTTTTTACCAGACAACACTCCTCTGTGTAAAACATACCCAAGTGTCAGTGTGGAGGAGAGAAATGGAGACTGTGGCTCATGAGAGCTAGTCAGGGCCTTAGGGATGGTCCAGTTGAGCCCTTAGGAGCATGGGCTTGATCACTGGGAGGGTCTTGGAGCACACCTATTCTAATGCTTTCATTTTACAGGAGGAGAAAACTGAGGGGTGTGTGTGTATGTGTGTGTGTGTGTGAGAGAGAGAGAGAGAAGGAGTGTGTGTTTGTGTGAGAGTTTGTGAGTGTGTGAGTGTGACTGTGTGTGTGTGAGCGAGTGAGTGAGTGTGTGTGTGTGTGTGTGTGTGTATTTCTGAGGTGTAAATGTTCCCACTAACAATCTAATCCAGGATTTCTGGATCTTTCACAGTGGCTTCGTCCTATGCAGTGACCCATTTGCACTCGGATCAGTTGCTGTGAACTCTGTGAGCCAGGTGGGGCGTGGGGGCATTTGAATGGGACACTTGCTAGATGTAAACTCCAGCTGAGAGCAGCCTCGGCTGTGTCCCGTCGGCCTGGACGGCTGGCTAAGTCAGTGCCCAATATCTGTCTCTCATTATGGAAGGTTCCCTCTCTTCCGGTCTCTCTTGCTTCTTGGTGGTGCTACATAGAAAGGTGATTTTATGATGTTTATCTTGTGGCCTGCTGCTTATGAAATCATTTATTGCCATTGGTAATGGATTTGTTGATTCTCTTGAGGTTCCTAGGTTCATGATCATTTTACCTAAAAGGAAGATAGTTCAACTTTCTGCTGAGGCACATTAATTTAATTTTGTTTTCACTTTTGTCTGGGTGGTGCAGTGGACAAAGTGCTGGCTGTAGAGGCAGGAAGCCCTACATTGGTCATTAGCTAGCTGTGTGACCTTGGGCAAGTCACTTAACTGGTGCCTGCCTTGATTTCCTCATCTGTAAAATGGGGATAACAATAGCACCTACTTCCCAGGGTAGTTGTGAGGATCCAATGAAATCTGTATGTATGGCTTTGCCCCCTTAAAGCCCTGTACACATGCTAATTATTGTCATCGTTGTGATTGTTTAGAGGCCAGAAGTCTAACTCCCTAGTTTTTTGTTTTTTGGTGAGGCAATCAAGGTTAAGTGACTTGCCCAGGGTCACACAGCTAGTAAGCATCAAGTGTCTGAGGCTGGATTTGAACTCTGGTCCTCCTGACTCCAAGGCTGGAGTTCTATCCACTGTGCCACCTAGCTGCCCCAAACTCCCTAGTTTTACAGAGAAGAAACTAAGGCCCAGAGGGCAACTTGGCCGAGGTTGAGTAAGCAGTCTGCTTCAGACATGGGATTCGAACCCGGGTCTTCTGACTACAGAGTTGAGGGCCTTTTCCCTTGTGTTCTGCCAGCTCCCTGCAGGGTGGATTGCTTGGAATGCCAGGGCTCCTCAGGGCAGAGCTGAGGAAGTTCTGCCCCAAGAATTTGCTGCTGAAAGGGATCCGGTCTCTGAGAACCTTGTGTGAAGGGAGGGTGTTCCTGGGATGGGAAGCTGTACTGCAGTTTACTGCCCTGCAAGTTTAGAAACCCTTTGAATCAAGCCCAGGGAGGGCTTGGACCCCAGACTCTGTGAGCTGGAGGATGTGGGACTGCCTTCGATCATCCTGAGACTTGGGGAGTCTGGGAACCCCAGAATAGGACTGACTCCCCCCTGATCCCCCAGGTGCAACTTCTGGGACTGGGACCCTGACCCCCCAGGTGCAGCTTCTGGGGCTGGGATGCTGACCCCCCCAGGTGCTGCTCTGGGGCTGGGATCCCCCAAGTACAGCTTCTGGGATTCTAACTCTGGGCAGCCTGTGGGTAGGGGAGGGAGATCAAGGGAAAGAGGCCCCTCTCTGTGGGAGGGGTGGGAGGAAGAGGTCTCCCTCCTGGTCCCCAGAGGGGAACAGCAGCAGTAGCAGCAGCAACACCGACTAGTATTCATACAGCACCTACTATGTGCCGGACCTTGTGCTAAGCACACTACAAATATTACCTCATTTGCTCCTCACAACAACCCTGGGAGGAAGGGACTGTTATTATCCCCATTTTACAGATGAGGAAACTGAGGCAGACAACAGATAAGTTCCACAGCTAGTCAGTATCTGAGGCCAGATTTGAACTCAGGTCTTCCTTGACTGTAGGCCCAGGGCTCCTTCTATGGTACCACCAGCTCTAAAAGAGGAACATGGACCTTCAGGTATCAGAGAGAATTTGGGGTGGGGGGGAGGGTGGTCCCCACTGTGGGCATCCTTCTCATGCCAAGTTGGGTCAAGGGTTTGAGTTAGAAGGAGCCCTGGTTGTTACCTGGCTCGAGCCCTTCTTCTTTGACAGACTCGGGGCTGCGCCTCTGGGCGCCGGGTGGGTCTCTTGAAGGGAAGTGGGTCGGGCACCATGGCCTGATGTCTGCCCTGTGAGCTGATGGGCACTTTGGAAAGCCTCTGGAGAGCCTTCTAAATCAAGCCAATTCAGCCAGCATTCCTTAGGGCCTGCTGGCTCCCAGGCAATGAGGCAGGAGCAGATGATCCTGGCACTGTAGAGTGCGGGCACCATTTTTGTCTTAGAACCCCCAGCACCTCCCCTGGTGGCTGGCACACAGTGGGCCCTTAACTGATGCTTTCTCTGTGGTCACATCTTCATTCATGTCTCAGCCACTTCAGAAGAACTGCCTGTCAGAAGAAGGGACTCCTCGGGCTGGGGGAGTCAGGGAGGTCTTCCCAGGGCAGGTGGGATTGGTTTGGGCCTTGGGGGTGGGAAAGTGGTGGATAGCAAGGAGCAGGGAGGGAGCTCCAGGCAGCAGGACAGCAGCAGCAGGGGCTTGGAGGCAGGAAGTTAGACTGAGGTGTTTGGGAGACAGAAGGGAGATTGGACACCTGGTCAACTCGGTGCCCAATGCTTGCTGCCTGACCAGTTGGCCTCCACTGAAGGGCAGGGAGGTTCCCCAACCTCTCCCAGCTCAGCACACCTGAGCCGCTGAGCCCATCTCCACAGAGGACTGGAGGATGCAGCAGGGTTGGGCCGATCTGGGAAGAGCCTTGAATGCTGAGGACTTGATCTGGTAGGTGATGAGGAGCCGCAGAAGAATTTGGGGTGCAAGTCTCCTGTCTCTGCATCTGCCAGAGGAAGGATGTTAAGGGGTTGGGGCCGGGAGGGACCTTGGGGATCCCAGAACCAGGCACTGGGAGGGACCTGGGGGCCTTCCCTTCCCCCAGCAGGCTCCCCCACCTCCAGGCAACCCTCCAAACAGCCCTGGCTTGATCTTCTCACAGCTTGGTGCCTGCCTGGCACACAGGAGGTGCTGATAAATGCTTGTGGACTGTTTGGCTGGGTCAGCAAACTTCAGTCTCGCTGCCTCTAGGGCAGGGGGCTTTAGCGTTGCATCTGTAGACTTGTTAAAAATTTTTTGATAACTATTTTTAAATGTAATTGTTTTCCTTTGTAATCCTGCGTAATTTATTATATGTTTTAAAGTAGAATAGGATACACTAGACTGTCCAATGGGTCCATGATACTAAAAAGGTAAAGACCCTCACATTAGCCCAACATACAACCTTCTGTGGGGCCATCAAAAGCCCCCCAGACCCGCCTAGACCTCCCCTGAGGCAGCATTTTCAAGTTTGTCTGACAGAGTTCTGATGGGGAGAGGAAGTGGATGAAGAACTGCTCCCAGATTGTGTCCTTAGAGAATCTGCCCAAGGCACTGGGGATGTTGGGCAGTGACAAGGGAAGGCTGAGGCCCTCAGCTGCCTTTGGGGCTGTGAAGGTCTGCCTAGAGGAGAGCTGTCAGACTTGCCCTCTGGCCGCGGAGCGCAGAGCCAGGGGCAGCGTGAGCAGGGAGTTCCTAAGAGGCAAGCTCCGGGCCTGGAGAGGGGTGGAGGTCTCCAGGCCGGGGCTGGAGGGCCACTCAGGATCCTTGGCCAGCTCTGGGCCCCTTGACCCCGGGAAGGGCTCTGCTCCAACCAGGAGGAAGCCCTGGGCCCTTCGGAGCTCCGCTCACCAGACAAAACATTTCTATCTTGACGTCTTTCCCCAGGATCTTTTGGGACCATAAAATAGGCAGCTGGGGGAGCGAGCAGCCTCTCTGAGCCATCTTTCCCCTCTTTTCTCTAAGTAAAACAAACCTCTATCGAAAAGCTTCCCGCCATGGCCCCTGGGCCCAGGGTCCCCTGGGCCAGCCCCTGCGGCCTGCCCGTGGCTCCCAGGGGAGACCCCAGGGTGTCCCTGGGCCAGGAGCCACCCTGAAGATGCTTGGTCTCTCTTCCCCCGTGCCGGGCCGCCTCACTTTGGAGGGAGGACCCTTAGACCTGCACGTCCATCAGGGAGTGTGGGTGGCCTCGATGAGACAAAACGCCTGCGTGGTGCAGTGGGGACGCTTCTTCTTCCGCTCGGAATCTGGCTGCAGGACCGCTTGAGGACCGGTGCTGCCTCTCGCCTCTCGGGCTCCTGGGTCCGTGTTGCCAGGCAGCAGCAGAGAAGAGGGCACAGGAGGCGCTTCCTACCAGGTTTGCATCGGAATGCCAGAAATTCTGCTTTTATCCTCTATAAAGGAAAACAATGACAACTCAAGTCTCTGTTTAATTCTGAGGTGGAGAATTCTACATCATTGCCTCGACATGGATGAGGATCTGGGCCTGGGGCAGACTCCTATCCTCCTAGGAACTTGCCCAAGGCAGAGCTGGGTTGGGATGGGCTCTGATCATCACCTTCCACTCCTTATTCAACCTTCTTGAGGCAGGAAAGAGACCGAGAGGGGGTCTTAATCCTCTGAGCTTCTGGCCCCTGGAGGCACCATCTCTACCCTCATAGGATGGACCTGCTCCCAGCCCTCACATTCTCCCCATCTCTCTGGACCTGTTCCTCAGCTTCGGACCAGGACAACCCTGCCCTGGGGAGTTTCTATCAAGCTGCAGCTGTCAGTCAAAGCCTTTTCACTTTGACAGACATGAAATGAGAACATTCAAACAAAAAACAAAAATAAAGCATCAGTGCTGTGCCCAAACCCTGTGTGTCCATCTAGGAAGGCCTCAGCTGTAGCCATGCCAGAAGCTCCAGATGCCCTCATACTGCCTGTCCGGGACTGGCATCAGTCAGGTTTGTTTGAACCCGGTGCTTCCGGCCAAGAGGGCTGACGGTGACAAGGGCCATTTTGCTAGCAGGATTCTGGGCTGTTTACAGCCTGCCCAAATGCTGAGCTGGTCACACCCAGGTAGGAGTGTGGGGTGTGTGTATTGTCTCATAATATTATGTAAGTTGCAAATGGAGTCAGCTCATGCCTGGGGATCTGCATCTCTGATGCCAAGATATTCCTGCTGGTCACTTTGTGCTGGCAGCTGAGCGAGCCCTTCCTGCTAGTGGGCAAGTTGGTTTACTTTTCTGAGTCCCAGTTTTTTTCTATGAAAGGGGGATAATAATGACACCTACCTCACAGGGGTATTGTGAGGTTCATATGAGATGATATGTATAAAGCTCTTTGAAAACATATAGACATGTCAGTTTTCATAATAATATTATTACTAATAACAATCGCACTATCATTCTATACAAAGGCTCATTATATTGGGGTATGTATGCATATATGTATATATGTCACATGTATACGTATATACATAGATATGCATCCCTTATACACACCCACCCACATGCCCAGCCAATCAATGAGCATTTTTTATGTGTCTGAGAAAGACCAGACCTGTACTAAGCTGTGGAGAGACAAAGACAAAAGTGAAACCAGTCTCTACCCATAAGAGTTCTGTCCAAATATGTGCGTGCACACATGTGGGCACATGCATGATATGCACACACGTGCGGGTGCATAAGAACACACGCAGGCACACACGGTGCATGCACACACGGGCACACGTAATGTACATATGTGGGCACATTTGTACACATGTAGGCATGTATAGGCATTTTACACCACATAGTGGACAGACAGAACACACATGGGGATACAAATGATGCATGTGGACACGTGGACACACACATGTGTGAAGACATGTGTGATGCATGTACATGTGTGGGTAGATGCATTATACAAATCCGGTATAAACAAGGTGACCTAGGCTAGGCGGGCACCAGGTGCCTTTCCTGGGGAGCCTTGGAGAGGTCTTCGCTGAAAGGTCACCTAGAGTTGGGTCTTGAAGGAAGCCAGAGAGTCCAGGGTAGCTGGACCTTGGGGCCCCGTGGAGGGAAGAGTGTGTAAGGCAACAAAGGTGGGAAGGGGCCAGGCTGGGAAAGGACTAAAAAGCCCACCAGAGGACTTCACACCAGATGGGGAGCTGGACAAAGAGATGCATGCTTTCCCTGTTATGAGGACTCCCAGGGGAGGAAATTCCCTCTGCTGAAGCAGGTCAGCACCTTTTCTACACCTCAGCAGGTTTAAAGAGTTGCCTAGACCACCGAGAGGTTAAGGAACCTGCCCAAGGTCACACAGCAAGGCTGCCACCAACATGTGACTTGGGTCCGGGACTCCCCAGCTCCACCAGGCCGAGCTCCCTCTGCTTTCCATCTGTCGGTGCGGGGGATCCGGCCACAGCCCCAGCGGTCACCAGGGTATCAAAGCCTCCTTCAGGAAAAAGGACAAGAAAGCAGGGGCTTGGGGTGGGTCATGGCTAAAGGAGGCAGAGGGGCTGGGTCTGAATCCTGCCTGTGCTGCTAGCTCCCTCTCTGGGTCTCTTCTCTCAAGTAACCTCATAATCTGGATTGGGGGGTTAGAGTCCTGGCTCTGCTACCTGTGCTACCTGGGACACTCCACCTTCCTCTTCTGGGCCTCAGTTTCCTCATCTGTACAATGGGAGGGATGGAGCAGGGGCTCTCAAAGTGCCGCACAGGCTTAGGTCTCTGAGCCAGTATCTCTGAGGGCCAAACCTGTTGTCATGATAGATGCCTGCCTCGGAAGGCCCCGCAGGCCTGCCCGGCTGGCTTTGGAGCAGAGACCCTCTGAGTCTGGGGAGGTTTACACATGAACTGTCCCGACCCCAACTGTACTAGTCCCCTCGGGTTCTTCTGCAGTCAGAGTGAGAACAGCAGGGGCGGCCCCCCTGGAGGACCGGACCACATCATGACCGGATGAGAGGCGACCTCGTCCAGGCTCCCGGTGTGTCCTACTCCGTGTCTGGCTCAGGACAGGCTGCCTCAGGATGCCCAACATTGCGGGTGGGGAGGAGGCCACGAGGGGTGACAGGCCACGTGTGGGATACGGGGTTTTCTGGGATTCATGGGTGACATGCAAACGGGGGGTGGGGCAGAGAGTTGGGTTTGCCAGCCTGAGTTGTTCAGGGATTAAGAGGGGACTGAGGAGCTGACATTTTTCACGGTCAGTAACAGGTGAGGGGGCAGAGGAAGGAAAGGTGATCTTTTCCTCCTTCTTCCTCTTTTCATCTTGTCTCAGATGGCTCACCCTGTCCGGGCCCCCTTCTCAGCCGCTCCCTCTGCAGGGGCCAGCAGCAGACGAGGGGAAGCAGGAAGGGCCTGAGTCCTCTCTGGTGTCAGAGAAGCCACGCTCCTCCTAGCTCAGAACAGTCTAGCCTCGGCCTCCACCTTGGGTTTGTTCTCCATTCTGAGGGAAGGGGGGCAGACCCTGAGCCGGCTGAGTCTGGTTTTTCTGGCCATGGCAAATCCACTCAACCCGCTGGCCAGCGGAGAGGAAATGTGCGAGCTGGCTGCCTGACTGGGCGCTCTCCCCGAGTCCTGGGAACAGGACTGACCGGCCGGCCTTTTGTTTTCTTTCAGTGGGGGGAGGCCCTGGTCTGGATACAAATTGGACTCGAGCATAATTGATATTTTAAGTCTCTCTCTGGAAACGGAAACTTTGATAGTTTATATCTTCAGTTAATAACATATTAAATCATTTTATAACCCGCACAACAGCTTAATCATGCCATTGTTGAAAAATGAGGTAATTGACCTGAACCATGTCAAAATATGCCAGGAAAAAACATGTTTCAATGTGCCCTTGGTTGGGGAGTTCAGGAAAACACAACTCCCCCATTGTCCCAGCTTGTGTGCGGCTCCCCTCGGGGCTGAGGTGGGAGAGCGACTCCCCCCAGTGAGGTCAGGGACCCTAGAGCCAAGCAGACAAGGCGGGAAGGATGGCTGGGGGGCTGGCGCTCTGGTCTCAAGGCCAGACCCTCACCCAGGATCAAGGGTCTGGAAGCACATACGTGAGTAGTGTGCAAATCCCCCTCCCTTGTCCAGCCACCAGCGTGTTCCCTGGCCGGGCTGAGTGGGGTAGTGGGGAACTGTCCCAATGACAAAGCTAATAGCAGCGAGAAAGGTCTGCTGATCAGAAAACAAGCCTGCCTCCTCCTTGGGACTAACACCAGAGAACACCTTCAGAATGAAGTATGCTTCCCATCAGAGATTACAGCATCACTTGCTCAAAGTCCCCTGAAAACAGCTTTTGGCTGGCCCAGGTTCCCTAGCTCTTCCTTGGCTCCAGGCACTGATGGGGACCTGGGAGAAGGAAGCTGGTTTGGGGGGGCCTGGGACTGAGGGGTTGGGAGACGAAGGCGTCCCCCCATCTCTGGCTTTGCAAACAAAGTGGGGAGCGGCGGGACGGGTGGGGTGAACGAAAGGGACGAGCTTGCCCGTGGTGGATGGCTGGCCTGGGGTGTCCTAGTAATGCAACCCAGGCGTCATTTAAGCTTAGACAAGTTTTTGGCAATCTGGGGCGAAATCCACTGTCATCGGCCAGCGCCGTGACATATGCAGTAGAATTGAAGAATGTTTGGCCCCGCGCCTCCATCCCTTTCGGGGTCGACGTTAATGAAAGTCTGGGCCATGGAAATGTCTACCTGGCAATGGAGAGACAGTCCACGTTAATTATTGCTGAGCTCGCCTGTCTCCCCTAGTCGGACACACAGGCTCATGCACTTGTATACATTCTCTATGGTTGAGTTCCATTATAAATTGCCCATAAATTAAATACATATTTCCCTAGTAATTTTCTTTTAAAGTGACCTAGGCCATCCATGTCAGTGGAATGAGGGGTGACCAGATTATGAAGGAGAGAGGGGGCAGGTGGTGAGCTGGCCCAGGGAGGTCAGCTGTCTTGGCTAAGGAAGCTTGTTTCTGTTTGAGCCACACCTTTCCTTAATCTTTCAATGTCATGATCTTTAAGAAAAAATGGTGAGAAAAAACCAGTTGGGTCTAATGGCCTGGAGCAGGTCCAGAGCAGCCACTAGCATGGGTGGGACTGGAGACCTGGTTGGACGCGGAGCTGGCTAAGAGGACTTCCTGGGATGTGGTGTCCTCCAGTTTGGAAAGAGGACTTTTTCGGGGAGGAGGGGCTTGGGTCACGCCATGCCGCTCTGGGGGCAGAACTAGAGTGAAAATAATCGCAGCTGCTGCACGTTGATACAGAAGATGCCTTGTCAGGCAGTGAGCTCCCCATCCCAGAGTGTGTTCAGAGCAGGCTTGAGACAGGTAGACCATAGAGGGGCCTCCTTGAGGAGGTGGGAGGTTGCGTTAGAAGACCCAGAAGAACCTCTCTGGACGGGACCTTGGGATTGGAGGCCTGCCTGCGCCACTTTCCATTCCGACTGTATTCCCAAGTCCAGCCTTCTTGGGGGTTCGGGTCTAGATGGGAGGTGAAAGTTTGTCTTCCTCGCCCTGGGGGCAGCTGCAATGAGCATGGTTCTGTTTGCAAACTGTCAGGCTGCTAGTCTGTTCCAAGAGACCCTCTCTGAGCCAACTCAGCAAGTATCTATTAAGTGCCTACTGTGTGCCAAACAGTGTTTGTGGCCTTGGGGATGCCAAGACAGCTGAAACAGCCCCGCTTTGAAGGGGGTGATGTTCTCCTGGGGAAGCACTGAGTTCCCAGAGAAGTAAATGTCGCATGTCCAAATCTAAGGTGACGAGGTGGGGTGTGAATGAACAAAGCCGAATTTCATAGGATCATTTAAGTGGATACTGCCATATTAAGTCATTGAGCGTCATTCATTCATTCATTCATTCATTCGTTTATTTGTTTATTTATTTATCTATCTATTTATTTATTTATTTATTTATATTACATGACTAATCGCCAAAGGCTTCATGCGGCGTCTCCTGCCTTTGAGCTGAGCCTCGAAGGATGCAAGCAGTTTAGCAAACAACAGAGTTCTCCAGGCATTTGTCACAGAGTCTCTGGGCTTCAGGTTCTGGGCTGGACATTGGAGGAAAACAGCCATCCCAACAACCCCAGCAAGAGTGTCTCTAGGGCTTGGAGGTGTGCAAAGTGCTTCGAAAACTCGACCTCATCGTATCCTCACGAAAGCCCAGGAGGTAGGTGCTGTTATCTTCCCTCACTTGACAGATGAGGAAACTGAGGCAGGCAGTGGGGACTTGCCCAGAGTCACACTGTTAGTAGATGTCTGGGGCAGGATTCACACTCGGGGCTCACAGGGCCCTATATGCTGTAACACCAGCTGCCACAGACCAAGAGGAGACAACTCCTGCCCACTTGGGCCGGGGAGAGACAGCATACACACAGAGGAGCCGGCGAGGGGGGTGCGGCAAAGGGGAGAGGGCAATAAGCCCCCCCGGAAAGCCCGAGAAGGGCGAGGATACCTGCAGCCAATGGACCAGGGCCGCTTCCTGGCGGGGGCGATCCTGGGTTCCACGACCTTGACAGGTCAGGAAATCTCCAGTGAGGGTTCAGAAAGCTGCACAGGTCTGTCCTTTACCCAACAGACTCTGGTGGCCCTTGGGATCAAGTAGAAATGCTTCTGTTCAGCCTTTGAAGCCCTTCCCAACATGGCCCCAACCTGCCTTTCCAGAGTATTACCCATTGCTCCCTTCTGCTGGAGTCCCATCAGTCTGTCCTCGCTCCTCCTACTTGGCTCTTGCTTGTCTACCCTGCATCCCTTAGAATCCCTAGTTTCCTTCAAGGGGCAACTATTCATTCATTCATTCACTCATTCATTCATTTATTCATTCATGTACTTATTTATTTATTCATTCATTTATTCGTTCGTTCGTTCGTTCATTCATTCATTCATTCATTCATTCATTCATTCATTGGCTAGGCAATGGGAGTTAAATGACTTACCCAGGGTCACACAGTAAGTGTCAACTGTTTGAAGCCGGATTTGAACTCAGGTCCTCCTGACTTCAGGGCCAGTACTCTATCCACTGTGCCACCTAGCTGCCCCCCTACAACTATCTTTTAAAGAGGCCTTTCTGCCCTTCTTCTCCTTCCCCCAACTGCTAGTGCCTTCCTCCCTAAATCACTTTTCATTCATTTCATGTACACCTATCAGTTGTGCCCTGCAGCAGGCTGGTGAACTTCTTTCCTTGGGGCAAGGATAAAAGTTTTCACTTTTATTTCTGTACTCCAGGGTTGGATGGGAACCCACCCCACAAATGCTTGCTGATGACCCAGATAAGAGCATAGTGGACTACAAAGAGGTGTCAGAAAGGCAGTCTTTAAGCCTAGGGGTCCTCCTCTGTGGGGCTTTTGCTCAGAACATAAGGTTAGGTGCCAGGAGGGTTAGGGTTAGGGTTAGGGTCCTGATGCCAAAGGGTGCTTCACTCTGGAACAGGTTCTCAAGGTGTAGCACCCCTCCCCTCCCCCAGGCCTCTTTTTCCTCTTGTCTATTCTCCTAGCCATGCCACCCCCCCCCCCCGCCAAACTGGCAGATTGGGTTCCTGGAAAGCAATGACTGCTCCCCCTATCAGGGTTCTTGGGGAAGCCCTGAAGGGTTGTGACTTCTGAAATGATTGCTTATGAACCCCCATTTGGCATGCTCCTCCAGAAATCAATTAGCCATTGTTATCAATGAGCTTTGGCAAAGGAATATTTCCTGAAGAGGTATAGCAAGGTCAGAAGTTACAAAAACATCCCCCACCAGGAGCACACTCTTCCCTCTGCTCACACTTGGTCACTGGGGAGAGTGAACTTGGGCTTAAGTACGAAAGTACTTGGGTACATGAGTGGAGAACACCTGGCACCAAAGGGGACTTCCCTGCTCCTGACCCTGGAAGTCCTTTTCTCCCTTTTGCTTGCCCAGGTTGGGTATGATGGGCACAATGGGTATGATGGGTAAGTTGGGTATGATGGGCACAATGGGTATTATGGGTATGATGGGTATGATGGGCACAATGGGTATTATGGGAATTTGGGTATGATGGGTATGATGGGTATGATGTGTATGATGGGTATGATGGGTACAGTGGGTATAATGGGTATGATCTCACAGATGCATGAGTTGCTCCCTCCCTTGGCTGGGCTAGCTTCTTGCAGGACATGACGTCCCCCTGCTGGATCAATGCATGAGTGGCCTGGGATGAGGAGATCTCTCCTTAGGACTGGTTCCTCACCAGATTCTTCGTAAGTAACTGCTATCCGCTCTGGTGGTCTCAGCAACTGACTGTGGCTCCTAAGGACTTCCAATGGCTCCCACAAGGTGGTCTCTGAGCCTTCATTCATCTGAGCTCTGTAAAAATCAAGAAAACAAACACCATGTGCTCAGGGACACCTGGCCCTTGGGTAAAGAGATATGGCAGCCCCCGCTCCTCCCTGGCCTCCCCGCCACCCCCCCTGAAAGTCACAGATGTTCTTCCTTACTCAGAAGCCCACAAGAGATGAGAGCAATGTGTGTGCACCCTCCTTTCTGGCTCCTCCAATTAAGCTTCCCCACAAGAGCACTATGGGGCCAGCTTCTCAGTGACTCATGGGTGAAAGTGAGCTCATCAAGCCTCCACCTGGTGGACTGGAAACAGGCAGGGGATGTTGTGGAATGTTACTATAACCCGCCACTTGTGTGCCAAGATCATCCCCTCACAAATCACAAATTCAAGAAGATCATTTATACGGGTGGGGCTGGGGAATCCCAGACTCCCAAAGTCACTGCATGGGATGGCCCCTAGAGCTCTGATGTAGGTGCCACCTACATGAAGGCTGGGTGAGGATGGGAAGACCTTTCATGACTCTTCTGTGGATCTTTAGCATTGAGATAGCATTTAAAGCTGGGAGAGAGCTCAGGGATCATTTGGCAGATGGCTTGAGTCCCGGAGAGGAGAAGGGACCGAACCAAGGTCCTACAGGGAGTAAACAGTAGAAAGGAGCCCTATCTCTAAATCCAAGACTTGATGATTTGAGGGGAAGAAATGCAGGACTGAACATGGTGGCCATGGATCCTCACTGGCCTTTTGCCTGTATTCCTTCTCATTCTCCGGCACAGGACAGGCTGATTTAAGGGACCCCGGCATCTAGGACCTGCACCCTTAAGTGCTTCAGGAGATGGCCTGCTCTGTTTTTGCTTCTCAGGAGCCCCTCAGTATGGTGGGAGTGCTCAAGGGGATTCTCTCGTGGATAGAACAAAACACTACTTGTTCTCTCTTCTTCCTCTGCAGCCCCCAGGATTTCATTGGCCCCATTGAAATGGCCGAAAGTCCCTTAGGAGGCATCATGGGGTCGTGGAATGGGGCTCTGCCTTTGGAGTGAGAGGACCTGAGTAGCTCTGCTATTCACTGCATGTGGGACTGGGTAGTCACTGGGCCTCAGTTTCCTCCTCTGTAAAGGGAAGGGCTCTGACTGGATGACCACCTCCAAGGTCCTTTTCAGCTCTAAATCAATGATCTGGTCTCTGAGCCAGTTTCCTCCTTTGTGGAGCCAAGATGGTCATACCTGGGAGCACACCTGGGCAGGGCTGTGCCCAAGTGAACAGGGAGGTGTCGGGGAGCTGGTGAGGCTCCTGGAGGCTGTGGGTGGGCCTCTCTCCTCTTTATTTCCTTCCATGTGGAGTCTGCTGGGAGCTTGGATGAGGCCCCTCTGCACCAGGGCTGGGAAGGAAATGTTGGCTCTGGTGCTTGGGGTCATTTCCACGTCAGTGACTCATCTGTTCTGGGGAGGGATGGCTGTGAATGTGTCTGAGCTCTAGCCTGTGGGTGCTGGAGATGGGTCTTGGGGGACAAGTAAGCCAGGGTCTTTCCTTCCAGTGTGTGGTGCTGGATAAAATCTTTCCCGTTTGGGTGTTGTAAAGTCTTATACAAGCAAAGGGTGGGGACCCACGAAGTGTTTTATGGGCTATTTACCCAGCACCTTCTGGAGAGTTCCCACAGGACTTGTGGGCTGGATAGAGGGTGTGTTTCTTTCTACTCTCTGCCATGAGAACCCATCTAAGAATGGGAAGTGAGTGCACACAATCTGGGCACAGGGGAGAGAGAGAAAGCCTCAGTAAGTCACAGCAGAGTTGATAGAAAGCTGTGGATGCTGAGTCACCAGTAGCCCTCGGCTTGTTCCCCTTAGGGTCCCTGGCTGTGCCCCTCAGGGTCCTCCTGATTTCCTCTTTCCTGTTAGAAATAATTCTCATGGAGAGCTCTGAGCTTCATTCACACTGAGTTGTCAGGGGCTGAGAGCTGCTCTTCTCTTGGGGCAAATTCAGAGGCTCATAGGATGCCAGAGATGGTTAGTCCCTGGGTGCTTAAATGGGTATCTGAGAATTTGGCTTAAAAAATTTTTTTTTGATGACTGTATTTTAATATAAAATTTTCCTTTGTAATTCTAGGTATTTTACTCATTTAAACAGTATTCTAGGCAGGGGCCCATAGGCTCCATAAGACAGGTCTGAAGGGGTCCAGGACACAAGGACAGTGAAGATTCCTGGATCTGCTCTAACTGGCTCATTTTATGAGTAAACCGAGGTCCAGATTTGGGGAAATGACTTACCCACGGACACACCTGTACTAAGTATTGCCTTCCCCTCCAAGGCTCCTTCGTGTTTGATTTGTGTGTGTGTGTTTTATAGGCTGAGAGGAAGCCTAACAAACAGAGAGCCAACCTTGGGTGAGGACAGCCCTCACCTCTGACACATGGTGGCAGGGTGATCCTGGGTGAGTCACTGTACCTCTAGGTGCCCTACACAGCAACTTAAGACTAGAAGCTGGTGAGGGAGTGTCAGACTGCATTAGAAGGAGTGTCCTCATTTGAGAATTCTCTGAGCCAGTGAAATCACAGGTGCAGTCTCTCTGTTCTGCATGGCTAAACCTGGACAGGTTGTGTCTCCAATTAGAATGCGAACCCCTGGTGGGCAGGGACGGCTTCCAGCACCACGGACAGCACCTCCAGCATTGTACAGCCAGGGAACTGAGGCTGGCTGGCTCCTGGGGGAGACTGAGAAGGAGGTGCCAGTGAAGGGGGCTCACAAAATCTCACTGTTGCCATCACTGGACACTCTGCATTCCAAGGGCCCTCCCAGCTTGGACATTGCCTGTTCTGTGGGCTCTTTTCTCTCTGTGATTCTCCTTTCTTTCTCTTGGCATTGCATGGTGCGTGGCCATCCAAGGGTCCTTGGTAATGTCCACCAAGCATCCTGAAGTCCATCTCTTCTGTGGCCAGGTCCTCCATCAGTGGCCTGAAGAGAGCTTTTCACAGGGTTCTCAGCTGAGCCCTGCTTTGGGACGTTTGCATGCAGGAATGCCAGATTGTGAAGCACCCAGCAGATAAATGATGGTTCCCTGGGTTAGGATGGTGACACATTTGAAGGGTCTCTGGACAATCTCCTAGGCAGCAGCCTTGCCCCAGAGACTCCCAGACAGCTCTGGAAGGACTTTGTGCTTTTGCCAAAGGACTCTCAGGAGAGTATCTGCCTCTGTGTCCCATGACAAGGGATCGTGAGGGATCCTTGAAGTGGCTTGGATGGGGGTCAGTATACCAAGGCCTTGATGAGTCTGTTTCTACCTCTGGCTGGGGCTTGAACTCAGGGATCTCAGGGACACATTCTTTCCTTCCAGCAGAAACAACTGTTGTTTCTGGGACACTTCAGAGTTTGTAGAACACTTTATTTTCCACAGTCCTGGGAGGCAGGTGACTCCAGGATGCCCAGCCCCATCTGATAGCAGCTCAAGGATGCGCCCAAGGTTGCCTGGAAGCAGCCAGCACTCCAACATCATCCCTAGTGGAAGGTTCCCCTCTGTTCCATTCTGCCCAGGACACCATGACTCTCCTTCCCCGCCAGCCCTGGAGGGTCTCCATCCTGGAGCCAGCTGGACATGGGACTTGGCGGTCCACCCTGCCGAGACTCTTCAGGTTCCAGCCCGGCCTGCTGGCTGGTGGGGCCTTGGCCTGTCTGGCCCAGGCTCTCCTCCCATAGCTAGGAGGGATGGACGGCCTGGCTGCCTCAGAGGCCTGGGGCTGCAGCCCCACAGGTCTCCACTGGTTACCTCATCGGTGCATGTTTATGGGGCCAAGGCCCTTTGCAGACAAAACACTCCTGGACAAGCCAAATACTGGGGAAACACGGCACCTCCACAGGGCCTGGGCCTGGCCTTTCTGCTGAAAACCATTTTCTTCCTATTTCTTTGGCAAAGGAGGCGATGGATTATTTCATCCAATGCCCTGTCCACATCTCTGGAGTCTGGACTGCACACTCTGAGAAGATGCCTCTTCCCCCTCCTTTACCTTATGGCCACTTCCTGATGGACCAGGGAGCCTGGGCAGGCCAGAGAAGCTGGCAACACTGATGGGAGGGGTTCCAAAGACTTTATCCAGGTAAAGACTGTGTCTGGAAATGGCACCATCCAGGTAATTAGCCCAGATAATTAGCTCACTGGAGCAACAGAAGAATCCTGCCATTGTCCCCCTAGAGGTCATAGTATGATGGTCCAGTCTAAAGGTGGTGAAGTGGCCTGTGAGTAGAGCCCTGGACCTGGAGTCGGGAAGACTTGAGTTACAATTCAGCCCATTTTATAGCCTGAAGTGACCATTTCAGAATCTCCATATGAAAATGGGCTTGACTCCAATGCACAATCAATTAGTCAGTCAATTACCTCACATGCTTTTAGGAAGGGCCAGCTCCAGGCTGATGTGGGTAGGCATGGACAAAGATGAAGCCAGTCCTGCTGTCATGGAATCCATGTGCACACATATAGGTGTCTACACTCTATGAAACAGGAGGGATGCGAAATATGTAGGTAGCAGACCTTAGAAGAGGCCCGAGAGGCTTGAGGACGTGGGTCTGAGAGGAGCCTTGCAGAGACTTAGGGACTTAAAGATGCACAGCTGAGGAGGGTGTGGGAATTAGGGGCAGATGAAAATGGAGCACTGTGGGTAAGGAACGGTGCAGAGGCCAGTCTCGGGTAAGGCGGTTAGAAGGATAGGAGAGGTACAGGTTGTGCAGGCTGTAAAGACCAAACAGGTGAGCTGATAGCACACGTGAATAGGGAGCTGGTGGAGTTTACTGAGCAGGAGAGGAACACAGCTGTACCCCTGCTTCGGGAATATCTCTGTGGAGTGGAGGGATGGAGACCACAGAGTGGATGGTGCTGGACCCAGTAGGAGGCTCTGGCAGCTGGGGAGGTGAGCAGAGATGAAGACCTCCCTCCAGTGCCAGCTATGTAAGGGGAGAGATGTCCCAGAGGTGGGGGAGGGAGGATTGAGAGCACTGAGGGGCTGTGGCTGTTTGTCTGACATAGAGTCTAAATTGGTCTCTACAGTGTCCATCTGTTCCCCCTGGTCCTGCCTTCAGGGCCAGGCAGACCATGGCTAATCCCCATCCTTGGCATGACGGCCCTTCAGGGATGTGACCGCAGCTCTCACGCCTCCCCTTACTCCAGTCTTCTCCTCCCCCGCTGAACCCCCTGGGTGAGCCAGATGCCCCGGCTCTTAGTTGGCAGAGCTGGAAGGCACAGAAGCCTCATTTACAGATGACGAAACTGAGGCTACAAGGAGAGACACGACTTGCCCAAGCTCACACACAAATTTCTGGAGAGTCAGAAATTGGGCCTGTCTCCTGCCTCTTTCCAGGACTAGGCAGTCTAGTTAGTAGAATGTATAACTGACATACTTTGTCAGGGTCCTAAGCATCTGCAGGCACCCCAATGCAAACAGCTGTTCCTGGGTCCCCCTTTGAAGGTTGGCTCGGTACCTGAGGGGGCAACTCCCCAAACTGCCCTCACCATAGTCTGTCCAGGTGTCTCTGGTCACTCACCCTGGAGAAATCCCACCAGGCTTCCCAAAGAGTGTGTCCTCAGCAGCCCCTGCTGGTCACTAGGTCCCCATTACGTCCCTGTCCCAGGCAGTTGCCCTCTGGTCTCTGAGCCAAGGATCAGTAAAAACCAAACCAAACCAAACAGAACCCTCAAGTGGGAACAGACTGTTCAAATGCTCAAGTATTTCACTGTGTCCCAGGCTCAGACCAGCCAGGCTATGGGGCAGGGGCAGAGCTGCCACAAGGGAGAGAAGGAGGAAGGGAGCTCTCCCACAGCCCTGTCCTCACTGGCTGTTCTCATCTTCTGTCATCTTTGTCGATTTGCTGGGTAGGAAGGGAAACCTCAGAGATATCTGGATTTATGTCATCTGGATTCCATCCAACCTGGACGATTCTCCCTCCTCTCACCTCCAGGCCTGTCCTCACACTGACTTTCACACTAAGAGTAGACTCCCCTGGACTATGCCTGTTCTCACCCCTTCCCCCTAGGGCTTAACTCCAGTGCAGTCTCCTTCAGGAAATGTTCCCTGACTTTCCCCTTCCCCCAGGTGACCCCCTCCCCAGCTCCTCAGAACCCTTGACTGGCCCCCTCCTGTAAGCTTAGGTCACAACATTCCATCCTCCTTGCCTGTGTTCATATTGCATCCCAGAATAGAAAAGAGCTTTGAGAGCCAGCTCTGTGAATGGCTTCCTTTTTGTATTTTCTCTCCCCCCTCACCAGCTCAGTACAGTACTTGGCAAGACAGTTTTCACTCAATCTCCATTTGTAGAATGGAAGTGAATGAGATCATTCACCTGGTATGTCAAAGGGATGCTGTCAGACATTGCATACCTACATTTTAGCAAAGTATCTGACAGTGTCTTGGGCTTTTCTCATTCCCTCAAACCGTCTCCTCTTCTGATTTTCCCTATTATGGTTGAAGGTACAACCATTCTTCCAGTCCCTCAGACTCCCAACCTAGGAGTAATACTGGGCTCTTCACTCTCTCTCACACCCTACATCCAACATGGTGCCAAGACCTGTTGATTTCACCTCTGTAGCACCTCAGGTCATTTTACTTCTCTATTTCTTATCAATTTCACCTCTGCAGCATCTCTTGTCAATTTCACTTCTGACATGTCTGGTCATTTCACTTTTCCAGCTCTCTGGTCATTTTACTTGTCCACTATTTCTTGTCAATTTCATCTCTGCAGCATCTCCCCTCCATTTCACCTCTGCAGCATCTCCCCTCCATTTCACCTCTTCAGCATCTCTTGGAGATGTCTCCTCCTCTCCAACATGGCCTGATACAGGCCCTCATCACCTCAGGCCTAGACTATGACAGTAGATGCTGGGGGGTGGGTTCTACCTGCCTCAGGTCTCTTCCTACTCCAGTCCATCCTTCATCCTACCACCAAAGTGATTTTACTAAAGCTCAGGTCTGACGATATCACCCCCTGCTCAATAAACCCCAGTGGCTCCCTGCAGCCTCCAGGGACAAATACGAAAGTCTCAGTTTGGCCTTTAAAGCCCTTCCTACCTTTCCAGTCTTCTTAGACTTTCCTCCTCTTCACGTACCGCATGCCTCCTTGCTGTTTCTCATACATATCACTTCATTTCCAGCAGGGCCCCCACCCCCCATGCCTAGAAGCCTTTCTCTTTACTTTTGCTCTGTTAGCTCCCTTCAAATGTTTTCTTTGCGGGAGGCTTTTCTGGCCATCTCCCTCCACCCCACCCTGCCTTCCTCTGGCTGTTACTGCTTTTCTCTGAGATCACCCTCCATCTATTCTGTATGCATCTTGTACATAAATTGTGGTTTGCATGTTGTCTCACCCCATTATACTGTGGGCTCCCTGAGGGCAGGGCTTTTGCCTTTCTTTGTATCTGTAACACTTGTCATGGTGCCTAGAATTAGTAGCTTATTGCTTGGCTGACTGGGTCAGATGGTGATATGATAGGGGGCCCAAGTGATAGTATAGTTTGATGGATTCAAAGCTGCTTGAACTGATGAATTTGGAATGTTCATGCTTGGTTCCTTATACAAAGGGAGAAACTGAGGCCCAGCTCTCAGGTCTGTGATCTTCAAGTGTTTTGGTGGGCTCCCCTCACAGGCCTCATTTTCTGTCTGACCCAGAAAATGAGCTGGCCTCAGTGGCCTTGCATGGCCTTCCCCGCTCAGAGCCTGCTAGTGGTTTGGCCCGTGCAGCTCTGGTAGGGGGTGAAGGGGAACAGAATTCCTGGGACTAGTTTCACTTCTGTGGGAAAATGCATCTGCATGTGAGAATCTGGCCTGGATTGGGGGAGGGGGCTGTGGAGCCCACAAGATGAGGGATTGTGACAGAGCTGTGTGGTGGGCCAAGGTCTGCCTGGACTCTAAGCCCCTTGGCATCAGCACTTTTTCTCTAGCACCTTCTAGAGTTTCCTCATGAGTCTCTGCTGAGCCCCTGGCACAGGGTCACTGGAGCCAAGTGTGGGAGTTGGTCATTCTTTGGCCTTTCCCAGGCCTGCAAGCCTGCAGAGGGCTTTCCCAGCATACTAGTGGGCTTCTATACCACTGAGCACTGAGCTGTCCTCTCTCCGAATCCTGGGAATTCTAGCAGCAGCTTGCTGCCTGCAGAACCCTAAAAGAGACAAAGCACGTTCTTCCCTGCATGGCTAAGGACAGAGGGGATTTTTTCCCACCCATCTGACACCAGAGGAAACTAAGGCTCAGGCAGTAATTATACTGGCAGGCTTCATATAGCACATTTAAGATTTTCTAAGTGCTCTGGACACAGTGTCTCAGAAGGGAAGTGCCTTTGCCCAAGGTCACCCAGCTCCCAAAGAGATTGAATAAATTAATGTACATCTATTTATTTGTGCACATGGTCTACCATTATGACCTCTGGGTCAGGGGGAGAAACCCAGTGCCCCCTTCTTGGGCTTCTTACTTTGGGGCAAAAGGTTCACTGGGTGTCGCTGAACAGGAGAGCACGAAAGAACATTGGTTTTAATTAGGGTCTTGAGTTCAAACCCTGCCTCAGCTGCTCAGTAACCGTGACCACTGAATCACCCTGGGCTGCAGTTTCCTCCTTCATAAAATGAGCCTCTGAGGTCCCTTCCAATTCCTAGAGCTGTGATCTACAATCCCTTCCTGTTCAAACATTGCTTATGTGTGTGTGTGTGTGTACACATGTGTATATACACACACGTGAGTGTACATATGCGCACATATTGCTGGTGCGAGTGAACACACTCTGGTGTCTGTGGTGGGGGTTTCAGTGTGTGTCTGTGTGAATGACTCCACACACAGGGAACATACAGAAAGTGATGATGACTTTTTGTACATGACTCATGCACTGTCTAATTGTTTTTACATATTCAAACCTGCAACTGAACCATAGATTGTCAGAACTGGGAGGACCTAGCTTATGACCTAGAACAGGGCATGTCAGAGCTGGCAAGGACCTTGGAACCTAGAATGGAGAAGGAATTCAGAGAGCCTCTTCCTCATTGTGCACGAGCGCAGTGAGTCCCAGACAGGCAGAGGGAGCACACGTGGGCAGAGTAGGCATCCTTTCTGCCCCAGAGCCTGGCCAGCGCATGGGTCCCTTCCAATCCTTTGCCTCTGCCGTCCAAGGGCATCTGTGAGGCATCTGCCACAGACCTTTGTGGGTGGAGATCATAATGGGGGGAGTGGCGGTTCAGCAAACCCAGGTCCAGGTTCTGAGCTGGGAATGGGTCAGCCACCTCCTGGCCTGAGCTCCCTCAGGCCTGGCTAAGCGCCACTTCTGGGTCCAGCAGGGAAGGGGCTCTGAGAAGACTCATGGGCTGTTGGACACCTGAAAGGATACCAACATGATGAGTTCAGTTTGACTAAATCAGCAACATATGCAATGAATCCCCTAGAGGTGCTCACAGTGTAAGAAATGCGAGGGTGGGAAGCATTCTTGGCGAACGGCCTTGGAGGCTTCTCTTAAGCCCCCTCCCCCAATCAGAAAGAGTCTGAATGTTTATTTTTCAGAATTGAAATGTCCTGAGGCTCTCCCGTTGTCTTTGAGGCAGGGACTGCTTTTGGAGAGCTTGGCCCCCTGGGAGAAGGAGGCAGGAGTATGTGAGGACCGCGGAGCTCAGCTCTTCACACTGGAAGAGACCTTCTGGGTCCCCTGATCCAGCACGTTTCATGTGGCAGAGCTAGAAGCTGAGGCTCTGAGGATGCTGAGTCCTGGGGCCACGGGAATTAGAGCTAAATGGGGCCCTCGAGGCCATCTGGTCCAGCCCATCTCATTTTATTAAGAAGGAAGCCGAGGCTCCTGGGATTTTTTGGATCATGTTTTCATGGAGCTGCAAAGACCCTAAAGGGAGATGAATCTATCCTTATTTGGTGCCCCATTTCACAGATGACACAGCAGTTAAATGACTTTCCTAAGGCCACATAGCAAAAAAGCATCGGAGGTGGGATGTGAACCGGGGTCACCCAACTTCTTCTCTGAGGTTCCCTGTGCTGGCATCCTGCGGGTAAACTGAGGCAGCAGCGGGCACCTGTCTTTGCATAGAGAGGAAATGGCTGTAGCTTTTCAGAATGTACAGGGTGGCATATGAAATTAAATCCTGACATCTCAGAGTTGGTAGGATCTGTGGTGTCCATCTCCTTAATTTACAGAGGGGGAGATTGTGGCCTGGGGAGAGACTGTGCCCCATGTGTGGGAGATAAGCAGCCTGCTGTAATGGCAAAGTGACTCCACTTGGCACCGAGGCAGGGGCAAGAACACTGGCCTGAGCAGCAGTCATAGCAGATGGCACAGGCCTTGGTACACTCCCCTTTGCACCCGGGCTAGGGCCTTGGGAAGATGGCAGACCTCCCCAGAGTGAGGGTCTCTTCGGTCTGGAGATTTCCCTCTACCAGAGTAGACTGTGACCTCTCTATGTCCCAGCCCCAAATTCTTGAGAACAACAATTTATCTCCTCAGTCACCTTGGTGTCAAACCCTTGTACATTGTGCCAGGCTGGCCTTCAGACAACAGACATGTGGTGGGGCCTTCCCTGGGCTGTTCCTCTGGACCCTTCCTGGCTAGGCAGGAGCCCCAGAAAGCCCAGGGCTACTTCCATGCCTCTATGGGGCACCGAGGAGGTGTTGGGGAGGAATGGTGGCAGGCTTTGAAGCTGCTGTTCGTCATAGCCACAGCATCAGAAGAGTCCAATGCCTTCTTCAGCACAGCGTCTCTCTCTGTGGGTGCAGTCGCTGCCTCTCATGCTCGCTCAGGGGCATTTGTGAACCGCTCTGCTGGGGAGGCGTTTCCCCACTCTAGCTGGCTGATCTGTGCCTGGCACAGCGACCCCCTCTAGCCAGGGCTGTTTTGGAGAGCTGCTCATCACATTTCCCTCTTGCTGTTATCCCGGCAGTCTGGGTGTGCAGGTGTGCGTGGCTCAGGATGTGCCAGGCTGGCTCTCCCATAGGGATGGTGCTTGAGAATAAATAGGTATTGCTGTCTCCTGTCTTTCCATTGCCTTTCCTTCTCCTTGCCCTGAGCTGCAGCCTTTTCTGGGCTCAAGCTTTCTTTCAGGAATAGATCAATGACTTCTTTCTGACAGTCATGTTATTCCTGCATTCACCTGTGTGTGTGTGGGGGGGGGACTCACTGATGGGATTCCTGGATCTGACAGGTCAGCTAGTCCAATCTCCTTACTTACAGAGGAGGAAGCCCAGACCCAGAGATGTCAAGGGACTTGTCCAGGGTCACACAGGTAGTGATTGTCCAAGGTGGGATTTGAACCCAGAGCCAGGACTGTCTTATCATACCAGGCTGTGGAGGTTTCCACCCATGGTTCAGATAGCTGCCCATCCACACTTGGCCTTCTTGGGCCATTTCTTCTCATAATGGCCTCAGGGGCTCCAGCCAGTGTGTTGGGGGCCCTCCTGGTGTGTTCTCAAAATCGCAGAGATACCAAGGGCCACCATCAACTGTCCCCTCATTCTTGCTATATGACTGCCCCATCTTTTACTTGGTTATATGTTGATCAGATGGCAGATAGCCATGAGCAGAAGGTGGCACAGTGATTGCTGATTTTGGCATCAGGAAGACCTGAGCTTGAAACCTGCCTCTGACCCTTAATAGCTGTGTTACCCTGGGTATGTCACTTACACTCTTGGAGCCTTAGTTTCCTCATCTATAAAATGGGGTCATAATTCTATCTCTTTCCTAGGGTTATTGTGAAGACCAAATGAGATAATGTATGTATGTAAAAGCCTTTTCAAACCTTAGAGTGTGACAGAGATATTAGCTAGCTGGTAATAATGAGGATTCTCTCATATTCTCACATACGTATCCATGGTGTTGGGTGATCTTCACAGCAGTGGGGCAGGGATTGTCACCCCCGATCTTCTAGATAACTCAATGAGCTCCGCTTTCCTTTAAATGACTTGCCCAGGGACACATTTAGGACTAAGGGATGGAGCTGATGCCCAAAGCTCCAAATCCTAGCCTGCTTTGTCCTACTGGCATTTCTTAAGCCAGCTGTGTGGCAGGCCCGTGCTTGGTGCTGGCATACAAAGATAAAATGTGATTTTCTTCCAACTCTCAAGTCATATAGAATCTACGGGAGCCATGTGTGTATGTGTGTGTGTGTGTATGTGTGTGTGTGTGTGTGTGTGTGTGTGTGTATGCATGCGTGTGCGTGTGTGTATCAGCAAAGTATGCGTATAACCATGGCACAAGCTAGAATGTGAGGAGGCTGAAGGAGGGGTGAGGGAGGACCCAGAGGGTGGAGAGGGGAGCATCCCTGCTGTGAATGCCCCAGAAGAGCCTGGGCATTTGGCCTGTAGGGAAAGGAGGGCAGCAGCAGCAGCTGCTGAAAGCTCTAACAAGGGTACCAGCCTCTCCCACTCTGAGGCTGACAGGCAGGGGCTTGTAAAAAAAAAGCAGGACATTGTCAGCAAACATTTATTGAGTGCCTATTATTCTCAGACAGGCAGGTAGGTGGCTCCATAGTGCACAGAGCACCAGACCTGGAGTCAGGCAGGACCTTAGTTCAAATCCGGCCTCAGACACTTCCTAGCTGTGTGACCCTGGGCAAGTCTCTGAACCCTGTTTGCCTCAGTTTCCTCACCTGGAACATGAGTTGGAGAAGGACATGGCAAACCAGTTTAGTATCTCTGCCAAGGGGTCACAAAGACTCGGACGTGTCTGACAAGTCACGTGGACTGACAAGCGTGGCTCAGAGCCCTGGGGACGCGAGGGAGGGTTCCCACCCCCGGGCCGGTGTTTCCTGGCGTGCCTTTGTACAGTGGCTGCAGATCTGACTGAGCTGTCACGAGAGAGGGCTGGAGAGTCCGCAAAGACATGGCGGGTTGGGGGTCTGACCATTGGGTCCGGGGCTTCTGGGTGCTGCCTTTGTGCTTGGTCGTGTTGCCCAGCGCAGAGGAAAGTCCTGAGCTGTGGGGAGCGGGATGAACTGCTGAGGACTCAGTTACAGAGGACTTCATCTGAGTTCTTTCTGGGGCTTGTTCGTGCACATGGTCTGCATGCCAGCAGGGACTGCCTTCGGCCTCTCCATGTAGCCCAGCACTCAGTACAGTGCCTGGCACAAAGGAGATGCTTAATAAATGTTTATTGACTCACCCACTGAGTGAACGCCGTCCTTGCTCCCCGGCTGGTTGACCCTGGCACTGGCCGCCTCAGAGGCTGTTTCTCCGTGATGGAGACCATATGATTTCCTTGACACACATATTCCTGGTTGGTTGACAGTGGCATGTTCTACATGTACCCCCTCCCCGACCCCCAGTAGTGTGGGTGAACTTTGTGTGAAAGCACATTCCGTCCATGCAATCATGCTCAATGACCCTGGGAAGACACGGGAAGAGCTCCTCTACCCCCACCTCTCCTTGGCTCTCGGGAGGCTGAGGTCAAATCTGGGCATGTCTGGGACCCAGATGACAAGGCCTGGAGAATGTTTCTGCACAAAAGCCGCTTACAGAGTGGTCTCTCACCGTGGATCCTGGCTGCACTAAGCTAGCCTTGGAGTGTCCTCCGGCTCTTGTCTGTCTCTCAGAGCTGGCTAGGTCATTCCATTTTCCTGGCCTGGGCTGTGTCTTTTGATTCTGTCTTGATTCAGCTCAGAGAAATGTGGTCCCTATTAAGGCTTGACGGCTTTGGTCCCATCTAGGTTCCTCTGAGGCCTGGGCTTCAATTTCCTAATGGGCTAAAGTTCTTGGGTTTCATCTCCCGTGGCCCCTGGGACAGGGTCTACTTACCCCTCCAGACCATGATGTGCTGGCCTTCAGGGACATCCCAGAACACCTACCTTCTCTGGGCACAGGCAAGGGTGGAGAAAACTGAGAATCTTGGCATTGGGCAAAGGATGTGATGGAGGTTGGGGGGCAGCCTCAGCGATAGAGGAAACAGAGCTGGCCTTGGAGGTGGGGACTGGGCTTCATATCCGCCCTGACTCTCGGTGGCTGTCCCAGTGACACGGAAGGACACGGAAACTCTCCGAGCCTTGGTTGCTTCATCTGCAAAATGAGGATAACACTAACATCATTCACTACATCTTGGGGGAGTTATGAGAAAAGTGGTTGGCAAACCCCTAAAATGCTGTAGAGATAAGTGATCATTGAATCTTATGGCAACCTCATGAGACGGGGAGTACCAACATTATTGTGCCCATCTTACAGATGAAGAGCTTGAGGCAAGAGAAATGACTTACCCATAGTCACACCATGAGAGAGCAGGAATCTGCGTCTTTCAGTTGTCTTTCCTTTCCATGGGAGGGAGAATCTGGACGTGTTTCCTATGCATTTATTGCTCGTAAGATCTATTCACCAACCAATGGTCCAAGTCCAGAGGGGATTTGTGGGAGCCTCTGTGGAGTTCCCAGTAAATGTATCCCCAAGGAAAATTCCCATGAGTGACATAGTCTGGCAGTGAGGTTCCCACCAGAAGAGTCATGAAGATGTTTAAGAAGGAAGACTTTGTCTGCTTTGGGACTAGATCCAAGGCCAAACCCCTGCCTCATGAAATGTCACTGAACTCTCCTTTCCTCCTTCATTATCATCATCATCATCATCATCATCATCATCATCACCTTCATCATCACCTTTATCTCCTTCCTCATCTTCAGCACTTTCCTCTTCACTTGTCATCATTTTCATCATTACCATCATCTTCTTTATCTTTTTTGGTCATCACCACCAACACCATCATCATCACCACCACCACCATCTCCGTCATCATCATCATCACCACCAACACCATCATCACCACCACCACCATCTCCATCGTCATCATCATCACCACCAACACCATCATCACCACCACCACCACCACCATCATCATCACCACCACCACCACCATCATCATCATCACCACCATCTCCATCATCATCACCACTACCAACATTGCCACCATAAATGATCTGGGTCTTCTTCATTGTCATTATCAGCATAATAACATCTCCATCATCCCCATCCTCATCCTCACCCTCATCTTCATCCCCATTCTTTTCCCTAGCCTTGTCCTCATCTTTGTCTTTATCCTCATCCTTACTCTCACCCTCATCTTCATCCTCATTCTTATCCTCCTCGTTTTCGTCTTCGTCTTCACCCTCACCTTTATCCCTGTCCTCATCCCCATCCTCTTCTCTATCCTCATCCTCATCCTCCCCCTCCTCCTCTCCATCCTCGTCATAACTGATGCGTGAGCAATGCCATGCAGTTGGCAGAACTCATTCACAAACATGGCCACTGGATCCTCCCAACAGACTTTGTGAGGTGGGGAGGGGGTAATTCATGCCCTAATCATACAGGTGAGGAGACTGTTCATGGTCTCACCACTGGTAAGGGTACAGCTGGGACTCAAGCTCAGATCTCTTTCCATTATACCCTATTGCCCACTCAGGCACTTCAAAAGACCCTGACAGCTTGCCACATCATGATTATACTCTTCTACCTGACATTCAAGGCCTTCTGAAATCCGGCCCTGCCCTACCTACCTTGAAAAGTCACAGACTTATATCTATCAGGTCTGGAAGGAATTTCTAGTCCAATTCATTCTTGCATAAGAATTTCTTCTATATAACCCCGACAAAGGGTTATTTTTATTGCTTCTTAAAGACATTCAGTGAGGGGGAGATCATTATCTCCTAGGGCATCCCATCCCACATTGTGGGATAGTTCTCATTCTTAGGATTTTTTTTTTTCTGATTTCAAACCTAAATCTGCCTTTTTCCAATTCCACTCTCTCCAGTTTTTCCTTAGGGGGCCAAGTTGACCAAGGCTAATCCCTTACCCACATGACAATTTCAGATACTTAAAGACAGTTATCACATCCCACCTTAGTCTCTCCTTTTCCGGGTTAAACATTCCCAGTTTTTTCCCCAACCAAACCTTGCATGAATTGGTCTCCAGCCGTTTTACCATCTTGGTTGTTCTACTCAGGACCATCTCTAGCTTGTTTATAACCCTCCCAAAAAGTGATGCCAGAACAGGTGGTCTGGCCAGGGGAGGATGCAGTAGGGCAAGCACCTTCTGACTTCTAGGCATTCTGTTTCTCTTTATACAGCTTAAATCCCATTAGTTTTTGGTGGCCACACCACATGACTGATTTGTAAGGAGCTTGTGGCCCACTCATATACCCAGATCTTTTTTATATGAATGGCTGCTTAGATGTGCTCCTTCCTGCCATCTGTTACTTGTGAAGTTGATTTTTTGAACCCAGTTGTAGGACTTTACATTTGTCGGGACTAAATGTCATCTTATGCCTATCCTTCCCCCCCTGCCTAGGAACTCTTTCCTCCCTTCCCTCCCTTCTAGCTTCTCCCAATCCCGCCCATTCTTGAAGAACCTGCTCAGATCTCACCTCCTCTCGATGTCTTCCCAGATGACACTGGGGAAGTCTTAGCCTAGATTGGGCTGGGAAGCCTCTTCACTTTAGAGTAATAGGCCCGAGGTCCACATTTGGACCTAGCATATGTTCAAGAAATTTGGAGATGTAGGTGGGGGCTGGCATGTGGAAGGCCTTGGATGCGAGATGATTGTCATGTGTAGTCCAGCATAAATTGAGCTGAGCTCCCAGAGGACCATCAGTGTTCCAGAGGAGACCCCCGTGGCCCTCCTATGTGCCTGGCAGTCCCTGAGCACCGTTTCTAACACAATGAGAGCTGGGGCACCAGAGACCTAGCTCACTGGCCTCTGGCTGCAGCCGGGAGGCATTCGCCATCAGGAGGGTGATCCAATGGGATGGTGCAGGTAGAGACCAGGGACTTCCCCCAGCTCAGCAAAGTCTCTGTTTGACACAACTAAATGTTTAGTGTTCTAAAAGAAAAGGGAACATGTCAGAACCATTTACAAATAAACTCAAGGAGGGCTAAATGTCGTGCCTCTTGGCGCTCCTGTGCAGGGATGAAATCATTTCTTTAAATGGGCAGCCGACCCTGAGCTGGGGAGCCAGGCTTGGAAAGACCCAGGTTTGTCCACAGGGAGCTGATTCTGTTTTGGGTTAGGGTCGGCCCCAGCCACAGTCCTCTCTGGGAGGGGCATGTCCTGAGCAGACTTTGGGCAGAGAGGAAGGAAGCTGCCAGAGACAGAGACAGAGACCCAACCAAGTCTGCCTTGTGCTACTCTGTCTGTCCCTCTGTCTGGACTCTCTTCTCTCAGGGCAAAGCTTCATAAGGGACAGAGCTTATCATCAAGCAGTTCTTCAGGGAATCCTTTGTTGGCTCTGAGGACAGTGGTGCCGGGTGGGCCAACAACAAGCTGCTGTCCATAGTCATAAAATGTCAGCTGGGAGGGACTCGAGACAGAGCTCATAGAATGACAGATAGAACATAGAACATCAGAGCTGAGAGAGATCTTCAGACAAAGAATAGGGAATGTCAGAGGGCCTGTGGAACAGAAAGCATGGAAGGTCAGAACTGGGGGGAGCTTAGAGCAGAGGACATAGAGGGTCAAATGTGGGAAGCACCATGGGGCATTGACACAGAAAGGCAGAGTGGAGACAGACCTTGGCACATACAATGCCAGAGCTTATAGGAATCCAAGAGCACCTTAGAACTAGGGAAGGTCAGAGCTGAGGGGAGCTTAGACCAAAGGACAGGGAATGGCAGAGCTGAGAAGAAGAGCCCTGGGCAGCAGAGTGTGGCTGGATCTTAGAACAAAGAATGTCAGATCGGAGAGGGCTTGTGGAACAGAAAACACAGAAGTTCAGAGCTGGAGGGTTCTGAGAACAGAGGACGTGGAATGGTGGAGCTGAGAAGAGCCCTGAGCAGCAGAGTGGGGACAGGTCTTAGAACAAAGAATGTCAGATCTGGGAGGAACATTGGAGATCATCTGGTCTAGCTCCCCTATTTTGCAGAAAAGGAAACTGAGGCCCAAACAAGGGAACTGGCCAGCCTGGGCAACCAGGCTCTTGGGCTCATTCCTGTGCAGTGCTTTGAGCATCAGCCTGCGGAAGTTTGGTTCCTAAAGTGCTTCCGAGTGCTGGCTCCTTGAAAGCATTCCAGGTCCCGGGTCACTGGGCCACGGCCTCCTCAGAGTCTGACCAGGAGCTCTGCCAGCAGCTCTGATCATGCCCAGCAGCCTGGCAGGGTTGGGGGGAAGGGTGGGATGTGGCTGTTTTGAGGGCTGCTTGCTGGAAGCAAAAGGAGGTTTTTCACTGATTAATGGGTCATGAACCACAGCTCAAAGGCCAGAGGCCAACTGCTTGGGTTAGGAGTATAGTGGGGTCCCAGCTACCAGCAGGGACTTCCAATAACTCACTCAGCTTTTGAGAAACCAGGTGGGATTTCTCCAGGGGGAGTGTCTGGAGAGACCTGGACAGACAATAGTGAGGGCAGTTTGGAGTTGCCTCCTCAGGTACTGAGGGGAAACTGAGTCAGTTTTCTGAGGGACCCAGGAACAAGTGTTTCTACCAGGGTGTCTCCAGATACTCAGGACCCTTACACAGTAGGTCAGCTATTCATTTTACTAACTACTGTCTAGAGTAGAGGTGTCACACATGCAGACCGTTGGCCGCAAGTGGCTACAACACTCCTGAGTTCAACCCGAACCAGAGTACAATGTGGTGCCTACAAAAATGAACCTATAAGCATATGAACATGTATGGCTTTCCAGGTTAATATACAGCCCACAGGATCCTGAAGTGCCATTTACTGACCCCCATTTCTGTTTGAGTTGGCCACCACTGCTCTGGAGCCCTGGAAAGGCAGTAGACTTAGGGTCCGTTTGTGGGTCCCCAGTAATTTGTGTGTGACCTTGGGCCAGTCATGTGTCCCCTTGCAGCCTGAGTTCCCTCATCTGTAAATGAGAGGGTTGGAAGAAAGGATGCCTTCTGTGCCTTCCAGCCCTGCCAGTCTAAGGGACCAAGGTGACTGGCTGACCTGGGGAGTTCAGCTGGGGAATAGAAGACTGGGGTGAGGGGGCATGAGAGCTGTGGTGACATATCTGCAGGGCTGTCATGCCAAGAAGGGGGATTGGCCTTGGTCTGCCTGGCCCCAGGGGGCAGGACCAGGCGCAGTTGTGCAGGGAGGGCCACATTTGTGCTTGATGTGGATAAAACTTCCTAACTCTGAGAGCTGTCCCATGGCAGCATCCTCAAGGATGGCTCCAGGCAGAGGCTGGATTGATTAATTACTGAGGATGTCATGGAGGTCTGGGGACCCTTCCGTCATGGCGAATCTGTGAGCCTGTGCCTTTTTCCAGGCTGGACACCCCATGCTTGGGATATTCTCTCTTCTCACCTCCTGCTGGCTACCCCGGAGGCTCTACGCAGGGGCCACTTCCTACTTGCAGTGTTTCCTGATCTCCCCCACCCCATTCTGCCCCTTATTGCTGCTGCTCTCTCCCCATCCCATTATCTTGTATTTAATTATCTGTGTGCATGTTGTATCTTCCCATTTAAGTATTACTCCCCCCACGCCTCACATACACACTGGGCCATATATGCTTAGTAGCAGAATTTCTGGGCCAATGGCTATGGAGGTTTTATTTTGCTCACTCTCTTTGCCTAATTCCAAATTGCTTTCCAGAATGGTGGGCCCAATTTCCAGTTCCACCAATGTTGTGTTAGTGTGCCCATCTTCCCATAATCTCTCTGACATTGACTTCCCATTTTTATTGTCTTTGCTGATTCACTGAATGTGAGGTAAAACCTCAGGGATGTTTTGATTTTCATCTTTCTTCTTGTTAGTGATTTGAAGCACTCTTTCATATGGTTGTCTTTATAACCTCCAGTGCTGAGCACAGTCTTTTGAATACAGTAGGCACTTACTAAGTGCTGGTTGAAGTAGGGGGTTTCCTTCCCTGGAGGACTTCAGGAAGAAGGAATGATTTGGAGCTTGGATCTACTGTATTAATGATTCTTGGTGAGGTATGGGTTGCACTAGATGAGGTCCCTTCCTGTTCTGAGATTGTCCTTTTTTTAGAGACCAATGATCTCTTTTCATAGCTCATTTCATTTTAGGGCTGCTCTGTGAGTGGGAGTAGATTCTTTTGCTTAACTCCATCAGTGAGGGGAGTGAGATTCCAGGAGACAATGAGATGTTGACCTGGTTACTCAACAATTCCGGAATGGTAATCCTAACTGTACTTTTTACATATTGTGATCTGTTCTTTATTCAAGGTTCCTATAAATGTTACCTGAAATCTTGAGGGAGCAAGTCATGTCAGAGGGCATGAGGGAATTATGCCTGTGTTGGGCACCTCTCTCCTGAGGCTAGAGATGGTTTGGTTATAGATTAATGTCAAATTGAATAAAATTGTTTCTGGCAGATTTGACCCCCAAACCACAGAGCTCAGTATTAATATTCATGTTTTTTCTTCTACAAAGTCAAGGGTTATGGAAGAGAAAGGCAGATTTGGAAAATGAAGAGCTGAGGAAGAAGAGGGTGTTTGAGAATGGGGCTGAGAATTAAAATGCAGCAATGATGAGCTTTTGGCCCTCAGGCAGTGTGTCAGAGGGAAGCCAGTCAAAATGAGTTTGCCCAGAGTCTTGAAAATCCAATAAAACTAAAGAGGAAGGAAATGGTTTAAGTTATATACCAAGCTAGACACTAGTAGCTATAATATAGAAAGAAAAGTAAGAGTCGAGATGACCAGAAACTTATAGGAGACACAAATCCAAGATAGGATGCAGCAACAAAAACCATCATCTCCAATGTTTGTAAATAAATGTCCAAAGGAAGGTTAAACAACAAGATGGACTACAGAGCTTAACTTAAGAAGGCAAATCTGACTTCATAAGCATCACTGAGATCAGTGGGAAGAGTTTCCTGACTGCAACATGGCTCTGTAAAGGTCTCTCCCAAAAGGAATGGACCAGGTGGAGGGGTGGGTGCTGGTGCTGGTGCTGGTGCTGGTGCTGAGAACTGGATAAAGTATGACAAGGGAGAAAATCCTGACTCCAGAGCTGAAAAGTGTGGTGGAGAATGTTTGGGTAAAGATTAGTGGAAGCAGAGATAAAAGTGATATCATCATGGAAGTATACTACAGACCATCTGGACAGAAACGGGAAACAGATGAGTTCAGGAGCTAGACTACAACTCTGGCACTGAAGTATCATAGCATATGATGGGGGACTTGAATTACCCGGATGTCTGCAGGAGGGCTTTCCCCTCCCTCCTTCTCTCTCTCTCTCTCTCTCTCTCTCTCTCTCTCTCTCTCTCTCTCTCTCTCTCTCTCTCTCCTTCCTCCCCAAAGCAGAATAGCTAATTACTTCTTGATTTCCCTTGATGATATTTTCCATCCTTACAAAATTTCACCATCAATGAGGGAAATGTCTCTTACAGGTCTGATTTTTACCAGTGACGATGAGTTGGCTGCTGAGATGGAAATGATGGGAACCTTCCGAAGAAGCAGCTGCTCCACTTTCCCTCTTGTGAATTTGAAGGAGGGTGGGCCAAGCTAGCCAGGCACATTCTGGTGCTTCCCATGGTTCTTTAGGAGAGCAGAGTTCAAAGAGGAGGGGAGGTCAATGAGCTCATTACCTGCTCTTGCTTCTGTCTTCTACAGTGGAAGAGAGGCCAGAAGGGATGGAAAACTCAAGGTAGATACTGGGGATGCAGAGAAAGAATTCTGATGACGAGGAAAAGGAGTTGCTTGAAGACCCCCTGTGGGCACCTGGGAGCTTGCTGTCCAGCTTAGGCTTCAAGAAGGCTCAGCAGAAGACTGAAGTTTAGGCAGCTTGTCATATGAATTGCAATAGATTCTACAGAAGCATGGCAGTCTCCCTCTTGTCCTTCTTCCTCTCCCTCTCCTTCCCACAAAATTGGAGCTGATTGGAAAGTAGGCAGCTTGGGCCACCTGTTCCTCAAAGTAAATTCTGATATCCCAAGGAATGAAGCACTGAGTGGTGTTGTGGATGAGGGCAGACAGCAGTGTATGAAGACACATCTGCCTGGGCTCCCATGAGATTTGGGAAAGGCTGGAAAGGCTTCGAGAATTCCCTTCTGTCAGTGCCTCTATGGGGGCCTGGCATCACATGGTAGGTGGGTAATAAATCAATAAAGGCTTGCTGATTGATTGAATTACACTCTCTGATGGATGTGTATCTGTGGACTGAGACTAGCCTGGCCACCTGGGAATAGGGATGTGTCCACAGCAAGTCATGAAGACCATCTCCTAAGGTACTGATACTGCATGGGTGGAGGGAGGGGGCACCTATGACACCATGGACCTTTGGAAATTTTGGATTGTGGCAGTGTTCCCATTCTTCTCTGCAGCATTGGGGAAAGAACACAGGCCTGGGAGTGTGGAGTAAAGTCCAGTCAAGTTAACAGGTATTTATTAGGTGCCTACTAAGTGCCAGACATGGTGATTAGTGCTGGAGATACAAAGAAAAACAAAAGCCTTGTTCTTTCCCTCCACCTTGACCCCATCCAATCTATTGCCAAGGCCTGTGATTTCACCTCTGCAGCACCTCCGATCAGTTCTACCTCTGCAGTACCTCTGATTAGTTCCAGTTCTGCAGCATCTCTTGTTTTCACCTCTGCAGCACCTCTGGTCAATTTCACCTCTGCAGAATCTCTTGTTGATTTCACCTCTGCAACATCTCTGCCACATGCCGCCTTCTCTCCTCTGACCCTGCCCCCACCCTGGTGCAGGCCCTCATTGCCTCATGCCTGGATTGTGGCAGTAGCTGCTGGGGGGTCTGCCTGTCTCAAATCCCTACCCCAGGTCATCTTCTTTCAGCCATTAAAGTGGTTTTCTCAAAGCACAGATCTGACCACGTCACCTCCTACTCAGTATACTCCAGTGGCTCTCTGTGGCCTCGAGGAGCAAATACAAAATGCTCAGCTTGGCATTCCAAGCCCTTTGTAAGCACCCTCCCACCTTTCCAGTCTTGCTACACTTTACTTCTGACTATGTATGTATTCTTTGATTCAGTGACACTGGCCTCCAGCTGTTCCTCCATCCCCAAACTCTGGCCATTTTCTTAGGCTTCCCCCAAGCCTAGGACACTCTCCTCATCCAACCCTCCTGGCTTCCCTGGCTGCCTTCACATCCTGGTGAAAATCCTCCCTCCTACCAGAAACCTTTCCTGATGCCGTTTCATGCTTGTGGCATTAGGGATGAACAAATGGAGGCAGCTGGTGGTGTAGCAGGTAGAGCTCTGGGCCTGAAGTCAGGAAGATCTGAATTCAAATCTAGCCTCAGAAACTCAGTAGCTGTATGATCCTGGCCGAGTCAAAACCTCTCTTGGACTTGATTTCCTCATCTGTAAAATGGGGATCATTATAGCACTTATCTCCCAGGATTGTTGTGAAGATTAGAAAAGATAATAATGGCACATGCTTAATACATGTTTATTGACTCACTGACTACGTAGTCCTTTTGCTCTTGGCCTGCAACTGATAGAGGTCACCAAACAGTGTATGATAAGCTTCTTTCACCTGACTGTGTACTTGCAGCCCCTCCCAGATCCCAGCAGGCCTCAGATGGTATACAGGGTCATCTTTGACCCAGAAATTCTAGAAAATGCATGTTTTGAGTTTCCTCAGCCTCCTCTCCAAGGAGGGAGCAAAATACTGCAGGCAATATCAGCATTGTTACTTGGTGCTGACCTCAGGCTTCCCAGAAGCACGGTTTTAGGTAAAGAGAGGGAAAATCTGGACCTAGGCCTCTCCAGTCCTCTGGCCTGAGGGAACAGACAAAAGACAATGGGTGAGGGCCAGGCTTCTCTTCATTTGGGGTGTCCAGTGCTGGCCAGGGCCCTTGGGCCTCTTCTCACTCTGGCCAGCTCCTCATGGGCAGAGGAAGTGGGCTCAATGGCTGTCCTGGGTAAGGAGCCTTGTGATGCCCCCATCCCTTGCCTTGTCTGCTACAGCTGCTTTGTCCCTTCCTGTGAGAGGCTCCTCTCTTCTCCTCCTTCCTGTAGCTAGACCTCCAGACTTCCTCATAAAGCTAGGGAGAGGAGCATCCCATCATGATGTGTTCAGTCAACAATCCTTTGTCCTGAAGTTTACTACAAGGATCAAATGAGACAATTGTTACAAAGAGGTTGGCATGTGCCTGGCACATGGGAAGCGCTACATAAATGTTAGCTGTTATCACTAATTATTATTAGGGAGCTTATCTCCATGGGTGGTCAAGACTTGGGTTCACTAAAAACAAAATGACCCCTTAAGGAAATCTTGTTATCAGTGCCATGGGAGATTAAGCCAGTGACTGACATGGGCTGGTGCCACACATGTCCTCGGGGGCATCCAGGATGCTTGGAAAAGGCCTGGGGTCCCACTGCTCCCCCCCCACTCTTCAGTGAGCCCTCAGAAGAGTTCTCCTTTTGAGACAAATTTAGGCCCAGCTTCTATTGGGAAAAATAACTCACTTGCCCTGACTCAGGCTGTTTTGTTTCTTTTTTTTGCTAGTCCATCAAAGGACACAGAAGTTAAAAGACAAAGACGTTTAATCAAAGCACATGGAAAACAGATTGAGAACAGGGAACCCCATGCACACACAATGTGTGCAGAGAATATGTGACACACAGAGGGTACATGTATGTGTGCTCTTCCACAGGTCACCCCATGAGGACTGGGGGAGGTATCCATGCAGAGAACATGTGACACATGGAAGGCACATGTGTGTGAGCTCTTCCACAGGTCACCCCATGAAGATTGGGGGAGGGACCCATGCAGAGAACATGTGATGCATGTGGGGCACACACATGGAGGGAATGCTTGTGGTCAGGGCACGGGGGCAGGGGCCCATCTCACCAGGAGATACACCTGGGATTATGGGGAGAGCAGAGGACAGAATTGAGGATGGGGGGCATGGACTCCTCTCTTTCAAGTGAGGATGGACCATTTCATCATTTGACTGCAGGCTTGGCACATTGAATTACATAACTCTTTAGACCAGATAAAGACCTGGCAAACCCTGGAAGCAGTTCTCATGGAAGCCCTCAGTCCAGCTTGGGGGGACGGTGCTTAGCAGCCAAGCTCGGCCCCCTCTGGAGTGACAGGAGAGGGGAAAGCAAGGCAGGCCAGCTTGCCCATAGCCGTGCCAACAACAGCAGGTTGCAATGCTTAGTATCAGCCCTGATGCCAGTGGACTGAGGGACTGTTGTTATTTTTATGTGAAAAATGCAGAAAGGCTAATCTGTGTATTTATGTCTGTCTGGAAACACGCAATTACCACAGTGCTGTCCTGCTTCCAGGCTCCAGCCATGGCTCTGCCTCTTCCATGATGTCTTGGAGGAGCCGGTCCAGGCTCCCTTGTCTCAGCTTTGCCGGAGCTTGCCAAAGGCTGTGGGCACCCAGAGACAGAGGGAGGGAGGAAAGGAGAACTGGGGGAGTGGAGAGAATTGGCCCTGGATTTCCAGCCCAGGGAGGGAAGTTCTCAGCCAGGCAGGCCCTCTGGGAAATCACCATGGACTCTCAGATCCATAGCAGACTTTGAATGTAATGAAACCAAGGGCCAGCGCTCACTCACAGGAAGACTCCCATGTCTCTAGTGCCTTAGGGTTCATTCATTCTTTCCAACCAGTGTTGAGAGGAAGCCTGCTACTCCATGCCATTTGTCCTGCCAATGTCTCCTCCACGTTTTCCTTTAATACGCTGGAGTCTTGGTTTATGGGATTGTCTCACCTCTCACTTTTGGTTCTTTGCACACATATGATGCCCTCCATCAGTCCGGTCTACAAGCACTAATTGAATCCGTCCTATGAGGCTGGCATTACACCTCATTGCATTGATCCCACTTGGGCCTAGGGACCCAAAGACCAAGAAGCAATGAGCCTTTGTTTTAATGTGAGGAGTGACAAAGACATTTACAGAATAAATAGAAACCAATGCAAAGTATTCAGGAAGGGAGGGGAGGGGATCAGGGGAGGATTCCAGGAGGTAGAGCTTGAAGGAGGAGAAAGCTTCTCTGAGGTGGAGGTGAGTAGGCACCACACTCTAGGAATGGAGTGCAGAGGTGTGGAGGGAGTGTGGTGTGTGAGGCTCCAGTGTGGAAAGGGGAGTTATGTCCACTGAGGCTGCAAAGATAGGCTGGAGGCTGGTTGGGAGGGGCTTTCAAAGCCCAGCAGTGGAGTTGATGTTTGACTCCAGAAGCAACAGGGAGCCACTGGCATTGATTGAGCAGGGGAATGGCACAGTCAGACCTCTGCTTTAGGAAAATCCCTTTGGCAGCTCTGTGAAGGATGTTAGAATGACGGGAGAATGGGGCAGGGGTCTATTAACTGACAAAGTCCCAAATGATTTTTAAGAGCCAGCTCAAATCCCACTGCCTTCATGCACGGTGTGGTGGGAGCAGCTCTGTCTCTGGAACCAGGTGAGCCGGGTTTGAGCCCAGCTCTCTGTTAGCCCATTGTTCCCTGGCCAGTGACTTCAGGCAGGAGCTGGCCAAGGGGCCTCTGAGCTCCTTTCCCCTTCTAGTTTTGTATTTCCATGACTTCTCTCTGGGCCTCAGTGGCTTCTCTTGAAAAATGAAGGCACTGGATGAGATGACCTCAAAGGTTCCCTCCAGCTCTCAGCTGTCCCTTGCTGCTCCTCCCACTGGGCTTGGAGTCTGTTCGCACAGGAGATCTCTAGCTCTGCAGGGAGTGGTCTTTAGTCTCCCCAGGTGATCGTGAACTTCCTGGGCCCGAATCTTGCTGTGTTCTGAATGCTCCTTTTCTTTCCTCCTTGTCCCCTAGTGACCAAGCTGACAGTAGTTGCAGAGGAGGGTTTTCCAGAAGCAGCTAAATAAGTTGGGGACCACCTCTATGGGCAGCTTCTTCTTTCCCAACAGTCCATCACAAAGTAGAGTGGGTGGCCTCCTGTTTCTCCCTGAATTCAGGGCAATGTTATTCTTGAAAATAAAACAATCTCTCGTGGGCCAGCCTGGCAGCCAATCTCAGGGCTGCTTCAGTGCTGCTGGCCCCAGCCGGTGGCCTGGGCTCCTGCTCTCTCCTGTATTGCAGAGACTACCTTTATTGTGTTTTTCTTAGCTCATCATTGTTCTTTGGCTTGGAGGATTTGACCAGACTCCCCATGCCCTTCTCCTTTTGGGAGCTAGCCCTTTCCTTTCATAGACCCCGCATGTCATTGGCTTCCTTCTATTGGCCTCTTTGCAGCTTTCCCCTTTGCTCCTGGTTCTGCTCTTGGGGCAGGGCAACACCAGCCAGTGCTTCCTGCAGATGACAGTCTTCACACCTTTGTAGATGGCCATCCCATTCCCGAGGAAGTCTCTTCTGCATTCCCCATCTCCTGGGCTTTCAGTCTGTGCTGTGGTTTCCAGCTGTTTCCTTCTCCTGTTCCTCCTCCATCCCTCTCAGGTCTCTTGCTCCACGGGCTGATCTGGACCTGCTTGCTTCAGGTTCATCCCTCTCTTCGTCTTGCTTCAGCTGCAGAAGAGAAGCCTGACCGGGGGGCCCTGGTTCTGGCTTCCGTATGTGAAGGGCTGTCATGGGGAAGAGGGCTGAGCTTTGCTCTGCTTGGCCTCAGAACTGGCAGGGATAAGGGATGTTGCAAAGAGGCAGATGGATATTGGACATTCAGATGAATTTCCCAGCAGGGAGAGCTGCCCCGGCATGGGAGGGGTGGCCTCTCCCCAGCAGAGCTCAGCTCACTAATTGTTGGGGCTGCTGCCAGGGCCACCCTTATACAGGTACACGTTGGACTAAGTGGCCTCCCAGGACTGGTCTAGGCATAAGATCTGATGAGTCGGGATTCCATCAGGGCTATGCTTGGTCTAGGTTTCAGTCACCTCCCAGGAGGGTCTGGGCCATTTAAATTTGCTAGGTAAGAGAAGCCTGTGGACAAGCAGGCGTCTCGTCCCTGTGGCTATGGCCCAGCTTTTCCCAGTAGGTGCCTGCTTTTAGCACCCTCAACTCATTTGTCCGCCAGGCCACAGCACATCTTCCTAACTCGAGGAGACTAATTTATGAGCTGGGCTTCCATTCAACTTCCCGCAAAGGAAGACAGCTGCACTGAGCAGGGAGGTGGGGTCTGTCTGCCAGTGTTTCTCTGTCTCATCCCTTCCCTTCCTCCCCCTGGCCCCAGCTCTGCTCCTCTGGCTCTGTGGGGGCCCATCCTCCCCTTCAGTCAATCTGCCTCCAGCCCTTGCTCGCCTGGCCTTCATTTGCTCTGATTTCCCTCGTCTCTCCTTCGGCTCCTCCACTCTTTGCTGAGACTCGGAGCTATTTTCTCTGCCAGTCTTTCTGGCAGCCCCCAAAGCATCTCTTTGGGGCTTATCAATGTGTGAGTGCAGAGTAGGGTCTTTCCTAAATAATAGCTCTCACTGGGAAGCCTTCCATCTTCACAGGGGCACCAAGCACTTCTTGCAGCCTCTGCTTCCTCTCATCTGCTACTGAGCAATCCAGCTTCTGACCTCACCAGCGGCTGAAGCCACTCTCCCCAAAGTTACTGATGATCTCTTGATGGACAAATGCCGCGGTCTTTTCTTACCCCTCAACCTCCTTGACCTCCTAGCTGCATCTGGCACTGCAGACCCCTGCCCCACTACGAATCCTCTTTTTCCTCCTGGGTTTTTTGGGACCCCCCTCTCTCCTAGTTGTCCTCCATCTGCCTGACCACTCCTCAGGCTCCTTTTCTGGATTCTCATCCACATCACACCCCCTAATGGTAGGCATTCCTCAAGGTTCTACCTAGGTGGTCCCTCAATCTCCTGTTTACTCTCTTGCTAACTGCATCAAATCTTGTGGGTTTAGCAATTACCTCTACGCAGATGAGTCCTACATCTATCTATCCAGTGCTATCTCTCTCCCAAGTTTTGGTCTATTGGGAATTTTAACCTGGGTGTCTCCAAGAAATCTTAAACTCAACACATCTAGAACATTTTCTTAATTCTCAATTCTTCTCTTCCCAACATTCCCTATTCTTGTTGAAGGCAACACCACCCATCCATTCTCTCAGATTCATAACTTCGTATTGTCCCCTTTCTTCTCCTTCACCTCCCACATGTCCAGTGAGTTGCCAGGTCTCACCGTTTCTGTCTCTACAGCATCTTTCACATCTGGCCCCTTTTCTCCACTCAAACAGACCCAGTGTAGTCCAGGTCACACCCAGATTCTGGCAACATTCTCCTTGTTGGCCTTCCTGCCTCAAGTCTCTCCCTTTGTCCAGACTGCACTCATCTCCTAAAGTGGTTTTCCTCTTGCGGAGCTGACCATGCCCCTCTCCTATCCAGCCACCTCCAGTGGCTCTCTCTATAAGCCCCTCTGCTTAGCTCTCAGAGGCCTTCAAAACCTGGTCCTAATCTATCTTTCCAGTTTTACTAACACCATTCTCCCAGTCTCCTGGGTATTCAGCCAACAGGCTTCCTCTCTCTGCCTTACACTGTCCTTACACTCTCTCATCTCCATGCCTTTGCACTGGCCTCGAAGGAGCAGCTCCAGCACTACGTGCTGCCTGAAGCCTTTCCTGATCTCCCCTCCCACAAGTGCTCGTGCATGCCTTCCCTTCCAAAAACCCTTGGACTTATCTGCTTGGTATAAATGTGTATTTATTCACTTTGCATTTATGCTATATAGCTCTTTCCTATCTGCCTGTCTTCTGCACCATTAGAACGTAAGCTCTTTTCAAGGAGGGGTTGTTTTCTTCATCTTTGGCTATACAGTGCCTGACACATAGTAATAAATATTTGTTGATTAATTGACTTTTGGACACCTCTCTTTGTTAGGAACCTTAAAGAAATATTTTAAACCTAAATTGGCCCCCTTTGTAGCTTTCATTCTTTGCTGTGTTTAGCAGAGATGCAGGAGCCAGAGACAGCTTGGTGGTTTTATTGGAACTCCTTCCCATTGGGTACTGGGTATCACAAACTGAGATTGTCTCAGCCAAACTGGCATCATAGGAGTTAGAATTGGAAGGGACCTTGGGGGTCATGGAGTCCAACTTCCTCATTGCTCAGATAGGGAAACGGAGGCCCAGAGTAGGGAAAGCACCCTCCTGAGGCATCAGAGCATCTACTCGAACCCTGGTCTTCAACTTCAAACCCAGGGCTCTTTCCATCATGTCCTGCAACCCAAGTGGTCCTTGAGCCCCTGTGCCTGGGGTCTACCTGTCTGATTTCATTAAGCTCATCTGGCTCAATCCTGCTCCCCACAGTTAGAGTCCTTCTTGCTTGTGATAGCCTAGGAAATTTCTAACTGATTGCCATAACATTCCCCATGCTCGGCAGGAGAACTGACTGCTGCGTTGTTTCCATGGCCATCTTGTCCTTCTTTGCTTTTTAAACTTCGAACCTCCATTTGTTTACTGCTATCACCTGGCATCTCATCAGTCCTCTCCAAGTCCTGACTGACAAGAGTTGGGGCTTCCAGGACTGCTCCAGCCAGTTCCTTAAGTGCTCCAGAGAAAGTGTGAGCCCAATTGTTGAGTATTTGATGACTCCTTGTGTCCCAGCAGCAGCTCCACTGTGGGCATCATGACAGGGCTGCAGGTAATATAGGAAGCAGACAGCAGTCAATGATTGAAGACTTTATTCAAAAAATCAATCGCCAAACACATATAAAATGATGGGAAATGTTACTGTTACTAATTCTGTGGGTCCTGGACAGAAATACAAGAGACAGGGTGCTCATCAGGAAGTATTGGGCTGGAAATATGAAGACCCAGGTTCCAGCCTTAGCTTGAGGACTCACGGGACCTTGGGTAAGTCTCAGTTTCCCCACGTATAAAATAAGGTTGGATTAGGTCATTTCAACTCTAAAATTGCATTTTATGTATTCTAAGTTCCCACCCACCTCTAATATTTTCTTCCTCTCAGCCTTCTAAGCTTTGACATCTTCTGGTCTATGGCCTATAGTCCCTTCCAGCCCTGTTCCTGACTTCTTGAACTTTCAAATCACACATCTTAGGACTTCCCTCAGAACTTAGAGCCTTCTCACCTTAGAACTTTAGAATATCCTACATCCCTGTGGCCTGCTCAGCCTAGAACATCCTTCTGCTGTGCTGGTCCTCTTCTCTCATTGGTGAACTCCTCCTGCAGCATCTTTAGAACAGCCTGCCTTCATCCCTCCATATCTCCTTTTGCCTCTATTTTGTGTTGACCTTCTCCATTAGAATGTAAGCTCCTGGAGGGCAAGGACTGTCATCTTCTTGCTTGTATTTACAGCACAGTATCTGGCATATAGTAAGCACTTAATAAATGTTTCCTTCCTTTCTTCCTCCCAGTTTGGACATTCCCTGTTCTCCACCCTAAAAGCCCTCCTAGCTCTCACATTCTATGTAAATATTTGTTATTTAAAAATCCAGATTCGCAACCAAATCTCTATTTTCCCGGGAGTGAGGGGGCAGAGAGAGAGAGAGAGAGAGAGAGAGAGAGAGAGAGAGAGAGAGTAATTGATCCTCCTCTGCCATCCCAGGACTTGAGGTTGAAGCCCCAGTGGAATGGTTCTACATCATTATCCTGGGGTTAGGAGCCTTCCAAGTCTCCCTCCCTCTTCCAGCTCCTGTCATGCAGTGTCTTTATCTGCTCAAGGACTCCCCTTCTTTGCTCTCACTCCCTGATCTCCCTTTTTCATCTGCTCAGCCCTAACCCCCGGAGCCCCCTTTGTGCTCTGCCGTCCCTCCTCCTTGGCTCTCTAAATGTTCAAATATTAATGAGTTGCCCTTGATGCTGCTCCCCCTCCCTCCAGCTTCTTAAAGACCCAGCTCCATCAGAAGTCACATTGTCTTCCCTCTCCAGTACTGGTACCTTCCCTTATGCCCTTGACTCGATGCTTCGGATGTGGCTGGGTTGGGCAGGGCAGGAGCTGGCCTGTCTTCAGGTCTCATTGCTGCCTCCAGACCCTCCCCTGGCTGCCCTCACTTAACATCCCGTTCTTCATTGACATCAGCCCTTCCTAGGATCCTAGCAGCAGTTACAGGTATCGACTAAGTCCCGTGTCTCCCTTCTCAAGGAATTTCAGTACTTGGATTAAGGTCTTTCTTATACTTGGGGATCTCTCTCTCTCTCCTTCTGCATGTATATGTATATATGCATATGTACATGTACATATATGTATATACATATATGTGATATATAGATAAATAAATATCTATTTATATTGATGTTTACAATAATTACATTGATAACTTTTGCCCCCTCAGCTCCAAATTAAAACATATTCCATAATTATATAAAATTTTATTTTGTGTATATGAAAACTCCAAATATAAAATTATAAGACCAATTATAAAACAATTGCAAATATTTTATAAGACATTGCATAGGAATTTTTTTTGCTTTTATTTTGTTTTTTATGTTATTATTAACATTTTATTTTATTTTCAGATCTGCTGCCTATTCCCTCCACCCTCACTCCTATTGAGAAAGCAAGAAAAAAAAATAAAACCGTTGTTACTGGTATGTATAGTTAAGCAAAACAAATTTGTGCATTGGTCATGTACAAAAACTTTTTTGCCTTAGTCTGCCCTCCGAGCCTATTATCTATCTGTCACGAGGCTGGTAGCATGCTTCATCACGAGTCTTTTGGAATTGTGGTCGGTGGTTGTGTTGATCAGAGTTCCTAGGACTTTCAAAGGTGTTAGACTTTACCATATCGCCGTTACTATATATTTTGTTGATTCTTCTCCCTTTACCTTGCATCAGTTCATATAAGACTTCCTAGGTTTCCCTGAAACTATCTGGGTCATCATTTCTTGTAACACAATAGTATTCCATCACAATCATATACCACGACATGGTCAGCCATTCCCCAATCGATGGGCATTCCTGCAATTTCCAGTTTTTTGCTCCCACCAAAAGAGCTGCTATAGATATTATTGTACACATGGGTCCTTTTCCTCTTTCTTTAATATCTTTGGGGCGCAGACCCAGCAGTGGCATTGCTGAATTAAAGGGTATACACAGTTTGAGTTCCAAATCCCTTTTCAGAATGGTTGGACCGGTTAATAGCTCTACCAACAGTGCATCGATGTACATCTTTTCTCACATCAGAAGGGAAGAGGTAGGCAACAAGCCTTTATTAAGCACCTACTGTGTGCCAGGCACCATGTTAAGTGCTTTCCAGGTACTGTATCATTTGATCCTCACAACAACCCTGTGAGGCAGATGCTATTATTTATTATCCCCATTTTGCTGTTGAAGAAACTGAGGCAGACGGTAACTAAGCGACTTGCCCAAGCTAACGCAGCTAATAAGTACCAGAGATGGAATTTGAACTCAGGTGTTCCTGCCTCCAGGCCCAGAGTTCTACCCATTGAGCCACCTTGCCCCTCAAACTCTTGTCATTTTCCTTTTTTGTCAACTTTGTCAATCTGATCTGTATGAGGTGGAACCTCAGAGTTTTAATTTGTATTTCTTTAATTATTAGTGATTTAGAACATTGTATATGGTCATTAATAGCTTGAATTTCTTCCTCCGAAGCATTAGGCTGCTATGCTCAGTTGCTCCAGTAAATTGTGTATGTAATCTGTTCCACTGAGAAACCTTTCTATTTCTTATCCAGTATTATATCGCTTTGATGATTACTGCTTTGTTATACAGTTACATAGTCTGGTAACTGCCAGGCCCCTTCTTCTGATTCTTTTCAGCAATTCACTTGATATTTTTCATTTTTTGTTCCTCCAGATGAACTTTGTTATTATTTTTTTCTAGTTCTATAATCTTTCAGTACTTTGGTTGGTATGGCTCTGAATAAGTAAATTAATTTAGGCAGTATTGTCATTTTAATTATATTGCCATAGCCTACCCATGAACAATTAATCTTTCTCCAATTATTAAGATCTATTTTGTAATTGTTTTCATATAGTTCCTGTATATGTCCTGGCAGGTAGACTTCCAAGCACTTTATACTTTATATAGTAATTTTAAATAAGATTTCTCTTTCCATATCTTCGGGCTGGATTTTAAAATTTTTGATAGTATACAGAAATGTTGATTACTTACATGGGTTTATTTTACATCTCACAATTTTGCTGAAATTGCTAACATTTTCAATCAGTTTTTCAGTTGATTCTCTAGTGTTCCCGAAGTACACCATCGTATCATCTGCAAACAGTGATCATTTTGTTTCCTTTCTGCCTCTGATTTATTCCCTCGATTTCTTTTTCTTGACTTGTTGTTATAGTGCCCTTTTCTAGTACGTTATGGTTATAAGGGCCATCCTTGTTTTAACTCTTGGTCTTCCGGGAAAGCTCACTAGTTAAGCCCCATCACAGACTGTGTTGTGTTTTGGATAAACACGACACCTAGTATGAAGTGAAGAACCATTCACTCCTATGTTTTCTTAGTGTTGTTGTTTTAAACAGGAAGGGGGCTAGTTTCTTGTCACAAGCTTCTCCCTCATCAATAGTTATCCCCAGATGATTTTTGTTATTCTTTTTCTTATGGTCACTTACACTTTTAGTTTTCCTAATACTGAACCAGCCCTGCATTCCTGGTATAAATTCGGTCTGGTTGTAGTATATAATCTTTATGAAAGTTTACTTTAGTCTCCTCATTAATGTTTTATTTAAAGTTTTGGCCTTCATATTCATTAGGAATATTAATCTCTATTTTGCTTTCTCTGTTTTGACTTTTCCTGTCTTGGGCATCAATGCCATACTTCTATCAGAGAAGGAATTGGGTAGGATTCCTTCTTTCCTCATTCCCTCCCATGCCAAAATAGTTTCTCTGGTATTAGAATTAATTGTTATTTAAATGTTTGATAAAATTCACTTGTAAATGGATCTGGTCCTGAAGCCTCCCAACCTCCCCTTTTCTGAGGTCATTTTGGCTTATTGAATTTCTTTTTCTTCCCCCCTTTTTTTTTAATGATTGCATTATTTAAGTCCTTATTTCCTGTCCTGATCTGATAATCTGGGAATTTTGTATTTTTGTAAATATTCATCTATGTCACTAGATCATCAGTTTTGTTGGCATACAATTGGGCAAAACAGGTCCTGATAAACTCTTATTTCATCTTTGTTGGCTGTGAATTCACCTTACCCAAAATTAGGTTTGGCCAGGTGATGCAGTGATAAAGCACCAGACCTGGCAGTCAGAGAGACCTGAGTTAAACTCCAGCTTAAGGCGCTTACTGGTTGTGTGACCCTGGGCAACTCACTTAATCCTGTTTACTTCATTTTTTTTTATCTGCAAAAATGACCTGGAGAGGAAATGGAAAATAACTCCTGTATCTTTTCCAAGAAAACCCCGAGGTTGGGTCACAAAGAATCAGACATGACTGAAAAATGTCTGACCACCAACACCAGCAAACATCAGTAATAATTTTGGTGTTTAATTGGGGTTTTAAAAACTATTAGTTTTCTGGTTTTTTTTTTGTTTTTTTGCTTGCCTTCCCAATTCATTGATCTGCTTTATCTCTTTTGCTGATGAAAATGTTTAGAGATATATATTTCCCCATAAGTACTGCTTTGGCTACACCCCCCAAAACTGAGTATGTTGTCTCTTTGTTTTCATTATTTTTAATGAAATGATTTTTTAAAATAATTTGTTCTTTGATCACTGATTCTTTAGGCTTAAGTTATTTAGTTTCCCATTATTTTTAATCTTTGATCATTTTTATTTTTAATCTTTACTTTATGGTATGTAAAGACATTTTATGTCTCTCCTTTTCTGCATTCACTTATGAGTTTTTCCTCCCTACTACGTGGTCAATTTCTGTAAAAGTGCCATGAACAGCTGAGAAATACATAATACTCCTTTATTGACTCATTTAATAATCTCCAGAGGTCTGGCATACCTAACTTTTCTAAAATTCTATTCATATCCTTCATTTGTTTTTAATTTAGATTAAATTAGATTATTTATAGGTAAATTGAGGTTTCCCACTATTATAATTTTACTGTATATTTCTTCCTGTAACTCATTTAACTTTTTAAAAAGAATTTAGATGCTAAATAGCTTTATTATTGCTATTCATTGTCTATAGTATCTTTGAGCAAACTATAATTTCCCTGTTTATCTCTTTTAACTAGGTTTATTTTTGCTGTTGCTTTCTACTCTGTCTTTTTCACTTTAGCAGAAGCATGATAGATTTTGTTCCAGTCTGTTATTTTAAGTCTGTGCATTGTTCCATTTTAAGTCTGTTTCTTATAGATGGCAAATTGTTGGATTCTGGTTTCTATTTCCCTCTGCTATCCTCTTCCATTTTGTGGGTGAGTTCATCCTATTCACATTCACAGTTATGGTTATGAATTGTGCATTTCCTTATACCTTATTTGCTTATACTTTTCCTTCTTTTTGTTTCTGACCCATTCTTTTTAGTTCACTTTTCTTAAAATTAACCATTCCTTACTCTATCCTCCCTCTTATCCTCCCATTTTTCTTCTTCCTTTTGCCTCATATTTCCCTCTTGGGTAAAGTATATTTCTGTAACCAGCTGCTTGTATGTGTATGGATATTCTTCCCTTGTTTTACCAGTTCAGATATGAGTAAAGTTCAGGTGGTCACCTTCCTTCTTGTTTGTACAGACTTCTACTTGTGCACCCCATTTAGGTGAAATAATTTCCCCAATTCTTTCCCTCCCTTCCCCCTCCATGTTTTACTCCATTTCCGTTCTTCTTTAAAGGTCATCAAAACATAATAAAAACACTTCCAGGATGTCTGTCTAATTATATTCTCTCAATGACCCCTAATGATAACTGAGTTCTAGTACCATTTTCCCATTTATTGTCATTTTAACTTTTCAATCATGTCTGACTCTTCCACCCCATTTGGGGTTTTCTTGGCAAGATACTGGAGTTGTATGCCATTTTCTTCTCTGCTCTTTTTATTTTATTTTTATTTTTTACAGATGAGGAACTGAGGCAAACAAGGTCAAGTGACTTGTCCAGGATCACCCAGCTATTAAGTGTCTGAGGCCAGATTTGAACTCAGGAAGATGAGTCTTCCTGACTTCAGGCCCAGCAGTCTGTGCACTATGGTGCCACCTCATGCTCCAATCAGTTCTTATATTAGAATGTAAGAAGTTTATTCATTCCGTCCCATATGATCGCTTATTCATGTTTACCTTTTTATATTTCTCTTGAGGCCTGTGTTTGTATTTCAAATCTCCTACTCAACTTAATCTTCTATGGTTTTTTTCCCCTAGTCTTTTTTGTTTGCAGGTCCTCTGCTCCTTTGAAGGTCCATTCCCTCGCCCTTCCCTGCTCTGTAGCACTGTGAATTCAGTTTTGCTGAGTAAGTTAATCTCGGTTGCAGCTCTACAATTTTTTCCTCCTAAAATAAAATATTCTCACTTTTTTGTTCCTTTATAATACTGGCTGCTAGATGTTACACGATTCTGACCATGGTTCCTTAGATACTTCACTTTTCTTTCTGCCTGCTTGCAATATTTTTTCTTTCACATGGAAACTCTGGATTTTGGTTTTAATATTTTTGTGAGTTTTAATTTTGTCATTTCTTTCAGAAGATTACTGGTGGATTCTTTCTCTTTCTATCTTACCTTTGGTTCTAAGAGATTTGGGCAGTTTTCTTTTATGATTTCTTGAAATATAATGTACAGGCTCCTTTTTATTGCTTATGGATTTTAGGTAGTCCTAGGATTCTTTAATTATCTCTCTTCAATCTCTTTTCCAGGTGAGTTGCCTTTGCTTTGAGACACTTTGCATCTTATTTTATTTTTTTCAAATTTTTAAATTTAGTTCTAACATTACTTGTGGTCTCATAGAGACGTTAGCTTCTATTTGGTCAATTCTAATTTTAGGAAGGTTTTTTTCCTATTGGGTAAAGTTTTGTATCTCTTGTTCCAATCTATTAATGTTCTTTCCAAATACTTCTTTCATGGCTATAATCTATTCTTCTATTTTTTTTTCTATAGTGCTCTCATTTAGTTTTTAAAGGCATTTTTTGTTCTTTTAAAAAGTTTTTTTTGCTTCATCTCTTTAAAAAATTGTAGTTGGAATTGTGCCCATGCTATGTTTTTCATTGAGGCTTTGCCTGTAAGCGTTTTGGAGTCTTTTCTTCTTCTGGGCTTATGTCTTGATCACTCCTGTCACCATAATAGTTCTTCAGGGAAAGATTCTTTTTTTATTTGCTCATACTTCTTGATTTTGGACTTTATGTTAGGGCTGGGCTCTTTGCACTTCTTGGTGGGGGTGGGTGGGTGGAAGATGTATGGGGTAAGATTGTGTCCTCTTCAGTCTTTCTGTTGCTTTCTTGGAGTACTGAGTATTGGATTATTCCAGGATTTTAGGGACATATCAGACTGAGGACTTGAAAACTTTCAGTGCTCCCAAAGTGGTCTGATTCTGGGCAATATGTGATCACTCCCTTCCTATTCCCAGCAAGTTCCTGACCCAGGTTTGGGTCTAAGCAATACTCGTGTGGGCCTCTCCCTGGTTAGAAGTTCTAGTAGACTTCTGGACTCAGTCAATATCAACCAGTGCAGGAGCTCTTCAGGTTCACAGTGACAAAATTATAGGTTCCCATTTGGTCCCGGCATTCCTGCCCTGGTGATTCCGCTTCAGGCTTCAGACTGGGCTGAAGGCTTGAGCTGACACCCTGCTGCACTCCTGGAGGCAAAGCTACATAATCACTCCTTGATTCTGAACTGGTTCCTAACTTCCTCCACCGCCTGGATCCACAACCAATGACCTCCCCTGGAATGTCAGCCATGGGTACAGATCCTCTCTTCAGTCAGCTCTGGATCTGTGACCAAGAGCTGGTAGCGAGCGACTGTGCAGCCGATTGGTGCTTGCTGACATTCTCTGTGTGGAGCTGTGGTGCCCCAGAACGGGTCTGGAGCATCTTCTCGACCTTGGGTATAACTTAGCTCTTCCTTCAGTCCCTCCGGGCTAGAACCCACCATTTGGTGAGCTCCTGGAAAGACCCTGTCCTCAGCATCCCAGATCTCTTCCAATCAGGACTTAACGTGGCCAGTTTTCCAGATCTTTGTGGAGAGGTTGTGTCAGAGAGGCTGGGCTATACTTCTTTCTATTGCTCCACCATTGTGGCAGGTGTATTCTGTAAGAAATAAAGGAAATAATCTAACAAGATCTCATATGTCTGCAAGACTTTATATTAAATTTCTTTATTTTACAAATTTTGTTGAATGTAAATAACATTTTCAATGAAATAAGCTACAACTTGGAAGATGTTTAACATAATATAGTAATCACATATAAACTTAATTTTAATGTTGTTTTTTTTTTTCATTTGAACAAAGGTTTGCAACATTTGGCTCAACACCAGAGAAAAACAGTCTTTGATAAGGTTTTATATCAAGTTCATCACTGTATTTGATTTAAAACAAGAATAAAGTGAAAATGCTTGCTCATACAAATATGTAGTGGAAAATGGGAGGAGAAGATTATATATGCTCTTGTTGACAGATTGAAATTCATTTCTTATTTTTAGCCATGCAACCAAACAATGAAAATGAATAGCTAGTTATAATATAAACTATTTACTCTCCAACAGGCTGCTGACAAGCACTGTATTAAATGATAAATGTACTTAAATTTCAATGGCATACATTGCTTCATTCTTAACTACATGTGTATGTTTATACACTTGTGTATATATATGTGTGTATATACGTGTATATAATACACACATATGTGTATATATATGCTATTGTAAGGAAATAATCTCTTCAGATGTGATTTTTTCTTTTCTACAATGATTCACTGGTTATATCCTCACAGAAATTTCACTGAACAATTGACCGGTGTTGCCAACCAGTTCATTTGAAAATCTGTCAGATAGAAGAATAGTAACATAAGTAGAGATTAAGGTTAAATTGAAAACAGCCTTAATCCTTCAATGTGAGGCAATATAAAGTTTATTTCTGCAGGACAATTGTTATGGTTTCTGATGGCTTCAAGATGGCTTGTAAAATGCATGCGCAGCGATCCTTTTTTTTAAAATTCAATTTTATTTTATGTTCAGTTCAGAATTCTCTCCCTTCATCTTCCCCCTTCCCCACCCAGTGAGAAGACAAGAAAAGCAAACAAAACCCATTACAAATATCTATAGTTGTGCCAAACAAATATTTGCATTTTCCATATTTCAAAAACAAAAAAGAGAAAATGAAAAGTAAGAAAAAAGGAGAAGAAAATATGCTTTAATTTGCAGTCTGAGTCCATCACTTCTCTATCTGGAGGTGAATAGAATGTTTTATCAGGAGTCCTTTAGAATTGTGGTTGATCATTGTGTTTGTAAGAGTCACTAAGACTGTCAAAGTTGATTATTTTTACAATATTGCTGTATAAATTATTTTGCTGGTTCTGCTCCCTTCACTTTGTATCAGTTTATACAGCCTTTCCAGATTTTTCTGAAATCAATCCCTTCATTTCATATAGCACAATATTATTCTATCACATTCATGTACCATAACTTGTTCAGCCTTTCCCCAATTGATGAATATCTCCTCAGTTTCTAATTCTTTGCTGCCATAAAAAAAGATGCTATAAATATTATTATAAATATTTTCCTCTTTCTTTGATACCTTTGGGGTACAGACCTAGAAACAATATCAGTGAGTCAAAGTATGTGTATAGTTTAATAGATTTTTGGTCATAATTCCAAATTGCTTTCCAGAATCATAGGACTAGTTCACAGCTCCCTTAACAGTGCATTAATGAACCTGTTTTCCCACCTTTTTTGTCATCTTGGCCAAACTGATAGGTTCATGTGAGGTGTTACTTCAGAGTTATTTTAATTGGTGTTAATTAGTTAGATTAGTGAGTCAGAACATTTTTTAATATGGATATTTATACTTTGGATCTCTTCCTTTGAAAGCTGCCTATTCATATCCCTTGACTATTACTTGGGAAATAGCTCTTATTCTTGTAAATTAGACTCATTTCCCTATGAATCTTAGAAATGAGACCTTTATTGAGAAATTTAATGTGAAGATTTCCTCCTGCCCTTAAGTTTCTTGCTTTTCTTCTAATTTTGGTGGTATTGGTTTTGTTTGTGCAAAAACTTTTTTAAATAGTATGTAACCAGAATAGCATAGAGCTATGCTATTATCCATTGGGATTATGTAACATGTAATTATCCAGTAAATAGTATGAAACCAAAATTCTCCATTTTACTTCCTGTGAACTTCTCTATCTCTTATGTGGCCAATTCTTCCCCCATCTATAGATCTAACAGGGAATTTCTATTATGTTCCACTAATCTACTTATGATGTCAACCTTTATGTCTAAAAATATACGTGTTTTGGGCTCCTCTTGGTATATGGTATGAGATGTTGGTCTATATTGAATTTCTTCTAGATTACTTTTCAGTCTTCCTGACAATCTTTTTTGAGTTCTTTCCCAGATAACTGCAATCTTTGGGTTTATCAAATACTAGGTTACTATACATATTTGATTCGGTATATTGTGTACCTAATCTGTTCCACTGATCAACTATTTCTTGCCTAGTATGAAATATTGTTTTGATGATTACAGCTTTGTAATGTAGTTTGAAAGGTGGTACTGCTAGTCCTCATTCTCTCCCCTCCCTTTTTTTTGGGGGGGGGATTCCCTTGATGTTCTTGACCTTTTATTCCTCCAGATGATTTTTTATTCTAGCTCTATAAAATTATTCTTTAGTTAACTGAATGGTATAGCACTAAATAAATAAATTTAAGTAATATTGTAATTTTTATTGTATCAGTTCAGCATACTCATAAGCAATCAATATTTCTTCAATTATTAAATCTGTCTTTTCTTGTGTGAAGAATGTTTTCTAATTGCATTCATGCATGTCCTGTATGTCTTCTCAGGCAGATTCCCAAGTCTTTTATACTATCTGTAGTTATTTTAAATGGAATTTATCTTTAAAAGCTTTCTCTTCCTGCTGGATTGTGTTACTAATATGTGGAAATTTGATAATTTGTGTGAATTTATTTGATATCCTGAAATTTTGAAGAAGTCATTAGTTATTTCACTTAGTTTTTTTTTTTTGTTGACTCTATAGGGTTTGCTAAGAAATCATCATATTAGCTGCAAGAAGTGATAGTTTTGTTTCCTCTTTGCGTATGCTCATTCCTTTGGTTTCTTTTTCTTGCCTTATTGGTCTGGCTCTCATTTTTAGTACAATATTGGATAGTAATGATGGTAATGGCCATCCTTGCTTCTCCGCTGATTTTATTGCAAAGGCTTCTAGCTTATCTCCATTATAAAAAATACTTTCTCTTGGATTTAGAGAGACACTACTTATTATTTTAAGGAAAGCTCCATTTATTCCCATGCTTCCTAGTGTTTTAAATAATAATGGATACTGCATTTTTTCGAAATGCCTTTTTTGCGTCTGTTGAAATGATCATATGATTTTTGTTGGTTTTGTTATTAATAGGGTAAACTGAAATTTTAGTTTTTCTAACACTGAACTAGCCCTGCATTCGTGACATAAATCCAGCCTAGTCATAGTATGTAATCTTTGTGATTTGTTGCTGTAGGCACACTCCTTTGTATTGCCATTTAATATTCAGAAGTTTATCATATGTCATTATTCTAAAATTATATTTTAACCCTCTCTTTTGTAAATTTTTTGGTTTGATTTATCTAGGTCTGGGAGGGGGTAAATTGAGGCTCTCCCCCACCATTATAGTTTTCCTATATATTTCTTCCTGTAACATTTAATCTTTCCTTTAAGAATTTAGAAGCTATATAATTTGGTTCATTTATTTTAGTATTGATATCAATTCATTTTCTATGGTACCTTTTAGCAAACTAGTTTTTCTGCTTATCTCTTTTAAATGTCTATTACTGCTTTTGCTTTGTCTGAGATGATGACTGCTTTTCTTTCTGAGCAGTCCTTCAGTCATGTCCAACTCTTCATGACCCCATGGACCAGAGCAGGACCAGGCCCTTTTATCCTCCACTGTCTCTTGAAGGCTGCCCAAGCTCATGTTCATAGCTTCCATGATGCTATCTATTCATCTCATCCTCTGCTGGCCCCCTCTACTTTTGCCTTCAATCTTTCCCAATATCACGGTCTTTCCCAATGAGTCCTGTCTTCACATTATGTGGTCAAAATATTTAAGCCTCAGCTTCATTATTTATCCTTTCAATGAGTAGTCTGAATTAATATCTTTAAGTATTGACTGATTTGATCTCCTTGCTGTCTAAGGGACTCTCTTAAGTCCTCTCCAGGACCACAATTTGAATTCTGCAGCACTTAGCTTTCCTTATAGTTCAACTCTCACAGCCATATGTTGCTACTGGGAAAACCACAGCTTTGACTATACAGATCTTTGTTGTCAAGGTGACATCTCTGCTTTTTAGTGTGCTGTCCAGATTTCTCATAACTTTCCTTCCAAGGAACAAGTGCCCTTTAATTTTATCACCATCTGCAATGATCTTTGAGCCCAACAGTATAAAATCTGATACCACTTTCACTTCTTTTCCCTCTATTTGCCAGGAAGTGATAGGACCAGTTACCAAGATCTTAGTTTTTTTAATGTTAAGCTTTAAGCCAGCTTTTATACTCTCATCAAGAGCTTTTTAATTCTTCTTTGCTTTCTGCCATCAATGGTATCATCTGCATATCTGAGATTGTTGATATTTCTCTCAGCAACCTTAATTCTGGCTTTTGAGTCATCCAACCTGGCATTTCACATGACATACTCTGCATGTAAGTTAAATAAATAAGATGACAATATACAGACTTTTTGTGTTCCTTTTCCAATCTTAAACCAATCAGTTCTGCCATGTTTGTGTTGCTTGTTGGCCAACATACCAATTCTTCAGGAGACAAGTCAGATGATCTGGTACTGCCATCTCTTTGAAAACTTGACACATTTTGTTGTGATCCACACATTCAAAGGCTTTAGTGTAGTCAATGAAGCAGAAGTAGGATCTTGAATATTGAATATTCCTTCTTTAGGACTGGGATGTAAACTGATCTTTTCCAAACTGGTGGCCACTGTTGAGTTTTTCAAATTTGCAGCCATATTGAGGGCAGTTCTTTAACAATATCATCTTTTAAGGTTTTAAACAGCTCAGGTGGAATTTCATCACCTTCACTAGCCTGACTTTTAGCAATGATTCCTAAGGCCCACTTGGCTTCATCCTCCAGGAAGTCTGTCTCTAGATCAGTAACCACACTATTATGGTTATTGGTGATGTTAAGATAAGTCTTGTATTCTGCTGTGTATTATTGCCACCTCTTCTTAATCTCTTCCTTCTGTTAAGTCTCTACTAATTTTGTATTTTATTGTACCCATTTTTGTATGAAATGTTCCCTTGATATCTCTAATTTTCTTGAAGAGATTTCTTTTCTTTCCCATTCTATAGTTGTCTCTTATTTTTTTGCATTGCTCGTTTCAGAAAAGCTTCTTCTCACTCCTTGTTATTCTCTGGAATTCTGCATTTATATTTTCCTCTTTCTCCATTAGCTTTTACTTTTCTTTTTTCCCTCAGCTATTTGTAAATCCTCATCAGATAGCCATTTTTCTTTTTCCTTGCTCTTGTTTTTCTTTGGAATGTTTCTTGTTGCTACCTCTTGTACAACATTGTGAACCTCTGTCCATATTCTGCAGGCATGCTATCTACCACATCTGATCCTTTAAATCTATTTATCACTTCCACTTCATATTCACAAGGGATATTATTAAGGTCATATCTATATGGTCTGATGGCTTTCCCTACTTTCTTCAATTTAAATCCAAATTTTTCAATAAGAACCTCATGGTTTGAGCCACAGACAGCTCTGATCTTGTTTTAACTGCATATGTAGAACCTCTCTGCCTTGGCTAAAAAATTGAATCAATCTGATTTTCATATTGACCATCTGGTGATGTTCCATGTGTAGAGTCACCTTTTGGGTTGTTGAAAAAGAGTGTTTGGGTGCAGCTAGGTGGCCCAGTGGATACAGCACTGGCCCTGGATTCAGGGGGACCTGAGTTCAAATCCGGCCTCAGACATCTAACACTTACTAGCTGTGTGACCTTGGGCAAGTCACTTAACCCCATTGCCTAGGCCCCCCCCCCAAAAGAGTGTTTGCTCTGACTAGTGAGTTATCTTGACAAAACTCTCTCAGTCTCTGCCCTGCTTCATTTTGTACTCCAAGGCCAAACTTGCCTGTTACCCCAATTATCTTTTGATTTCCTACTTTAGTATTCAAATGCCCGATGATGAATATGGCATTGTTTTTGATGTTATTTCTAGAAGATGTTGTAAGTGTTCATAGAACTTATCAACTTTGATCTCTTCAGTATCATCACGATTACTAACTATGCCCCCCCCCTTTTTTTTACTTCAGCTGAAGTATTCTGCTCCAGGCCTTTATTTTAACTCTATGTGCATCTTTCTGTTTCAAGTGTGTTTCTTATAAACAGCATATTGTTGGATTCTTGTCTCTGAGCCATTCTGCTATCCTCTTCCATTTTAGGGGTGAGTTTATCCAATTCGCATTCACAGTTATTATTGCTAATTCTGTATTTCCATCCATCCTATTCTCTTATATTTATCTTTCTTTTTTCTCCATGATCTCTTTTTAAGAGTATTTTGCTTATGACTAATGCCTTCTTTAGTTTACCCTCTTCTTATATTTATCTTTTGCTTCCTTAACACCTTTCTTTCCTATTTCCTGTTGGGTAAGATGTATTTCTGTGCCCAGCTGTGTGTATGTGCATTTCTTCCCCCTTAGTTCAAATGTAGTCCACTCTCACTACTGTCTCCTTTTTGTTGTATAAACTTCAGTAAAGAGCTAAGACAAGAACACAAATTATCCAGACTTAGATTGAAATGTGGCAAGTGCTCAGGAGACTGGTAATAGAAGGTGGGCTCAGAATGCAGGAGGCATGGTGCATACTGCTTACTCCTAATGCTGTCCGTGGCTGCAAGATCCAGGACGCTGAAGAGTGACTGGGTATTTTCCAACCCAGAGTATTTCCCCAGAATCCCCATGTCCTGACTGTGGACCTGTTCAAGACAGATGAGACACAAGGCAGATGGCCTTGGACCATGAAATCCCTTGGCTTCTACATGCCCTGGCTAAGTGGGAGGATATTCATATGAACCAGCAGGAAGCTGGCAGAGCTTGGACCAGTTTGCTGGACTAATTCCCTGGGCAGCTGAGAGGAAAAAGGTTCTGCAAAGACATAACTCTCCCTGTTGGATGTGTTTTCTTCCCTAAGTAGCATAGGCAAGGACCAGAGGTGTGGAAAACGCTATTTAATGGACTGATGTCTGTGGCAGCCAGGAGACAGGCTTTTATTTGTGGAAATAGGAGGACTGCCCAGAGTCCAGAGGAGAGACACTGGCCTGGAGTGTTTTAGGGACTTTGGGGCACATTGGCTGTCTAGGCACATGAAAACCTGAATTTGCTTGGGAGACACTGTGGGGGTACATTCTGATATGAGTTGCCTACAAACTTCATGTTTATGGTGCATGCATCATACTGGGTTCCCCCAGCCTTCTGAGGCCTTCTTGGGGCCTGGAGACTTGCCTAGGCTGGGTCAAAGGAGTACAGGCTCTGGTAGCTTTTACTGTGATCAGTGCGTCTTTGTTCATGGGCAATTAAAAAAACTGGGTTTGGTGTCTGAGCACATACATACCCATCTCTGTGTGTGTGTGTGTGCGCATGCACGCGTGTGTATATGTGTGTGTGTGTGTGTGTGTGTGTGTGTGTGTGTGTGTGTGGCGTGTTATATCCCCATCCCCAGACCTGCCCTGAATTGATTTACTTACGGCATAGATTATAGCTCATGTTTACAGTTTCCTCAAAAAGGTGGAATAGAAAGGAACTCAATGTACAACATGAGCCAGGTATAGGACAGCTATTTACTTCCTCCACACTAAAGAAATGCTAATCACAAAACACAAGCATACAGTGACAGAAAGACTTAAAACAGGGTTCACTAACCTGTTACAGCCACTCTCTGACTCCCTTCTCTCCTTGCTGGCCAAAATTGATACTGAAGCCTCTTGAGAATGTAGGTCATTTTCCATGACTGATGAAAAAGCATTGTACATTCTGTCTCTATTCTGTCTCCTAAAAGTCTATATCAGTCAGTCAATAAACATATATCAAGCACCTACTAAGTGGTAGGCCCCTCCTGGATTAGAATGTACAGTGGAAGTGATGAAAAGATTTAAGGGATTAGATCTGGTAGATAGAGTGCTTGAAGAACTTTGGGCAGAGGTTTCCAACACTGTGCAGGAGGCAGCAACAAAAAGCGTTCCAAAGAAAAAGAAGAGCAAGAAAGCAAAATGGCTTCTTATGAGGCTTTACAAACATCTGAGGAAAGAAGGAAAGGGAAAGGAGAAAGGGAAAGATATACCCAACTAAATGCAGAATTCTAGAGAACAGCAAGGGGAGAGAAGAAGCTTTTCTTAAATGATCAATGCAAAGAAATAAAAGAAAACAACAGAATGGGAAAGACAAGAGCTTTCTTCAAGAAACCTGGAGATGTCAAGGGAGCATTTCATGCAAAATGGGCACAATAAAAGACAAAAATGATAGAAAATTAACAGAAGTGGAGGAGATTAAGAAGAGGTGCCAAGAATATACAACAGAACTATACCAGAAAGGTCTCAATGTTACCAACAAACATGATGGTGTGGTTACTCGTCTAGAGCTGACATCCTGGAGAATGAAGTCAAGCAGGCCTTAGCAAACATTGCTAACAATCAGGCTAGTGGAGGTGATGGAATTCCAGCTGATGTATTTAAAACCCTAAAAGATGATGTTGTTAACATGCTGCTCTCAATATGGCAGCAAATTTGGAAAACTCAGCAGTGGACACTAGTTGGAAAAGATCAATTTATATCCCAATCCTAAAGAAGGACAATGGCAATGTATGTTCAAATTACTTGACATTTGTGTTCATATAACATGGCAGGAGGTTATGCTTAAGATTCTGCTAGGCTTCGCAATATATGAACCAAGAATTACCAGGAGAACAGGCTGATTTTCAAAGATGCAGAGAAACGAGAGACCAAATTGCCAACATTGACTGGATAAGGGAGAAAACAAGAGAGTTCCAGAAAAACAAACAAACAAACATCTACTTCTGTTTCATTGTCTATACTTCATTGACTTTATTGCCTTTGACTGTGTGGATCACAACAAAATGTGTCAAGTTCTCAAAGAGATGGGAGTACCAGATCATCTGACATGTCTCCTGAAGAATCAGTATGTGGGCCAAGAAGCAACAGCTAGAACCAAACATGACAGAATTGATTGGTTTAAGATGGAAAAGGAGTCCCGAAAGTCTGTGTATTGTCATCTTATTTATTTAACTTACATGCAGAGTACATCATGTGAAATGCCAGGCTGGATGACTCAAAAGCTGGAATTAAAGTTGCTGGGAGAAATATCAACAATCTTAGACATGGAGATGATACCACTGATGGCAGAAAGTGAAGAAGAATTAAGAAGCCTCTTGATGAGAGCGTAAAAACTGTCTTGAAGCTTAACATAAAACAACAACAACAACTAAGATCTTGGTAACTGGTCCTATCACTTCGTAGCAAACAGAGGGATAAGTGGAAGCAGTACCAGATTTTCTATTCTTGGGCTCAAAGATCACTGCAGATGATGACTACAGCCATGAAAAGATGCTTGTTTCCTGGAAGGAATGCTATGGCAAATCTGGACATCACACTAAAAAGCAGAGATGTCACCTTGACAGCAAAGGTCTGTATATTTGAAGCTATGGTTTTCCCAGTAGCAATGTATGGCTATGAGAGTTGAACCATAAAGAAAGCTGAGCGCTGCAGAATCGATGCTTGGGGAATTGTGGTGCTGGAGCAGATTTTTGAGAATCCCTTGGACAGCAAGGAGATCAAATCAGTTAACACTTTAAGAAATTAATTCAGACTATTCATTGAAAGGACAAATACTGAAGCTGAATCTTAAATACTTTGGCCACATAATAAGAAGATGGGACTCATTGGAAAAGACCTTGATACTGGGAAAGATTGAAGGCAAAAAGAGAAGGGGATGGCAGAGAAGGAGCTGGATAGATAGTGTCATGGAAGCAATGAATATGAATTTGGACAGACTTTGAGAGATGTTGGAGGACAGAAGGGCCTGGTGCGCTGTGGTCCATGAGGTCACAAAGAGTTGGACATGACTGAATGACTGAACTATAGCCATGCTAGGCACTGTGCTATGCACTGGGGATACAAACATGAAAAAGAAAGACGATTCTTGCCTTCAAGGAGCTAACAACCCAATAAAGGAAGACAGCTCACGAAAAGGAAGCTGATAACAGGGGACAGGGAACCTGCCTGATGCAGGGGCATGCAGAGTGGTGCAGAGCCAGGGGAGAAACTGCGAGGTGCTGGAGCTGGGCTGCCTCCTTTAACAGGGGTTTAGAGTTCATGGTTCCACCCTCCAATCAGACAGAGAGTAGTCAGAAAGGCGGGAAAAGGTCCGTATCTCTTACTTGGCCAGAACAGAGTTTGGATTCTTGTCATTTTCTTTGTGGCACTAGCTTCTGCTGAGTGAGTTCTGTCTGAAAGACCTGAGATCACTGGAGCTCTTCAGGCCACCAGGACATTTCTAAGTCTGGACACACTCAATTCAAGAAGGTTGATCAGTTTCCTCCTCAGAAGCAGTGACGATACTACATCAATACCTGTGTCTGTATATCTCTCTCTGTGCCTGTGTCTGTGCCTGTGCCTGTGTCTGTGTCTGTGTCTGTGCTGTGTCTGTGTCTGTGCCTGTGCCTGTGCCTGTGCCTGTGTCTGTGTCTGTGTCTGTGTCTGTGCCTGTGCCTGTGCCTGTGTCTGTGCCTGTGCCTGTGCCTGTGCCTGTGTCTGTGTCTGTGTCTGTGCTGTGTCTGTGTCTGTGTCTGTGTCTGTGCCTGTGTCTGTGTCTGTGCCTGTGTCTGTGTCTGTCTGTGTCTGTGCCTGTGCTGTCTGTGTCTGTGTCTGTGTCTGTGTCTGTGTCTGTGTCTGTGTCTGTTGCTGTGTCTGTCGCTGTGTCTGTCGCTGTGTATCTCTGACTTGGGGCAGAGTGAGATGGCAGAGGACTAGAACCAGGACTAGGATAGACTAGAAGTCAGAAGATCTGGGTTTGACTCCCAGTTCTGCCATTAGCTAGCCAGCTGAGGAACCTCCAGAGTCACCACCCCTCTCTTGTGTCCAAGTTTTGTCCTTTAGAAGATGAATTGTTTGGGCTGTATGTGGGGTCTCTTCCAGCTCTAACAGTCTATGTTCTAAATTCCCTTCCAGCATTGACATTTTATGGTTTATGTTCAAAGGTTCCTCCCACCAGTGACATTCTATAGTTTGTTCTAATGTCCTTTTCAGTTCTAGCGTTCCATGTTCTATGTTCTGAAGAAGGAAATAGGCATTTATTAAGTACCTACTATGTTCCAGGCACTAGGCTAAGTGCTTTACAAACACTATCTCATTTGATTCTCACAACAACCCTGTGAGTAGGTGGTATTATGATCCCCACTTTACAGATGAAAAAGTTGAGGCTGGCAGAGATTAATTGACTTGCCCAAAGCCACACAGCTAGTAAGTGTCTGAGGCCAGGTTTGAACTCAGGTCTTCCAGACTCCAGGCTCAGTGCTCCAGCTACTGTGCCACCAGTTGTCCCTAAAAGTAAATTAAGTGTGAATAAATCATTAAACAATTTGAAAGGGTCAGAGGGGGCTTTGGAGCATCAGATAAAGACAGATCATGCTAACAGAAGATAAACCTTGTGATTGATTTAAGAAGATCAAGTCATGCCTGTTGGGTTACATATCAACAGAGCAAGTGGATTTGGAGCCAGTCACGTCTGTGAGGACTCCAAATCCGACAGGTGAAAAGTCTAGCTCCCTGAGAGAATGGCTTTGGGGGAGAAGTGAGTGCCTCCCTCTCTCTCCCTCCCCCTCCTCACTTACCATGTTACTGAATTAGTAGGAGACAACATGCCCAACTGGGAGTAGAAAGAGGCCAAGCTGAAGGTCTCCTGAGGAAAGGCAACCAAGGGTCCAGAACGGAATAGACTATGACACAGCTTTGTGTCTCTGAGCACATCTTGGTAGGCTGCTTCGGAAGGATGCAGGGGAACCTTTTCTTCTGCACAGCAGGAACACTGGGTATTTGTTCCTAATGAGGATTTTCCCCACTCTCTGTTCTAGTCCCCAGTGGAGAAATGGCCATCAGCCCAATTTTCCTGGAAGAACCGCCAGGAATGTTCTTATGACTAACACTGCCCCTTCCTCCACAGCCCCATGGAACTCTGGGATGAGGACACTCCAGGCGGGGTCCCGGTCTGTTTCCCCTCGCTGGAGATTGTTGGCCATTGCTGGCTGCTTCCCTTGGAAGGCTTCCCTTTTCCTTTGGGTGTGCATGTGGGAATTGAGAATGGGCAAAGAGGAGGTGATGGTGAGAGATGATGGTGGGCAGTGGGAGGTGACTGTAGCAGCTACTTGGAGGTGTGGACAGAAAGTATTAAAGGAAAAACCAAGAAGGACAGGCCCAGTGAGATTCCAGGAGGGGCTCACCTCCTGTGCAGATTCATTGCAGCAAGGAGAGAGCAGGGGTGTGGGCCAGGTCTAGGAGGAAGGCATTATGGTACAGTGAGCAGGGCCTAGGATTTGGAGTTCAGGTCTGAGGAGGCTGGGTTCAGGTCCTGCTCTTCCACTTCCTGCCTGTATGGACACTGACTCTTCATCTCTCTGGGCTTCAGTCTCTTCAGCACTGAGCTGAGGGAGCTGCACCACTTGACCTTGAAGGACCACTCCAGCTGCCACGTCTGACCCTGGAGAGATCCATCTGGAGCTGTACCTAGGGTGGGGTCATTCACGCTTTACCCCAGGTTGTGAATTGAGAGGTGCAGAAAGTACCTTCAGCAGCTAGAAACAGCAGAGCTTAGCACCAGGTTCTTGGGAAGAATGAGCTGAAATCTGCCTCCCTCTGGCGGCCACATCTGAGTCCGCCTCCTCCCTGTCTCGGCCTACCCTTGTCCCCTCAGTTGGTCATTCAGTCAATCCTCGACAAGCATTTGTTATAGACCTGCTTCGTGTTGGCACGGCTCTAAGCTTCAGAGACCCAAACAAACAGAACCAGCCCTTGCTGACCAGGAGATCCCATTTGAGTTCCTTTTCAATGTGGACATACATGCGTCAATAGCTAGGAACTTGCCAGATAGAGATAGATGGAACATGGTTTCAGAAGGAAGGAGACAGTGGCCAGGGCTGGGGGGCTGGGACAACCAGGAGAGGCCTCCTGCCCACGCAAAGCCACTTGTTGCTGGGGGAGAAGCCAGGCCTTCTGATGCCCAGGAGATGCTGTCTCAGTGTCTGCCCCTTCCTCTGCGCCTGCTCAGGCTCTCACTGGCTCTAAAAGGGTCCATCCCCAAGGCAGCGCTTGCTGTCCACCCCCTCCCCAGGCCTGTATCTGTGCCTCCCCCAGACCCATCCTCCCTGCCTGCCCCCTCCCCAGGCCTGTATCTGTGCCTCCCCCAGACCCATCCTCCCTGCCTACCCCTTCCCCAGGCCTGTATCTGCACCTCCCCCAGACCCATCCTCCCTGCCTGCCCCTCCCCAGGCCTGCATCTGCCCCCTCCAGGCCTGTATCTGCACCTCCCCTAGATCCATCCTCCCTGCCTGCCCCCTCCCTAGGCCTGTATCTGCACCTCCCCCAGACCCATCCTCCCCGCCTGCCCTCCACTCCTTTCTCTCCTTTCATGGTCCATTCTCTCTGGTTACTTAAGAGGCTTCACAGGGTCTGGAGAGAACAGTATGGTTTACGTGTCACTGTGAATAAGCCCAGGGAGATCTCTGGCTGTAGGTCCTGGACCTGCCCGAGGCCCTTGGGCCTGGGCCTGAGGTCCTGGGCCTTCTTCCAGGGGCCATTTTCTCAGGTCTCTCTGGAGTCCCCCCCACCACTATCCAGTCTCTTCCCCCTCTGGGGGCGTGGAGGGGGAGGAGGGGGTGCTCGGAGCCCCTGGCCTGCTTGCTGTGGCATACCCGTCCTCTCAAGGTACATTCTTTCTTAAGCTCTCCTTGACAAGTCCCAAATCTTGGGGCTCATACCCCATTTGAACATAATTTTGTTGGTAATTCATAGAAATGCTTTGTTGTTTTTGGAGGGATTCTTAACAAGAAACAGTCCGAGGTTTGTGGCCCTGCAAGCCCTCTTCCACCTCCCAGATGATGGCAGAAATTACCCAGAAATATTTGGCTCGTCTGCGTGCTGTCCAACACCATATACTGCTGACTGTGTGTCACTGTGCATGGCCTGGGAAAACAAACATTTTGGCATCGATGGAGGTGTAGGGGCTGGAGAGGGGCACGGGCTGGCTGATCTCTGCGAGAGCTTTCTCAAGAGGGGTATCAGGCCTGGATGGCCCAGAGCTGGACCAGGCAGGTGACTTAGGGCAGGTCTGAGTCAGGGTTGCCAGGTCTGGGCAGGCAGAGGTGGGGCTAAGACTCAGACAATTCTACAGGCCTTTATGCTTTGTCTGAGCATGGGTCAGATATGGTGGGAGGAAACTCACAGTCCTGGTTCTGGGCACCAAATAGCAAGCTTACCTATCAGAGGCCGGGGCAAAGTCCAAGGCTCTGATGGGAAGACAAGGAGGATGGCCAGAGCCCAGGAGCATAGTTCTTGACCCCTTAACAGTGGGAAGAGATGGGAGGCCTGGCCCAGAGTGGAATGAGAGCAGAGGCCCAGGACAGCTCAGCTCCCATTACCAACCAGTTCTGGATTATTTACTCTGGTATGTACAGTGTCCAGGGAGGCTGGGTGTTGGGGGAAATGTAAAGAGGATTCAGCTACGGTCTTTGGCTTGTGGTAGTTGGATGACCTTGTTCCTGACCCAGGGAGACACAGAATGAAGAGTGGTTTTAAATACTGGCTTTGCATGAAAATGCCAATAGGCCTTGCACATTCCACCCCTTGGGGGCTGTGCACCATCTCTGCCTCCCCTACAAGAGGAGGCTATGAACAAAGAAGCAGGCTTGGGCTTTGGATTCCCCCAGCTCATGGCAGAAGAGATCCCATACGTGGGGGGAGGGGGATGAGGATCCATCCCTGTCAGATTGGACATTCAGGAGTTTCAGATTTGTACTGCAGTGGAAAGAGCTGAAGGCTCAAAGCCTGCCCCACCCTGGCTTGGAACCCCTTTTAACTGGTTGCGGAGGGCGGTGCAGTGGGTAGATTGCTGGATTCAGGGTGAGAAGATCTGGGATTGAAACTTGAGCCCACCTTCTACCTGTGGGACCCCAGGCAGGTCACTGACTCTGTTTCTTTATCTGTAAAATGGGGCTAATCATTCCCCACCACTGTTTCCCTCTAGGGCTGAGGCCTTCAAAACCCCAAAGGGAAACTGAAGACATTGGCAGTTATCACTATGCTCAAGGACCCTGGCTTTTCTGTTTGGGCATCACCTTGTCTAGGCCAGTTTTAGGTATGAGGAGCAGAAGAAGGTCCAGAAGGTCTCTGCTCTCCTGGGCCTCTGTTTCCTTTTCTGAAACATGTAGGGATTAGGATTAGATGCCCTCTCTAGATGTCCAGCTCAAAGCCTAAGATCCGATATGTGAGCCACGCAGGGCCACACTGGTGAAGCTCATCCCCCAGAGTCCAGGCACCAATCACAGCCTGGACATTTTAGCCATCAGGCCTTTGTAATGGCCCCAGCAACAGCTTCCCTGGAAGCCAAGGCAGCCTTCCTTCTTTGAGAATCACTGGGCCCAGAGCTGGGCTCCAGCTTCACAGTTTGGCCCTCAGAATCACACCCCAGGTAGAGAAACATGGCCCTGTGAGGCCTTGGCCAGCCTCCTGAGGCTCCTGCCTGTCCCCACCTTGCGACAAGTGCAGAGGGCTCACCCACTCAGGTGGACACAGGCCCAGACTTTCCTCAGAATAGCTTGTGGCTTGTCAGAATGCTCAGTCCCAAAGTCCTGCAGCGTTCATAACGTTGGGATGATCTGCTCACAGCCTGGTGTTCCAGTGAGGAGAGACCCCTGGTGGGCCCTACAGTGAGCAGACAGGGGGTGACCTGGATCAGGCCCCATAGGGAAATGAGGCGGGCCATGCTAGCTCTGACATTTAGGGCCTGGCGACCTTGAACAAATCATTTTCCTCATGTGTTAAATACAAGGGTCAGATCAGATATCTCTCATTCATTCCAGTTCTGAGCACGGTCTACCTTTCTCCGTTCTAAGCCCCCTCCACCTCAGTCACTTTTGGTTCCAAGGTTCCTCCTGGCTCTGATGTTCCAGTTCCATGGCCTGAAGCCCAGCCCCCAGACCTAATAGTCTACCATGAGGTGGGATGGTGCCAAAGGGAGAGTACTGGATTTGGAGTCAGCAGCCTTGGGTTCGAGGTTCTGGTGGCTGCCCCCAGGAGCCTTCTAACTGGGAAATGTCACCATCTTTAAGGCTGAGCCAGCCTTGGTACTCATGCCCGTCTGGTTGGAGGGGGGATTGAGGAGCTCCCAGCCTCCAGACCATCTCTTCCTCTGCCGCCCACTCACTCTCCTTTGACTTCTCCATTGGACCCAGATAGCTCCTCCCCTCCCCTTTCCAGTCTCTTTTAGGGTGTTCTTTTTCTCCATTAGAGTGCCCTCCTTGAGGGCAGGCTCAGTCTTTCTTTCCATAGTGTATCCCCTGCACTTAGCACTTGGCCTGGCACATTGTGCATTGACTGGCTGACTGGCTCTGCCCTTTTCTACTTGTCCTGAGCCTTCTCTGTCCATCCACCTCTTTCTCTCAGGGGCCTCTTCAGCTCCCATGAGTTCCTCTATCACATCCATGCGGATGACTCCGAGATGTCTGGCTCAGACCTGGGCTCTCTCCTGTGCTCCAGTTTTGCATCATCCGCCGTCTATTGGACATTTCAAGCCAGATGTCCCGAAGCCACTCAAAGCTCACCATGTGCAGAAGAGAATTTGGTCTCTTTCTCCCCAGACCCTTCCCTCTCCTACCCTTCCCTCCTGGAGGTCCAGAGCACCATCCTGCTCTCTGAGTCCCGGACAAAGAGGCTCCTTGTGATCAGTGGACGACCAAACCCAAATGTCTGCACTTGCTCTGAAGTCCGCGTAGGGATCACCTCAGCCACGAGCCCCCAGCCCCTGTGGCCCATTAGGCCCTTCCATGGGCAAGGCCCTTTCCTCAGCCCTAGAGAAAGCTCATGGCAACAGGCGGCATCTAACAAGCAGTGTTTGTAAGCGTGATTTCACTAGAGCTTGTGATGAATCCTTCTTGGAACACGAGGCAGGGACTGTTAGTCCCATTTTACAGAGGGGAGACTGAGGCACAGAGAGGGAAATGAACTTGCTTAAGGACACAAACTTGCTTAAGGACAAGGCAGAACTTGGTCTTGAACCTGGGTTTTTTGGGCAACGAGTCAATTCTCCAGTAGGTGGAGTCACCAAAACTGAAAAGGACTTCAGAAGCCATCTGTGGTCAGTTGGTCAGTCAGTCCACATTTCTCAAGGGCCTACTATGTGTCAGGTGTTGTGCCAAGTGCTGGGATGCCAAGGAAGGTAAAAGACAGTCCCTGCTCTGAAGGAGCTCATAATCTAATGGGGGAGAGTGTAAGCATGCAAACGGCTTTGTGAAAGGAAGACACAGACAGGATAAATGGGAGGTGATTAGCAAGGAAAAGATGCCAGAATCGAGAGGATCAGGGAGGACTTCACAGAGAAGGCAGGGTTTGAGCTGGACTTGAAGGAAAGCAGGAGGCAGAGATGGGGAGGGAGGGCATTCCAGGCAGGAGGCACAGCCAGAGCAAATGTCTGGAGTCAGGAGATGCAGGATTGTGTTTGAGGCACAGTCAGGAGGCTGGGGTCACTGGATCAAAACATATTGTGTGGGGGATGGTGCTGTAAGGTGTAAGAAGACTTGGGGGGGAAGCAGATTATGAAGAGCTTTGAATAACAGAGGGCTTTATATTTGAGTCTGGAATTCACTAGGAAGCCAGTGCATGTGTGCGTGTGTGTGTGATGGAGACAGAGAGAGACAGAGAGACAGAGGGAGGGAGAGAGAGAGGGAGCAGAGAGGGGGGAGGAAGAAGAGGAGGAGGATGAGGATGAGGGAGGACTGCAACTTAGTGGCTGGGGCAGGAGGTGGTGAGCCAGAAGCCCTGGGGCACTGCCAGGTTCAGAGGGCTGACCCCAGGCCCTTTGCTGCCCTTCAGTGACTCAGCTCTGCCCGCCTGGGGAGCACAGGACTCATCCCTGCCTGGAATACGAGCCAGGCAGTTGTGTCCAAGCCGCAGAGCCCACCCTTGCCCCCTCTCTGGGGACTAGTTTGTGATGTGCTCACTCACAGGCATTTGCATAGGCGCAGGCTTGGCCAGTGGCAGCGAACCTGTTTTTTCTGCTAGTTGAAGAGAGGGGTCTCATCCCTTCATGGTCCTTCCAGGGCGGCCCGACCTCTCTTCGGGCTCCAGGGAAGCAGACGTGGATTGGAGACTTCTTTCTGAAGCTTGAAGACGCGTTTTCAGATGGACCTGCGGGTGGAATTTTCACGCCAAGAAGTTTGAGGCAAGATGGATCCTGATGATAGCACTGGAGAGAAGAAAACCCACCGGCTGACTGAAAAACCAGAGTTCATCTGATTTAGGGCTAGAAGGTGACCAAGTGAGTCCTCTGGAGTCAGAGGATGCGGGTTCGAATCCTACCTCACAGGCTACCTTCGTGGACTTGAGCAAGTCACTTAATTCTCCTGTTTTCTTGGGAGGTTGGACTTGATTAGCTCCTAAGTCCCTTTCCATCCTAGATTCCACGATACAGAAAAGGCCCGAGTGCAAATTCCCTTTATCCAGGTAACGCCCGTGAGGATCGCAGAATCGCAGAATGGCAGAATCGGATGGTCGGGAGGGACCTTTGCGGCATCGGTCAGGAGCCACACCTGAGCAGGAACCTCCCTCCAAAGCCTCTGACCGGGTCTCTGCTTGAAGGCCTCCACGGAGGAGGAGGCACTGCTTCCCGAGGCAGCCCCTTCCATGCCAGGACGGTGGAGAGGTAGGTTCTCCTGCGGTCACACCCAAGCTGGGATCTGCACGTCTGGCTGCGTGCCCTCTGCCCCTGGCTCTGAGCAGAGCCAGGCTCGCCCCTCCCTCCCTCCCTTTCCGGCCTCTCCACGTGGGAAGCCCCCTTCTGTTCCTCACAGCGTCTTCCTAGCTGCTTTCTCGGCGCCCTTGCCCGGGCCATCCCCCGTGCCTGGAACGAGGCAGCTGAGGTCCTCCTTCTGTGTGAGACCTCTCCTGCTCCCCGCTGCCTCCCCAGCCATCCTGTATCCATTTCCTTTGAGTACAGACCTGTGTGGCCACATGCTCTTCCAGAGGACCTCATTATACCGCCACGGGGGTGTGCACAGTGCCTGGCACGTAGTAGGTCCTTTATCAAGCCTCCTTGACTCTCCTTTGTCAAACAAGGGAGGCAGCTCTCCAGTTCCTCCAGCCGTCCTCCAGGCTGAAGCCGTAGCCCCGGCAGCCCTAGAGGAGTCACTGATGTTGGGGGAGCATGCTCCAGGTGCCTTTCTAGCTCTGCAGGTCAGGCAGAGAAGGCTTGGATTCTTGTGCCCCACCCGCCTCCGATAGGCCCAGATCTTGTGGAGACCTGGGGTGGATGGTATTTTTGCCTTTGAGGGAGGCCGTTCCCATGGGCTGTCACCCGAAATAGAAGCCTTGGGCCTCCCTGGAGGCGAGGAGGCCAGCTCCCAGGACAGACAGCAGGTGGATGCGAGTCTGGGTTCCAGCTGGAACTGAGCTTGGACAGTGTCTGCATTTAATCTCTTGTTTTGAGATTGTCTGCAGCAGCATTCCCAGGAAAAAATGAGCATTTCTGAGAAGGCGGATTCTCTGCCTTTCCATTTCATATAAAACTGAAATATTTGGGTTGGCCACAGCAGGCTGCCAGGTGCCTGGGCATGCAGCGATCCGGGTTGTGCTCAGTGGGAAAAACCATCCAAAGTCATCACTGCTGACCTCTCATTTCCTCTGCCAGTCACCAGGGGCTTGGGTTACATCAGGGTTGTAAACCTACTGTCAGAAAGCCGCCGGGACTGGAGCAGAAGAGGACAATGAGGTCATTCCATCTTGCTCGTCCCCGGCAGGCCAGGATGGTTCGCCCCACATGTTTTCAGCTGTTTTGTCTAGCCTGCTGAGTGCCTCGGGCAGTGGGCTAGCTACGGTCTTCCACACAGCTGGGGAGGAATGAGCCCTGAGCCTGATGGGAGTGGTCCGGCCAGGGTTCCCCCACGCGTGAGCCCTGGTACCGCGTCGTTGCTCCGGCCAGCTCCTCCAGAACGGCAGGCCCAGGTTAAAGGCACTCAGTAGGTCAACACCCACTCAGCCACAGCCTGTGAGCCCCTGCCGATGTGATCAGGGGGCAAGCACTTGCAGGGGCTTTGAGGTATGCGAAGCTTTACAAACATTCCCTCGTTTGATACTGATGATGATGATGATGATGATCAGTGGCACTTTTATAGCACCTACTGTATGCCAGGCACCTGCTAAGTCTTTACAAACATGATCTCATTTGATCCTCACAACAACCCTGGGAGGTGAGTGCTATTGACTCCATTTTTCAGATGAGGAAACTGAGGCAAGAAGAGGTGAAGTGACCTGTCCAGGGTCACACAGCCGGTCAGTGTCTGAGGCAGGAGGATAGACACTCAGGTCTTAGTGACGCCAGTTCTAGCTCTCTGAACACCGAGGTGCCCCCTCGCTGCCTGTTTACTTGGCCTGGCCAACGAGGTGACACATTGGTTCAAACAGATGCACTGATCCAAGGTCTACCTGCTCGTCTGCTGGGCCTTGGAGGGGGAAGGTGTCTCTTCCCCCAACCCCAGTGGGGCCTGAGTCCCACAGTCTCAGAGGTAGGGCAACCCTTGCTTGTTCACACTTGTATCCCCATCCCCTAGGCTGGTGCCTGGCATTCGGTAAGCGCCGAATAAGTGCCTCTTCCTTCCTTCTTATACTGTTCCATCTGGGATGACCCCTACCTAAACACGCTTCTCCTGCCAAGATCCCTGGTCGGTACCTGGCCATTGGGCTTCAGCTCAAAGACCCCCAGTGATGGGGAGCTCCCTACCTCCTGAGGCAGTCCCACCTGCTTGCCACCATGTCTTCACTGTTGGGAAGCATCTCCTGACACACACGCTTCAGCTATTTGTCTGGCTTGTTCTGAATCAGGATTTGTCCCACCACTCACTTGCTGTGTGACCCTGGGGAACTCTCTTGCCCTTTCTGAGCCTGGGGGCTGGATTCCATCACCTCTAAGACCTCGTCCAATTCTAACAGTCTGTGATGCAGGTTGGCTCAAGCCCTGGTCAGGCCACACTGGGAGGATCCTGTTCACTTCTGGACGCCGCATTTGAGGGGGGACGTGAGGGTTGGTCGTCAGGATGCTCAGCCTGCTTGGTTTGGGCCCCCACTGTGGTCTGTAAGGATTTCAAGGGCTCCTCCCTGGCAGAGGCCCCAGAGGACAGAGCCAGGAGCAGTGTAGGAAGCTGGGAAGAGGCAGTTGTGTGTAAGGAGAGCTATCTGCAAGAAGAATGGGCTGCTGTCCTCAGGAGACTGCGCCTCATCCTGGATGACAGGACAGGCTAGAGGGGACCCTGTTTAGACAGAACTGTCATTTCCTCTCGTGATTTGTCCCCTCCCAGACCATGAGCCCCCAAAGGCGAGAGCTCTGTCTCACTTCTCTGTCGGCCCTAGCCCGGGGCTCGGCCGTTTTACTCTGAAGTTTTACTGAGCTCGATCCGATAAGCCCCTGCTATGGACCCTGCCCTGTTATTGAAAGGAAGCTGAGTGGCACCAGACAGGAAGGGAGACCATTCATTGTGTGAGGACTGGAGGGTCCACTTCTCTGTCCTCATGCAGTGGACAGGGATAGAGGATGGAAGAAGCAGTGCTGCAGATGCCCTCTGGGAGCCCTTCACGACCACTCTATGTGGGCTCGTCTTGGGATGCATTTTGACTGACCCCCTCCCAGGCGACGATGGACGGAGAAATGCCGGTGAGTGTGGGGGAGGGGACAGAAGTTTTTCTTGGCTTCCCTTTGGCTTCTGAGAGGCAGGGCCAGCCTATCTTCTTTCACTCAGCCAAGTATAACAGGGTCTTATCATCTGAGATCTAGTGATTATTGCCTACTCTTCACAGTCTGCGTACTTGGGGTCATGCCACATACTTCTCATTCTGTCCCACACAGGATGCCGAGGGACTGAAGCCATCTGTCTGCCAGAGCAGGTTGGCACCTCATTTATTTCAAGATTGGACAGAGAGATCGTTGTGCCTGGTCTGAGGGTGGGCTGGGAGCCTCCTTCTCTGAGGTGGGAGAGGGTGTGAGCATGGTGGGTCAGCTGGCTCTGCTTAGACTTCTGGTTTACATCTCACAGAGATGTTTCTTTCTATAGAAGGAAATTCTAGAAACGATGCAAATACCTCATATTTCTGGAGAACCTTTAAGACTTAGAAAGTGTACTTCTTGAAAAAACCCTCTAAGGTGTATAGTAGGAGGCTTCTTCTCCTCCTTTCATAGATGGAGAAATTGAGTCCCAGCAAGGTGAAGGACTGGTCGAGGTCATGCAGGTCATGTCAGAGACAGGACTCAAAACTATGTCCTCTGATTCCACCGCTTTTTCCTATTACTCCCACACCTGGTTCCCAAGCCCAGGGATTTTGCAGAGAAATGCTAGACATTGGGCTCCATGCCAGGTGGGCACACTTAAGCCTGATGAACCAGCTCTGGAAACAGTATTCTCTGCACTCCTGATTCTCACGACTCAGGTCTCAACTACTTACCTCATCTCCTTCCCAGGTGTCCTCATGTTGACCTCTGGGTCTCTAGTGGCCAGAAGAATGGATTCCCTATCCAGGCTCATCACTTGCTTTGTGAGTTTGGGCAAGGCTTCTCAGACATTCCAGATCTCAAAGCTGGCAGTGATCTCAGAGGAGGCAACAAGCCCAGCTCCGTACCTGAATAAGAATCCATTCTCCCAAATTCCCAAGTGCTCCTCCATTCTCTGCAGAAAGCCTACAGTGAAGGGGAGCCCACTCACTCCTGGGAGCTCACTTCACTTTGGGAGAGCTGTGAACCCTGCCTCTCCACGACTTGGGTTCACTCTTCCTGCGTCTGCCCTCTGGGCCAAGCACACCCCACCCCCTAATTCTCAGGACCTCTCTCTGTCCTCACCCCAAGGTCCCCTTCTACCCTGCTCCTGCCTAGCTCTCCTTTACATGTCAGCCTTCTTTTTTGGAATGTAAACCCCTCAAGAATAGGAGCTGCCTTGCTTCTCTGTCTGTATCCATCCACCTACCCACCCACCCACCCATCCACCCATCCATCCATCCATCCATCCATCCATCCATCCATCCATCCATCTCTCCATTCATCAATGCTTCTATCTATCCATCTATCTATCCATCCACCCATTTTTTCCTTCCTTCCTTCCTTCCTTCCTTCCTTCCTTCCTTCCTTCCTTCCTTCCTTCCTTCCTTCCTTCCCTCCTTCCCTCCCTCCTTCCCTCCTTCCCTCCCTCCTTCCCTCCTCTTCCTCCTTCCTTCCCTCCTTCCCTCCTTCCTTCCCTCCCTCCTTCCCTCCTTCCTTCCTTCCTTCCTTCCTTCCCTCCTTCCTTCCTTCCTTCCTTCCTTCCTTCCTTCCTTCCTTCCCTCTCCTCCTTCCTTCCTCCTTCCTCTTCCTTCCTTTCTTCCTTCCCTCCCTCCCTCCTTCCTTCCTTCCTTCCTTCCCTCCTTCTTCCTTCCTTCCCTCCTTCCTTCCTTCCTTCCTTCCTCCTCCTTCCCTCCTTCCTTCCTTCCTTCCTTCCCTCCCTCCTTTCTTCCTTCCTTCCCTCCTTCCTTCCTTCCCTCCTTCCCTCCTTCCTTCCTTCCTTCCTCTCCTCCCTCCTCCTCTCCCTCCTTCCTTCCTTCCTCCCTTCCCTCCCTCCCTCCCTCCTTCCTTCCTTCCTTCCTTCCTTCCCTCCTTCCTTCCTTCCCTCCTTCCCTCCTTCCTTCCTTCCCTCCTTCCCTCCTTCCCTCCTTCCCTCTTTCCCTCCTTCCTCTTCCTTCCTTCCTTTCCTTCCTTTCCTTCCTTCCTTCCTTCCTTCCTTCCTTCCTTCCTTCCTTCCTTCCTTCCTTCCTTCCTTCCCGTGCTTCTTTTTATCTAGACCTCATTCTTGTTCACTAATTTCATTACTCTCTCAGCTGCATTTTTGACCCCCTGGATTTTCTCTTCTATGCCACAGAAACCTCTTCACCCCGGAAGCTCACTTCAGCCCTGGACTCTTACACTGGATGTACTGTCCAGCCTGCAAACTCTCCCTCTGACTGACTGGTTCCTCCCAGAACCTCAATCTTTAGGTTAATACCTGTGTCAGCTATATTTTCATTCCTCTCCAGGCTGTGATCCTGAGTCTCTCAACTTTCTGTACCATGCTCCAATCCCAAGGGGCACGTCCCCCATTACATCTCCCCAGCTCTTCAGCTTCTTTTTTGGGGCCATCTCTCCCTATTAGAATGTAAGCTCTTTGAGGGCAGGGACCCTCTTTCTTTCTGCGTGGAGCTGGGTTCTCAGTACTTAGTACAGTCTGACACATAGTAAGTACCTAATTGGTGCCCATTTATTTGACTTGACCTCTGCTCTGGATTCCTTTGGCATGATGTGTCCCTCTCCCAATCTGATATTTAGAGTCTGCTTCACCCACACTCTTTTTTGAATCCTCAGTACTAGATTGTAAAGTAGGTAGTACAAATTTTAGGATGCCCAGTTTACAGATGAGGAAACCGAGGCTCAGAGTGGAAACAGGGATGTGATTTGCCCAGTGACCAGACTGACTGGAGCCTTGACGTGAACACACACAATCAGTGCTTTTTGCTGATCCCCCCCACCCCCTGCCACAAGGGAAAGAAGAAAGGCTGTCTCTCTCCTTTCCCCAACCTATTCTTCAGGTCGCTCTTCCAGGTTTCATTCATACTTCATCCTGATTTCACCAGTTTGCCAGTGCCTGACAGGCATGTGATGGTGAGCTAACACC